>NC_071625.1:3810000-4120131 GCF_014839835.1 Dryobates pubescens
TATCAGGAGGTCAGGCAGATGAAGGAGAAGGTTTGTCAGCATATGGCAGAAAGAGAAGAAGGGAAAGAAGTTTTCAAGCTAAGGAGCTGTCTAGGGCAGGGTTAGGACCTGGGAGCAGAAGAGATAAAACTGACCTCTGTTTCCACCTTTATCCCTACTCCAGCTGGGGAAAAAAAACCAGCCCATATATAAATCCTTCTAAGTAACAGAGTGTGCTCTAAATACTTAAATCCATCCTTTTAATTGCCTGACAGAGCAGACTCCAAATAACTGCCAATGTGAGCAAGAAGTTCTTCTTCTTTTTCTTAATGCATCGCCACCACTTGGCTCTGCAGCCCTTTGAGCATCCTGGGGAAAAGCTTTTGCTGCTGCTCTGATGGGAGCAAGGTGATTGCAACCAGCTCCATAGTCAAACAGCTATAAAAGTGAAGGAAGCAAGGCATGGTCTTGCCCTGCAGAGGGAAAAGCCCACGACCTGCAGTGAACAGGGTCCCAGGCTCCTGTTTGGCATGTTGGAATGAACCATTAATGGTTCACGAGATCTGGGGCAAAGCATTTTGTTTAACACAATATATGAAAGCAGTAAAACACCTTCCTATACAGGCCTGGTTTGAAACTCCAGCTTTGCCTTTCCTATGCAGCTAGAGAAAGGGAGTGAAAAACTGTATGAACAATAATAATTTCAAGCTTCTTACCGGAATCCTTTTTTTCCAGTGCTGGACTTCCAGGCTGCAGCCAGGTCAGTAGACTCTGACAGAAGGCAGCACTCAAATGGGTCACACAATGTCACACGTTTTGCTTCCAACTTGAGCAGTGTGGGAGCTGAGTACAGCTACTAGAAAAATACATAATAACCATGCACTTCTTAGAGGCAAAACCACATTTCCCCTTCACTTGGAGATGACTTTTCTAGTTCTCAGAGCAAGAAATCAAATCACATTATTGCTGGAGAGCAAGGCAAGAGAGAATGCCTACAGCAAGAAAAAGGGTAAATGGCCATTTGTTTCCATGTCATCTGCTAAGCAGGTGGAAAACCCAAAAGATCCTACCACTGGAGTGGAACAGCAAGAGATGTGGTGTGTCTCTACTTTATAACTTGATTTATTTCACTGTAATTCGCCCCAGATGACCAACAGTGAAGATCCTTCGTGAGTGAATTGACTATTTATGACCCTTCAACACCAGAGAGGCATTGGCACTGCTTGCTGGAAAGCTCATCACGAGCTGCAGTGCCTGCAAACCAATGAACACCACGGCAAAATTTAAGAGAAGAAGAGGTTTCATCTAATTAGCAGGCAGAGAAAATGTCACCAGCTCCTCAGCTACCCAGAAACTTGTCACAAGCAGTCAGCTGCATATCCTGATTTACTGAAGAGGGGTCCAAAATGTATTAAGGGAGTCTGTCTGAGGTCTTTTCCAACCTTGTTGATTCTGTGATTGTCTAATTCTGCCCACTACAGCAAAGCTGCCCTGTAGGAAAGCAGAGGATGGCAACTTTAGCTTAGCCACAACTGCAAAGGCAAAAGGTTTCTCACAGGAGTGACTGTGGCTGCCTGTAATTTATCATCCTTCAAGGAACTGAAATCTCTTACCCTGAGCTACAATAAAAAAACACACCACTACCACCAAAAACCCAACAACAACCAAAAAAGCAGTGAGAATTGTTTAGCCTGGAGAAGAGGAGGCTCAGGGGAGACCTTATTGCTGTCTACAACTACCTGAAGGGAGGTTGTAGCCAGGAGGGGGTTGGTCTCTTCTCCCAGGCAACCAGCACTAGAACAAGAGGACACAGTGTCAAGGGGAAGTTTAGGCTCAAGGTGAGGGGAAAGCTCTTCACTGAGAGAGTTGTTAGCCATTGGAATGTGCTGCCCAGGGAGGTGGTGGAGTCACCATCCCTGGAGGTGTTCAAGAGGGCATTGGACGTGGCACTTGGTGCCATGGTTCAGTCATGAGGTCTGTGGTGACAGGTTGGACTCGATGATCTTTGAGGTCTCTTCCAGCCTTGGTGATTCTGTGTGATTCTGTGATATAAGCCTTCATCAAAGGAGAAAAGCAGATAGAACAGAGTAGAATAGAGTAGAGTAGAGTAGAGTAGAATAGAGTAGAATAGAATAGAATAGAATAGAATAGAATAGAATAGAATAGAATAGAATAGAATAGAATAGAACAGAACAGAACCAGGTTGGAAGAGGCCTTCAAGATCATAGCGTCCAACCTATCATCCAACACCACCCAACCAACTAAACCATGCAACCAAGCACCCTGTCAAGTAGCTATCAAGTAGATATCTATCAAGTAGATATCCTATCAAGTAGGCAGATGTGTGACTGTATCCTCAAACTGAGTTAGGTTTCTGCTCGCTTGCCACAGCGGCTGCATTGGGTGCTCCTTGCTCATGTGTCCATCCCACAGGTGGCCAGCACAGAGTGTTTCTTGCCTGGCCCTTTCTCATTTCCAAGAAACAGGAAGCAATAGGATGGTTGTGGTATCTGCAGTGTCAGTTGCCACTTGCCTTCCTCGTGGCTCTTTGTCAGTGGGAATAACTAACTTGAGCAGCGAAAGCCCCTCAGTGGGAATAAAGGAGCAGCCCCACGTCTTGCAGCACAGAGCAGAAGCTCATTAACTTGCATGAATTCTCCATAAAATGTGAATGCATATAGAGCATATGGCCTTGTTGGGTTTTTTTTCCCTCCTCCCCAGACATTTAGCAAAAGAAAAAAAAAAAACAAAAAAAAATACAAGTATATTTTAGCTTGGGAGCAGGAAGTTTTGGGTCTCTTTTCCTAGCCATAAACTGTGCATTCTGCATCTGGGCTCCATGTGTTGAAGGGGAAAATCAATCACTGCAGTGCAATTGTTTTATTTACAACAGCTTAACTAGAAAATAAATGGCTGCAATAATCTGCTCCTCAGTAAGCAATAACACAGCTCACACTAGGAGGGCAAGCAGCAGTGAATACAGAAAACCAAACCCAAAGCTAATGTTTTTCTTGTCAAGGATGGAAATTCGCAAG
Source organism: Dryobates pubescens (assembly GCF_014839835.1). Taxonomy (NCBI): domain Eukaryota; kingdom Metazoa; phylum Chordata; class Aves; order Piciformes; family Picidae; genus Dryobates; species Dryobates pubescens. Next base: position 3,813,015 of record NC_071625.1, read on the forward strand.
TGCTCCTGAGACAGGCAAGAAACCAAACGGCAAAAGTATCTCAAGCCGCTTCACGTGACAAAACAACAATGTTTTCTTCATCCTCCCTCTTGTATTTTCCCTTCAAACAAGTGCAGGCTAGGTGACTAAGTTGCACTCGAAAGCCTGGCTCCACAAACAGAGGGTCCTTCATAGAATCCTTCCCTCCTACTCAGCCCAGCACTTAGAGCAGCAAAGTCCCTGAAGCAGCTTGATGAGAGGGAACCTGAGTGCCAGTTTTACCTCCTACACATGGAATTTGAGGAGAGAAGGGTTTGACTGGACAGCACATAATGACATTTCATCTAATTAACACCCTCTGGAAGAAGCAAGCATAGCCCCAGCAGCACTGTTCAATCCCTGTGATGGCAGTTCCCAGCTCCCAGCTCAGCCCTTCAGTTCTGCACTGCCCACGGAGCAGTGACAGGGGATGACCACCTTGATTTTCAAATGATCTTTCCAAACAGCCACCAGGCAGGTGCTGATGTGCCAGGGCAATGCTACAGACCCTTCTTGTGATTTCAGAAAGGCACTCAAGCATTTCCAGGGATACACAAAAGGGACTCAAGGCTGAGCAAGAGGACGAATCCCAGGACCTGAGCCCCGCAGCCAGGCTCGCAGGGCTCTGAGCACCATGGCTGTGTCACTTCCCAAACCAGCCACCAGCCTGCAGCTGAGACAGGCTGAAATCCTGATGAGGGAGGATGCTTGCGGCTGTTTGCATCTCAGTGCAACCTGAGGAGCCTTCTGCCACAAAATAGTTGCCAGTACAGGGAGAACAGGGGACTTCCCATACTGGATCCAGCCCCAGGAGATACCTAGCCCAGGCTCAGGTAAGAGACAGCAGACCCAGGCTCACAAGAATGGTGCAGCCTCTGAAGCTGTAAAACACACCATATTTGCCTGAGGTGACTGAGGTCCCACTAATGGGAGGCCTCCAAGCCTACACAGATGCTGCACAGAGCTAAGGCTTCTCCTGGGGGGTCTGAAGATAGCCATGGCAGCACTTACCCAGTAAAGCTGAAGCTGAGTGTCCTTCTGAAAGCCCAGGCCACACCACAGCCCTGAAGCTAGTCTTTCATCAGCACATTTGCTGCACAAAGAAGTGTTTGACTTTAGGATAGGATAGGATAGGATAGGATAGGATAGGATAGGATAGGATAGGATAGGATAGGATAGGATAGGATAGGATAGACCAGAGCAGGTTGGAAGAGACCTTTGAGATCATCATGTCCAACCTACCATCCAACACCACCTAATCAACTAAACCATGGCACCAAGCACCCCATCCAGTCTCCTCCTAAGCACCTCCAGTGATGGTGACTCCACCACTTCCCTGGGCAGCCCATCCCAATGTCCAATCACACTCTCTGTGAAGAACTTCTTCCTAACATCCAGCCTGAACGTTCTCTGGCACAGCCTCAGACTGTGTCCTCTTGTTCTGGTCCTGGTTGCCTGGGAAAAGAGACCAGCCCCCACCTGGCTACAACCTCCCTTCAGGTAGTTGTAGAGAGCAATAAGGTCTCCCCTGAGCTTCCTCTGCTGCAGGCTAAGCAACCCCAGCTCCCTCAGCCTCTTCTCACAGGGCTGTGCTCCAAACCCCTCACAATTCTTCAGGAATGGAGGAGAAGGTCAGAAACCTGCAGCTGTCCTTGGGGATGGAGGAAATGGCAAAACCAGGACTCCATGACCTCCTGTGACACTTGAGCCAAATGCCCTGCACTGCAAGAGGACACGTCTCAGTTGTCTGAGCGCTGCTGCTGAGGCTCCAGCATCAGGTGAGCACAGTCCCATGGATGGGAAGATGCAATGGCTGTGCCAGAACAGAGGCACCAGCACAGGGTGGACACATTCATGGTTGATGAGCACCACTGTTTTCCAGTGCCTTTCTCGAGGAAGTCTGGTGGGTTTGTGTTACTTTCTGCTTTCAGATAACAGCTCCTAATAAAAAGCAAGGGAAATCAATCCCAGTTGCTCAGTGGTACCTCTAGAGTAGCTGTAAAATGAATTACAGCAAAATTATGACCTTGATAATAACCTTCTTTGAAGTGGGATGGATTCTATCCAACACTTTAATGACTTGGGACATTTCCTTCGTACAGCAGAGAGCAGTACCAGAGAACAGAGCTAGCTGAGGGGTGTATATGCTGCCAGTGCCTCAACAGCTATAAAAAGGTTTCCATCTGCTTCGTTAAAATAAGGTTGTTTACTCAAAATGCCTTTGAAGGAGAGGCAAGAAGTAGTACAAACTGCACTGGAAAAGAAGCACCATTATTTATAATAGATCTGGACAGAAATAACAGCGATGATAAGTGCTGGTGATCACATGGGAACCATGAAGACAGGTGGGACTGTGGTGCTTTTGATGTCCCTGCAAAGATCATCTTTCAGACCAGAATTTAGTCTGGCCCACAGTGCCAGCACAGACCTCAGGGTCCATCCCACTCAGCAGGGCCCTGCTTGTCTGAAGCTGCAAGTGAGAAGATGGATTGAAGAAACTTTTTGTGTCTTGTGGGGGACAAAGGTACTTCCTGCAAGTAAAAACAACAAACTGCCAGCTGCCAAAGATCACAGCTGGAGTAGCTCTCTGCTAAAAACCTTTGGCTTTGACACCAAGGATCCTGGAGCCAAAGCTGGCTGTGATGCAGCTCAGGAGATTGCAAAAATCCCCTCCTCAGCAGAGAGCCTGCTCTTGAGAGCCATTGGAATGGGCTGCCCAGGGAGGTGGTGGAGTCACCGTCCCTGGAGGTGTTCAAGGGGAGATTGGACGTGGCACTTGGTGCCATGGTCTAGTTGTGAAGTCTGTTGGGACAGGTTGGACTTGATGATCCTTGGGGTCTCTTCCAACCTTGGTTATACTGTGATACTGTGGTGACAGGCTGTGCACAGAATACACTGGCCTGGCACACAGGACTATTGCTTGGGTAGCTATGGGAGCGCAGCAAGTTTTGTCTTTGCAGGGAGCCTGCATTTAAGAGATGAGATGCTGTTTCCAGGTGTGCCACAGGCAAAGCAACTTCAGCTTCACAAAGGCTTCCCACAGGGCTTTGCTGAGAGCTTCACTCCCCCAGCAATATCTGCAATGTCACCACCAAACCTGCCCTCAGGTGTACCCAGCACACTGCCAGCATTTGCTGTACAAGCAGATAAACTTTTGCCTGGCAGAACAAATTACAATGTTGTTTAATTGCCATGCAAATAAAATTACACATGGCAATAACTGTACACAGTCACTCAGGAAACACAGGTCCAGAGCAAAGGAAAACTGCCTGGAAAGATTCAGGGGCTGTTGGTGTCACAGTGTCCAAACTGCCATCCCACCTCCTGCACTGCAGTTTACAGCATTCATTACTGAAGGCTGCTTGGGAAAAGACTTGCAGGAGTATAAATTGTGGTTTGGTTTTGGGGGGTGGGTTTTGGTTTTTTTTTGCCTGTGACAAGAAACAAATAACCCTTATCAAAGATCATTCACTCCCTGTCACATGGCTGCAGTGACTGCTAATGAAAAATTGCCAGTGAAATCAAACAATGGAAGGCAAGAAAGGATAAATTAGAGAATGTCAAGAGCCTTTCCAAAGGAGCTTTCAGCCAAGCCTGGGATCAACTCCTATTATGTGTGCTAGGTCAAGAGCATCTAAGCTTGAGGATAATTCAGCAAAGGCATCCCTGGAAGTTGTCCACCATGGGCATGCTGGGATGCCTGGCTGGTTCTCACCCCACAGCGGTGCTGTGGCTGGGCCAGGCTCAGGGCACACCGGCTGCTAGGAGCCAGCACTGGCGCTTCTCACACAGGCAGGTGGTCAGGGGAGGGATGAGAAAAGCCCTCTCCAGGAACAAGCAGCACCTCAGCTTCATTTATGAAATACTCCAGGCTGCACACTGCATGTTAATAAAAAAGCCTCCTTGCCTCAAGCGAAAGCCAGCTCAGCAATCTGCTGCACTTCCCTCCTAACTCCCTGAGCTCAGACTCTGTTCTACCCAACTGCAGATTTCATCCCAAAATAAGAGTTATGCAACCACATTTTGTACCCCTCTTGAGGACCAACTGCTAGACTGACTTCTGTATTTCTCAGGAACAAGATGTTCTGTCAAGACTGTTAATACCAAATCTTGCAGGAAAAGGTGGATTGTCTTGGCAGCAAGGACTGGTTTCCAGTGGAGACTGCTCCAAAAGGAAGTCAGAGATCCGGATTCCAAACACAAAACCAGGAGCACTTGTAAACAGCACAGACATATTTCCATGCTGTGGAGAGGGGACCTGGAGCATATGTTAAGGTTTTCCTTCAGAATGGCGTAGGAGATACGATCCAGCTTGAACCAAGGCATTCATCTGTGGCACCAGCATCCAGCTCAGCTATGTCATGCTGTGTCTCCTGGGCTGGGAGAAGCAGAGTGTCCTTTTTCATGAAAGGAAGTTCAGGCTGATGAAGTTTCCACATTCAACACCCAGATTCTGTGTTTTCAAGGGGAGAGGAAAATAGAGTGTTGTATTTGAACACAGCAACAGACTCAATCAGAGCTTGGTTTGGAGTGTGAACTGCCCAGGCCCTGCTACAGCCAGTCCCTCGCTGTGTTTCCGGTTGTCAGCTGGGGTGTTCATCTCCCCATGGGCTCTGTCAGCCACAAGCATGTCACAGCTGGCACAGGGCTTGCAAAATGGTGAGGTATTCTGAACATTTCTGTTGATTTTCTTGCTCTCCAGCATCACTAAAAGCTAACTAATGTTTAGGATGAAGGAGAATAGCATAGAATAGAATTAACCAGGTTGGAAAAGACCTTTGAGATCATCAAGTCCAACCTATCACCCAACACCATCTAATCAACTAAATCATGGCACCAAGCACCCCACCCAGTCTCTTCCTATACACCTCCAGGGGTGGTGACTCCACCACCTCCCTGGGCAGCACATTCCAATGGGCAATCTCTCTTTCCAGGAAGAACTTCTTCCTAACATCCAGCCTAAACCTCCCCTGGTGCAGCTTGAGACTGTGTCCTCTTGTTCTGGTGCTGGCCACCCAGATAGACCCAAAGGCAAGAGCTTGCTTTCTGTTTTAAGTATCTGTCCATTATCAAGGTATGTCCACTCACTTGAAGAAGGCAGCAATCCTATATGGCAGGTAGCCACTGCTCATGCAGACACAAAATAAGTCAGATGCTCATGGCTGGCTTGGATGAGGTCTTAAAGCAAACACAAAGATTCTCAGTTTTGCTTGTTGCATCATCAGGTCCCCATGTGAGTTGCTTCTGGATACTTTTCAATGAAAGGAAGTTTTTATGAGCTAAACTGGGGAGGATTCACATGAAGCAATCAGAAGCACTCAGCAGAGGATAAGAACAGGTAAACCATGCTCATATCCTACCGCTGAATTTGCAGCCCAGCATGTTCTGTCCCAGCAACCCTGTGTGAAGCTGTAATCCAGATTCCTGTGGGTGCCATCAAAAATCCAAACAAGCTGTCACTGAGGCAGCACAAGCATCCTCACCAACCCCAAATCATCACTTACACAGCACAAAAGCCAAGCACCCTCACCCCCCCTGCAATGTGTTTTCCTTCATTTGCATTTGCATAGCTGGCCACCAGAAACACAGCTAACTCCCTTCGGCAGCTCTGAAGAGCAAAGGCCACAAAATACCTCAGTGAAGGACTTCTGGATTTCGTGTTGTCTTACTTCAGATTTGCTTTCCTGCCTTTAAAAACAGGGAAACTTCTGCTGGTTAGCAGTTTCCCTTTGTCATGTAACGTCAGTGAGGCTTTGACCTTCCTTGCAGAGAAACTGAAGGAGGTGCCTTCGTTTTTTCCTCTCAGTTTAATAAACCCCATCCAAGTGGAACAGGTGGGCTTAATTTTAAGGAGTTAGGGCACTGGAAAGGTAGCATCATCTACTGCACATTTTGATATGCCCAGCAAATTATCAATACAATAGGATAATGTCTGTGAAACATGCAGGGGTGAATGCCCATGATGGTTTTCACTCCACGGTGCAGCCTTGCTGGGCAGTGTGGACATGCATGACAGGGAGACTTGTGCGGGGAGAGAGAAGGTGGGACATTATTTTCTAGCTGCTGATATATTCTCATGTGAACTAGTGAATCCTAGAGGCATAAATTGAGTCCTGGCTTTACAAATAATGAAGAAAAGCTGCTTGCTAGAGCTGGTTTGAGCACAGCACTCTTTCAGTGCTCCCATTTCCAGCTGATACTCCATGCAGCCATGCCCAGCCCATTGCCAGGACACTGCAGGGAGATCATCTGCAAACATGCAAGCTCCACCAGCAGCACATCTCAGCACCCTTCCACCAGTGGGGAACTACCTATTGGTTAGACCTGAAACCCATAAATTCCAGGGCATGAGTACAACAGGCCTTGGGGGAAAAAAAGGGAATCTTGTCAAGCCTCACTATTTAGCAACTGCTTCTCACTAGCTGGCTATCTCTTCATCAAACAAAAGCTCTGCTCATGCTGTTGACAGTCATAATATTTAGTGAAGGAGAAGAAAGAGAGTTGTAACTAATCAAGTCTCACTCCACCAGTGGGCGTAAAAGCCATTTGTTTAATTCACCTTGGAGGTCACAGAACCACAGCATTGGAGCTAATTTTACAGCATTTATATCATTATGGTGTTTGAAAACCCCTTCTTCCTTTTAATGTAGTAAGAGTTGACTTAGCTGTTTGCAATGCCAACCAGCACGCTGCTGTGGGAGCGTGGCAGCAATGCCCATTGCTCAGCTCATTGCTTCCAACACCTCTGGGAGGGCTGCCTTGGGGGGTATGCAAGAAGGACCTTTTCCCTGAACCCCTCCAAGGCCTCTGAGGAGGGTCTCTCAGCACAGGCAAATAGAAAGAAAACATGTCAAGGATCTTGCAGGGACAGTGCCCACCTCTGTCTGCTCTTTTCCTCCCAGCAGTAGCCACAATGGGACCCAGACACTGGGCATGCCCTTCAAACATCACATTGGTATTTAGGAAGCTCTTCCATTCCTGTTTCCTTAGCATTAAGGTTCCTGTCCTGCCCCTTAACTTTGTCTTTCCAGTAGTTAAAGCCCACACCAGCCCTTCTCACCTGATCTCACTGGCTCTCTGACTAAGTTGCCTTCATCCTCCCCTCCATCTCTCTGTCCCACTTTTCCTCCTACTCCCCATCCTTTTTTCCTGTACCTCTCCAGCTCCTGATCTCTGTTGACAGTTTTCTGTAGCCAGTGTCATTCTCCATCCCCCTGCACATCCCTGCAGTGGCTGCCCTCTCAACACTTTCATCATCTAGTTTCTCTGCTGCTGCAGGAGATAAAGCAGGGCCACAAGGGTGGCAGCTGCAGCTGGGGACAGCTTCAGCAACTTAGAGCAGGAGAGTGGAAGAGGAGAGGGCAAGGATGATGTTTGGGAATAAAATATCCAGAATCAGCAGCAGATGTAGAAGTTGCTGTTGAAGGGGAGGCTGCTGACGTTCCACACTTGAGTCTCATGCTGGTATGTCGAGGCAAACCCTAAGGGACCACAGGAAAATCCTGCGCTCACCTCACAGCAAGGCAAGCACAAGGCATGCAGGTGGTGACAGCAGTATGGCTTGTACATGTAAAACCAAGAAATGTCTTCTCTTGCATCATGTTTTACCTCCCTCTTTTGCCAACAGCAGTTAGCACCTAAAACCTCCTCTCAGGGCCTGAGTAAGTGCTGGCATTTCACATCACGCCTTACGCTGCTGCACGGACAAAGTTCTCATGTGGCTGTGGATTTCCACTCACGGCAGCGAGAAGGAAGGCTTGAGATAGGTTTCACACTGGGCAGAGGGAAGAAAAGGAGAGGCAGAGAATGGGTGCATGAAACATGCTGCAGCACCACATCAAGTCACAAGTCCAGTACCAGATGTCTAGAGAAAATGCAGGCGCTGAAATCACGAAGCAGCATGGCTCAGAGGACAAGCTTCCACCCACTCCCAGCAACCAGAGCTAGGAGGAAGTGCTTGGATTGCTGCCACCTTTAGCCTTTATTTTCCATTCTAATTTTGACCTTTTGCAAGTCATTCTTCAAATAAAGCCATTTAGGATCCTGCACTGGGATGTTATGGTCTGCCTGTGGCTGAGGTCAGGGTGGCAGAAGACGTGCTGGGAAATGCTGGCTCACCCACCCAGCAGCAAAGTGTCGTGGCACTGTCCTCCTGCCACATTCTCTCCTTTTACTTGAAAAAATAGAATAGAATGGAATAGAATAGAACAGAATCAATAAGGTTGGAAGAGACCTCAAAGATCATCAAGTCCAACCTGTCACCCAAGACCTCATGACTACTAAATAATTGTTATGGTTCTCCACTGCTGCTTGATGGACTTCTGCATTGACAGTGTCACCTTCACTTCATCTTTTCCCCTCCTTCTCTGTTAAAGATGGAAAGATAGGTAGTGATAGGACTAGGGGGAATGGAATGAAGCTGGAGGTGGGGAGATTCAGGCTGGAGGTGAGGAGGAAGTTCTTCCCCATGAGAGTGGTGAAGCCCTGGAATGGGTTGTCCAAGGAGGTGGTTGAGGCCCCAGCCCTGGAGGTGTTTAAGCTCAGGCTGGATGAGGCTCTGGCCAGGCTGATCTAGTGTGAGGTGTCCCTGCCCATGGCAGGGGGGTTGGAACTAGATGATCCTTGTGGTCCCTTCCAACCCTGACTGATACTATGATACTATGGTAAGATCAAAGCCCTGGGCAAAGTGAATATAGAATAACTATGCAGCATTGATCATAAGCAGGAGCCAAATGTGCCTGGGTTTAGGAAACCTGGCTGGTTGGCCTCCTGGAGTCAGTAACAAATGAGAAACAGAAATACCTTTGCCACATGATACCGGTAACCCTCCACCACTGGGCACTCAGAAGACCAACAGGTTACAGCCCACTTAGAGCATATGGAAAGATTTCAGTAAACACAACTGCCACCCCAAAAGGCAGGATCTCAAACCATTCTGTTTCAGCATTGCCAGGGTATAATTGCCTCCTTTTATAAGTTACAGCCAGCCAGACTTGCTTCAAGAGGGCAACTTGCACTTCCCAATTTGCTCCTAAATCATTGCAAGGGCAGAAGCTATTTAAAATGAAAGCACTTCAATTTCTGCTTGAGAGGGGGAGGCCATACCAGCCCAGAGTGATCTCTTTCATCTTCTGAAAACCAGGGAGAAGTTAAAGAAAAATAATAATAAGATATCCTTAAATTGGAAAGGAATTGCATTTCCCAGGTGGTTTGGTTTTGATTGGCTTGGAGCAGAGGGCAAAGGCAGGATCTCCAAAGCAACGAATCCGTTCTTCACCAAAATGCTCCAGTGCTGAAACGCCCTTTGCTTTTGCTTCAGGGAGGCACTTCATGCTGCCTCCAGGCAGACTACTTCCTTCCCTCTTACCCTTCTACAAAGGTTAATCTCAGCCCAGCTTTAGCAGCATCCCCAGGGGCAGCAGCAGCAGCACCTCCAGACAGCATAACCACAGAAGGGCAGCCTAGCACGATCACCAAACTTGTGCTTTGTCTCCTCCAGAAGTATGTTCCTGGGGTTGGGGCTGTCAAACAAGTGTTAGATCCAACCACAAATCACTCTCTGCAGAGATGGAGCAGATCCAGCTGGGTTGGGTTGGAGATTAGGAACAATTTTATTGCTGAGGGTGTGTGGGGGGTGGTGTTGGAGCAGGCTGCCTGGAGGTGCTCAGACAGCTGTGGTGTTTCAGGTTATGGTTTGTGGTCATGGTGGTTGGGGTGGTGTTGGACTCAGTGATCTTAGGGGCCTTTTCCAACTTTAATGATTCTGTGAGTCTCTGTACTTCATGATATAGTTTAGTGGTCATGGTGGCTGGGTTATGGTTGGACTTGATGATCTTGAAGGTCTTTTCCAACCCTAATGATTCTATGATCTGCCCCTCCAGTGGTCTGAGGTCTTCAGGCAAATCCTCCAAGAAGTCACGGTCTTCTTCCTTGACAGTCAGTTTATTTCTACCTTCCAGCCCACAATTTTTCCTCCTTTCCTTCTCTCTCTCAATTCAGATATTTCCCTCCTTCAACATCCATCCATCTCCAGACCCCTCTCTGATCCCTTCCTTCCAGCAGCGCACCCACCACCTCACTCAACAAAAGCTCGGGTTTTAGTTGAGCTTTGTTTTGGTTTCCCCTGCTTGCCTATGGTAGTAGATAAGTCTTTTCCTGGAGGGGAAGAGCCTTTTCCTGGCCAGCTTCTACCCAAGCAGGGTGTGAGTGTTTTTAAATGGGGTGCAAGAGCGTTGGCAGACACTGTGTGAGGGTTTCAGCTCTTGCAGAAGCAAACCCATCAGCAAGTCAGATCTCCATGGCCATGTCCACTTCCCAAAGAGGGTTTGGCTGCCTGTGCTTACAGGCAGCTCTGATACAGTGCAGCTGTGACTTGGGATCAGCCTTGTGAGGAAAGAGCTGCCTGAGAAGGGGCTGCAACGAGCTCACTTGGGACTTCCAGCCCCTCACCTAGGAGCTTGTTTCCAGCTCAGGCACTCAGCCTTGATCCCTGCCTGAGTCATTGCGCTGCATGGCTGTTCAGGTCCCTTGCTGACCCAGGTCCATAGGATTACCACACTGTCTGCTTTAGCCCCAGACAAGCCCTCAGCCCTGCCAGAGGAGCCTCTATAAAACCTTAAAATTCCTACACCAATCAGGCCAAATTAAGACTCACAGACAAGTCTCCATGGTGACTGTATATAAAACCATTAGAGTCATAAACCTGACACTGCCAAGTCCACCACTAAACCATGACCCTAGGCACAACACGAACATGTCTTCTAAATACCTCCAGGGATGATGACTCAACCTCTTCACTGGGCAGTGTGTCCCAGTGCTTCACAACCCTTTCACTGCAGAAATGTTTCCTGCTATTCAGACTAAACCTCCCCTGCTGAAACTCGAGGCCCTTTCCTCTTGCCACTTGTTACTTGGGAGAAAAGTCCAGCCCCCACCTCACTTCAACCTCCTTTGAGGTACTTGTAGAGAGCAATGAGGTCTCCCCTCAGCTGTCCCTTCTCCAGGCTAAACACCACCCTAACCCTTAGCAGCTGCTCATAAGATTTGTTCTCTGGACCCTTCACCAGCTTTGTTGTCCTCCTTTGACACATTCCAACCTAAACCCTGCATTCACCAGCACCAAGTACAGGGGGACAATGCCTTCCCTACTCCTGCTGGCCACACTACAGCTGACAGAGGCTAGGATGCTGGATCACGCTCAGCTGGCTCTTGTCCAATACCCCCAGGTGCTTTTCTGCCAGGCAGCTTGCCAGCCACTCTTCCCCAAGCCTGCAGCACTCCATGGGGTACCTATTAGAGATAGCTCTAGTTATGCTTTTATAGCTAGAAGGAGCAGCTTGCTTCACTCAGGTGTGTTTAATCAAATCACTAGCATATTAATTAATAACAACAACTTTAAAAATGCAGTGGAACTGTGGTGGATGCAAACATCCTTCAGGAATAAACCAGCAGGAGCAGGCTGCTCAGGGGGGTGCTGCAGTCACCATCCCCGGAGGGATTTAAAAGCTGCATGGATGTGGTTTAGTGGCAGTGGCTAAGCAGCAGGGGTGAGCTCTAGGTGAGCACTTGGACTTGATGGTCTCATGAGTCTCTTCCAGCCTCAATAGGACCATGATTCTGCAATTCCATGAGATACTTCCACTTTTACAGCTGTGGGGGAGAGAAACAAGAAATTAAACTTATTAAAAATGGAAGGGGACTGAAACTGACTCTGTGAAGCTGAGTAGACTTCAAAGGAATATTGCCTCTTTAAGACCAATATTTTCAGACAAGGAGGAGCATCAGTAGTGGTAATGTAATGTCATGAAGCAGTTCTTGGGCTTGTGCTGTGTTCCAAATGAATACCATGATCAAAAGTTCAGTTGAAGACTCTCTTCTCAGTGATGAAAGATAAGAGCACTGCTACCAAACTCAAGTGTGCTGCTCAAGAGGAGCTTGATTTGCATTCTTGTGGCAAAGAAGAAACTTACAGAGTAAGACCAAGGGCATTGTTGACTCCATGGGAGGAGTGACAACCACTGTATAAACCTCCTACCCTGCCATGCCAGTCAACTTTGATTTCCTTTGCAGCTACCTCAGGCTTCATCTCTAATTGCACAAGCTTTTATTTTGCCTTTCAGAGGAGCAACATCTTCTTTTGCTTAGAATACATGAACTGAGGGGGAAAGGACACTCTGATTGCTTTAAAATTGTTCCTGAAGAAGTATAAAGACATTTGGTGCCTCAGTTGCAGGTGTACAGTGCTCATTGCTTTGATGAGGAAGATGATTAGAGGGCTGGAGCGCCTCTCCTTTGGAGACACACTGAGAGAGTTGGGGCTGTTCAGTCTGGAGAAGAGAAGGCTCTGAGGAGACCTCATTGTGGCCTTCCAGTACCTGAAGGGGGCTACAAGAAAGCTGGGGAGGGACTTTTGAGGGGGTAAGGCAGTGATAGGGCTGGGGGGAATGGAACAAAACTAGAAATGGGTAGATTCAGATTGGATGTTAGGAAGAAGTTGTTCCCCATGAGGGTGGTGAGAGCCTGGCACAGGTTGCCCAGGGAGGTGGAAGCCTCATCCCTGGAGGTTTTTAATGCCAGGCTGTTATGGCTGTGAGCAACCTGATGTAGTGTGATGAGTCCCTGCCCATGGCAGGGGAATTGGAGCTAGATGACCCTTGAGGTCCCAACCTCAACCCTGACAATTCCATGATTGTATGACTTCAATGTCAGATCATCTGAACAGCTGTAGCTTGAAGAGCATAAGAGAAGACACTCTCAGAGTAAAAGGATACCTATAGACAAAACAAACAAAGGTTATTTCAAATGGAACTTTCAGCTGATACTCAAAGCTCATGTTAGCAGTTGCATCTCAAGCTGGTCAGGGGACATGAGGCAGAAAGTGCTGGAAAGGCAGCAGCAAAGGCAAAGAACCCTTTGTAAACTTAGCATTATCTCAATGTTCCTTTCCTCCCTTCAAGAAGCCTTTCTACCTAACTGGGGAGACACCAGGACTTTGTCCCCCCCCCCCACCCCACTTCATCTTCCCAAAGCAGCTCCTGCTCCCTCTGCACCATCCTCCACCCTGCCTAAACAGCTCCTGCTCCACCATCCATCCCAGAGCTAGGGGCAAGACCCTCAACCAGCCAAGGTACCACTCAGAGGAGCTCAGCACCAGCAAGGAGCCCCAGCCAGCACCCGTGGAGGATATGGGAGGAGTGATCAATCATTGCCCTAACAACCGGGGGGCCACCAGGCCCCCCGGCCTTTGTTGTCACCACCACCATCACCCAGTGTGCACCAGGGGCACTCACCAGAGATGAGAGGAGGATCCTCCAGCCCAGAAGGGCTCAGCTTAGGGCTGCTGCCCTTCCTGGTGGGGATTAAATAGGGGAGTGGGTGGGGAGGGCAAAGTGGCCACACCTGGGGTGGGAGGAGACTCCATTAGAGCCCAGGTGCTCTGGTTTGAGGGGAAAAAGGGGGACAATGGGGCAGGTGGGGTGGCAAAGGGGCAGATATGGGGAAGGAGAGGTGGTGGGGAAAGGATGGGCTTTTCAAATAACTTGAGTTTCCATACATCTTCCCTGATGGACAGCTGCAGTTCCTGCTTTGCTTTGCCTCCATGCAAAAAGAACAAACCCATCAGGATACAGAAGCACAGTGGTGGCCAGTACAATGACATCTTTCCAGCATCACCATTGTGCTTGGTGGGCAAGCCTGTGCTTTGCAGATCAAGAGAACAAGTTCTAATCAAACACAAAAGTTCTGCAAGAGTGATTTTTTTCCCCTGGATACCAGCAGACAACAGCAGGGTGACTGAGGGACTGGAGCACTGCTCTGTGAGGAGGGGCTGAGTGCCCTGGGGCTTTTTGGTCTGGAGAGGAGAAGACTGAGAGGGGATTTAATAAATGCTTATAAATATCTGAGGGCTGGGGGACAGGCTCTGCTCAGTTTCCCCCTGGGATAGGACAAGGGGCAATGGATATCAGCTCCAGCACAGGAGGTTCCACCTCACCATGAGGAGGAACTTCTTCACTGTGAGGGTCACAGAGCAACTGGAGCATAGGTTGTGGAGTCTCCTTCTCTGGAGACTTTCAGGACCCATCTGGATGTGTTCCTGTGTGACCTGTGCTGGATTCTATGGTCCTGCTCTGGCAGGGGGGTTGGACTTGATGATCTTCAAAGGTCCCTTCCAACCCCTAACATCCTGTGACCCTGTGACCCTGTGATCTTATGTTCCTATGAATAACAGCATCAACACGTGTTCCCCTCTAAAAATATGCAAGCTTGGAGCAGGTCTTAGCCCCATGGATTTCCTGGAAAGATGCACTCCTTACACATCATTACACAACTCACAACTAGAGGGAAAGTGCTCCCAAAAAGTCTAATTCTTTCCTTGCATAAGTGTCCTACTTCAATCAGCTTATTTACTCATTGAAGGAGTACCTGTCAGCTTAGCACACTTGCTGCTGCCCTTCTCTTGCAGGAGCTAAGGATCATGCCTGGATTTCTAAATTAACATCCTGTAATCTGCTAGGTTTTTAAAGATGCATATGCTACATTAGGCCTTATTAGAGGAGAAATCTGTCTGCCTCCCACCACGTTCGTCCTGCCAGTGAACATCAAGGGACCAGCAGCATCCTCAACACCCCCTGGGAAATCAGGGTTAGGCATAAGGAATGCAGCATTCTGCTGAAACTGCTCTGGGAAATAAAGAATAGAGTAGAGTAGAATGGAATAGAATAGAATAGAGTAGAATGGAATGGAATGGAATGGAATGGAATGGAATGGAATGGAATGGAATGGAATGGAGTAGAGTGGAGTAGAGTAGAGTAGGAGTAGAATAGAATAGAATAGAATAGAATTAACCAGGTTGGAAAAGACCTCTGAGATCATCAAGTCCAACCTATCACCCAACACTATCTAATCAACTAAACCATGGCACCAAGCACCCCAACCAGTCTCTTCCTAAACACCTTCAGTGATGGTGACTCCACCACCTCCCATGGCAGCCCATTCCAATGGCCAATCACTCTTTCTGTGAGGAAAGAGTTTACTCTGGGCACATGATGTTACTCAGGTCAGACACAGCCCAGGATACCAGGATCTCCAGGTGGTGGAGCTGCCATCCCTGGAGATCTTCAAGAAAAGCCTGGATGAGGCACTTAGTGCCATGGCCTAGTTGATTGGATAGGGCTGGGTGATAGGTTGGGTTGGATGATCTTGGAGGTCTCTTCCAACCTGGCTGATTCTATGACTCTATGATCATATCACCATGTCCTGGTTACAGACAGTTTGGGCCCTCATTACTGATTTCTGTTTGATGGTATCCAGTAATAAGGCCCAGGAGAGAGAAACTCTGTGTAACAAGAGATGAAAAAAAACCCCTTTCTGTAGGCTGCAACAATTCCTTTGGCTGAATAATTTAATTATTCCCCACCTGTGGTTTGGCAGAAAGTTTTGGGATCCTTGAAATGAGCAATAATTAACTCCCTTGTTACCACTCTCACTGTTCACAAGGTACTTTCCCAATTATTGGGAGGCAGGGAACAAAGGTTAACAGCTAAAACTCCAACAAAACCCGAAGCAGGCTGTGGTACCGGGGAGGCAGCTGAGGCTCAGAGACAGTTAAGATTATTCCTGATGAGTTTGGGGGTTTGGTCTGGGTTTGTTTGCTTGCTTGCTTGGTTTGCTTTGGGTTTTTTGATTAAATGACTCTAAGTCTGGGAATCAGTCTTCAAAGATTGATATTAACCTCCAAGGCTGTGAAACCCATCCCCAGCCACTGACTCCTGATGGGTTTCATCTCAAGGCTAGCTCCAGATTTCATGGCTGCTCCTGACACTACAAATCACTGGCAAGGGGGATCTGCATTTTTGAAGCATTAGATGCTGTTTCCTGACATCTGGCAGCTGGAATCCAGGGGTAATTTTGAAAAGCCGACCCTAGACAAGCTGCAAAATGCCATGGGGGGCTGCAGCAGCAGGAGCTGGGGCCCTGGGCAGCACTCAGTATTCAGCAGCCGTTTTCCATGGCCCAGGGACACGTATGTTGAGTTGCTGGAACATGTCCAGAGAAGGGCAACAAAGCTGGGGAGGGGTTTGGAGCACAGCCCTGTGAGGAGAGGCTGAGGGAGCTGGGGTTGCTTAGCCTGGAGAAGAGGAGGCTCAGGGGAGACCTTCTTGCTCTCTACAACTACCTGAAGGGAGGTTGTAGACAGGCAGAAGTTGGTGTCTTCTCCCAGGCAGCCAGCACCAGAACAAGAGGACACAGTCTCAAGCTGCACCAGGGGAGGTTTAGGCTGGCTGTTAGGAAGAAATTCTTCATAGAGAGAGAGATTGCCCATTGGAATGGGCTGCCAGGGGAGATGGTGGAGTTGCCATCACTGGAGGTGTTTAGGAGGAGACTGGATGGGTGCTTGGTGCCATGGTTTAGTTGATTAGATGGTGTTGGGTGATAGGTTGGACTCGATGATCTCGAAGGTCTCTTCCAACCTGGTTTATTCTATTCTGTTCTCAGTACTAACAGGAGTGTGACTCAGAGGATGTGCTTCCTGTGACCCACAACTGCCTTCTTTGAATCACTCTTCCCACCAAGGTAAAGAAGTGGGAAGGTGCACTGGTGCTGTTCCTAACTCCGGTGGGCACCTGTGCACCAGCAGAATGCCTTGTTTACACCGTGAAGTGCACTCCCTCGGAGAAGCACTTCCTTAATGTGTCCCTTCATGCTGGCATGTTACTGTCAGCTTTCTCATTTCCTTACTTTCATCACTTTCTTTCAAAGAGCTTTTTAAAGCTGCAGAAATTAAATTGGAGTCCTTGACTACCATGTTAATAAACTCAAAGTTTGTGGCCCCCACTATGTTCCCTTTGGGTGTTGAAGCAGCCTGTTAGCATCACCGTAGTTTGCAGCAGCAGGGACGTCATCACCACTACAGTGTTAGAAGTCGTTTTCTAGCCCTTCTTATTTCAGCTCCTCTCTTTTACTCATTTTTCTCCTGACCTCCCCTTCACCCCAGGGCTCTGCTTGCTCAGCTGCTCTTCTGCCAAAGCACCTGTCTATACATCTCTTCATAAAAGCAGTTATTCCTGCCACTATCTTTAAGGTCAGTCTCAAAGCACTGATACTTCAGGAGGGTGAGTGTATCAGATTCAAATGATGATCCTCACTGCACTCTTTCATCTGGTTAAACAGCTTAGACTCATAGAATCATAGAATGGTTTGGGTTGGAAGGGATCTCTCAGGTCATCTAGTCAAACCCCCCTGCAGTGAGCAGGGACAGTTTAAGTGCTGAGAGGGTGTGGAAGCTTCTCCTCCTCCCATGCCACATCCAGATGAGCATTTGGGGCCAGAATGCCACCAGCAGTGGTACACACTTCACCTAACAGCTGCAGATGGAGACTTCCAGCCAGCTGTGCAGCGAAGAGAGGAGGTGAAGACTGAGTGCACCTGGCAAACCATCCCAACCGTTTTGGCAAGCAGATCTGAACTGCCTCTTTCTCCACAGGCTGGAGCGGTTCGACGCAGAGCAAACGATGAGCCTCAACTTTATGACTGTTCCTACAAAATTCAAGAAACTAAGGAAATGAGGGGGAAAGGAACCATCATCAAAGTAGACAAGGATGTGGCAACACCATTTAAAAATAATAAATAAAGCTAGCAGTTCCCAGGAGAATTATTTATTATCTCGAACATTCACCCTCCTACTGATGCCATCATCAAGTAGAAGTACAGCTAGGTATAAAAGAGGAAATTGCCTCCCATTTTATGATGGGATCACAGCCAGTAAACTTTTCCACTGATGCTTTAATGCACAAAATGCACAGGCTCCTGTTCCACCAATTCTAATGCCACAAAGCTGTAACTAAGATATTCCAGCTGTGTATTTGCAAAGGTATAGCTAGGGCAGAGAGAAGTGTTTAGCACATATGAACTATGGACAGAGTGGGGTGTACTCTTGTCAGTAGTTAATTCAATGAAAGTCAAACCAAAAGCATAACTGGCAGTCTGTGCAAGCCTGGCCATCTTCTGTTTCTTTTTAAACATTTGAAAGGCAACATTCCCATTAAAAGATGATTCCGAACCTCTCCTCTCCGAACCTCTCCTCTCCGAACCTCTCCTCTCCTCTCCGAACCTCTCCTCTCCGAACCTCTCCTCTCCTCTCCTCTCCGAACCTCTCCTCTCCTCTCCGAACCTCTCCTCTCCGAACCTCTCCTCTCCTCTCCAAACCTCTCCTCTCCGAACCTCTCCTCTCCTCTCCGAACCTCTCCTCTCCTCTCCTCTCCTCTCCGAACCTCTCCTCTCCTCTCCTCTCCGAACCTCTCCTCTCCGAACCTCTCCTCTCCTCTCCTCTCCTCTCCCCTCCGAACCTCTCCTCCCTTCCCTTCCCTTCCCTTCCCTTCCCTTCCCTTCCCTTCCCTTCCCTTCCCTTCCCTTCCCTTCCCTTCCCTTCCCTTCCCTTCCCTTCCCTTCCCTTCCCTTCCCTTCCCTTCCCTTCCCTTCCCTTCCCTTCCCTTCCCTTCCCTTCCCTTCCCTTCCCTTCCCTTCCCTTCCCTTCCCTTCCCTCCTCTTCTCTTTTTTTTTACTTCCCCATGAAATAAAAGCCAAACTCTAATTTCTTAGCTATCCTGACATGGTGATGACAGCTCCATAAACCTGTGTAATAATAGAAAACTGACTTTTGCTGCTTGATCCTGAACACAGCACTGCAAAGAACTCTTCTGGAACTGGTTTTGAAAGCTCATTTGCAGGGGCTGGTGGACATGTATCTACCAAGCTATCGCTTCACAGGCCACAAAAGATGAAACCTAAAGGAATTCCCTGGGGCTGTCCTTCAGAGGGGTAGTGCAGACCACCCTCTGGCTGAACACAGCACATGCCACTGCACATGGAACTCCTGCCCCTTCACCCCACCCTCCTTGAAAATCTGGATTTGTAGTTCATGCACTTCCACAGTCATCAGCAGTGCATGGTAATGGCTGGAGAAGTGCTGAGCTGTTTTGGTGTTGCTGGGGAGGGACTTTTTAGGGTGTCAGGGAGTGATAGGACTGGGGAGAATGGAGCAAAACTAGAAATGGGGAGATTCAGATTGGATGTCAGGAAGAAGTTCTTCCCCATGAGGGATGCTGGAACAGATTGCCCAGGGAGGTGGTGGAAGCCTCATCCCTGGAGGTTTTTAAGGCCAGGCTGGATGTGGCTCTGGGCAACCTGCTCTAGTGTGAGGTGACCCTGCCCATGGCAGGGGGTTTGGAACTGGATGACCCTTGAGATCCCTTCCAACTCTAACAATTCTATGATAACACAATGGGATGCATCCCAATAAACAAGGCAAGCAGAGAAAATGGGAGCTGATCTCCCAGCTGGGCAACCCCCTGTTCTGATCAAAATGAAATTCACATGAAAAATCTGCTACTCTAGAGCTGTATAAAATGATAACCTCTTTTCCCACAGCTTTTAAGAAAACCTGATTTCTTTTAACACAAGAAATCAGGGAGTTAATTGAGGCCATCCTTCACTCCACAGTTAAGGTTACAGCAAGCCTGAACGTTAAATAAATGTACTGAGAATTGCCAATCTTTGATCCTGGACAGCTCTCCTCTGGTAATTGAATTGTGTCCTAACATAATCAGGTTACTTTTTGCCTCTCACTGAGATGTTAAGGACAACAAAGCCCCTCAGTAGCTGGGTTGAAGTCCTGGACCCATTTTGCTCGCAGAATTAGGCAAAATTGGTTTGGTTTACAGGGAGGGGGTGCCTAACCTTCCTCCTTCTTCTCTGCATGCTGAGGGCACTGCCAGGGCCATGCCAGTGCTGCCTGCAGCTGCCCTGTGCTGCAAGCAGTACTGATGAGGTCAGTGTTATCTCTGGGGTTCATCCTCCAAGGCTGGGGAATGCCAGCTCCTCACAACTCTTCCTCAGAAGCATCTTCTGAGGAGCAAGTGCACAGCATGCTGCATCAAGGAGATGGAGTAGAGCCACTGCAGTGTCAGATACTACAGGCTGACCTGCTAAGAGGATGTGAGAGATGCCTGACAGGAGAGTTAGATCTTCAGAGGGAGACTACCCTAAAATTAATATAAAAGCACTTTCTGCAGTACTTTAACATTGAAAAGGTTTCTACATTTAGTTAAGAGAATCCTTCCTCATTAAAAATCCCCAGGGCCTTAGTGACTGCATGTCAAGAAGCCATCCTCCACCTCTGAGGGCTCAGCCTCATCACTGAGAAAGGAGTTTTGCAGGGCTCTGGAGTCAAGAATCCCACCACAGAATGAGATTATCTTTCCCTTTTCCCAACAAGACAATGAGAGAAAGAAGGAATATTAGAGGAGGAGAGAAAGAGAACCAGAGAGCGACAACAGATGATAGCTTAAGCAGAATTTAAAGGATGGAAATGATACAGCCACTAAGCAGATAACCTCTGCTGATGGAGGTGGACAAGGTAAGTTTGTAGGAGCACAGACAATGGACTGTGCCAGTGCATGAATGCTTTTCCTCAGATGTTAAAAACAGGGAGTGTGAGTACAGCCTCTTCACAGCCAGAGGAGCTGTATATGCCAGTGGGTTTGATGATCAGTGGTCCTTCAGGACACTGAACCGGCACAGATCTTCTCCATTATACTTTTCCAGCCCATCTGCTCTTCCTTCCTCCAGCACAGATATTTGGTGAGGTATTGTGTGGTACAGAAAGTAGCCTCAAGTTCCCCCTTGCATAGACCAGGCTTTCTTAACACCCTCCTCCTTTGGCCCCATCTCACCTCCCCCTTCTTGGTGCTGCCAGCTCCTTCATCACTAGCGCAGTTTGCAGGCAGAGGGGGTTGCTCCCTTGGGGTGGGGGGCTATAGCCACCACTGCCATCTTACATTCAATCCTGAAAGTTACTGCAGAGTATCCCTCAGGTCCTACAAATACAATCACACACTTACAGAATGCAGTGGCTTCTAAATTATTCAGTGGGCTCCCATGGTAAAGGACCCCCCCTCCCTGGCTTGCAGGCACACTGCCACGCACCATGCCATGTTTATAGCAGTGCTGGGGAGAGAAAGGAGGCTCCTCCTTGACAGCATCATGACACACATCACTGATCAAGCAAGGATATACTCACTATTTTTAGCCAAAAGATACATTAATCCTCTGCTCCACTGGTTATGGCTATTGCTATTTCTCAACCAGCCATCACGTTTTGATTGTGGGTTTCACCGCATTCCTTTTCCTTGTGCTGGCTACTGCTCAGGTCAGCCTCATCTCAGCTGTGGCCAGTCCAGGTTTAGGACTGAATCCACCACTTCTCTGTGGACACAGTTCACAGTTCACATGCACTTGCAGAAAGCCAACCACATCCTGGGCTGCATCAAGAGAAGCACAGCCAGCAGGTCAAGGGAGGTGATTCTCTCCCTCTACTCTGCTCTGGTGAGACCCCACCTGGAGTACAAGCCCTATGAGGAGAGGCTGAGGGAGCTGGGATTGTTTAGCCTGGAGAAGAAGAGGCTCAGGGATGACCTCATTGCCCTCTACAACTACCTGAAGGGTGGTTGTAGCCAGGAAGGGGTTGGTCTCTTCTCCCAGGCAACCAGCACCAGAACAAGAGGACACAGTCTCCAGCTGCACCAGGGGAAGTTTAGGCTCAAGGTGAGGAGAAATCACAGAGAGAGTCATTCATCATTGGAATGTGCTGCCCAGGGAGGTGGTGGAGTCACCATCCCTGGAGGTGTTCAAGAGGGGATTGGATGTGGCACTTGGTGCCATGGTCTAGTCATGAGGTCTGTGGTGACAGATTGGACTTGATGATCCTCGAGGTCTCTTCCAACCTTAGTGGTACTGTGAGTACTGTGATACTGTGAGTACTGTGTCCAGTTCTGCAGCCCCTATTACAGGAAGGATCTGGAGGTGCTGGATGCTATCCAGAGAAGGGCCACAAGGATGATTAGAGGGCTGGAGCTGCTCTCCTATGGAGACAGACTGAGGGAGTTGAGGCTGTTCAGTCTGGAGAAGAGAAGGCTCCGAGGAGACCTAATTGTGGCCTTCCAGTATCTGAAGGGGGCTACAAGAAAGCTGGGGAGGGACTCTGTAGGGTATAAAAACTGCTCAGCTCATTTCTGCACAGGCTTTTTTACCTTGTCTGTTAGCTAATGGTCTGGAAAATGGCCGTGGTGGAGCTGGTCACAACTTGAAACAGGTTTGTTTTTTAACTGCAAACAACGTTGTAGGAGTTCAGTAAGTTGTGCTCCATTAAAAACTCCTGAGCCTTCCAGGATGAATATCCTTGCATTTGTTGTTGTTCTTCCATTTGAATCTGATACTTAACTCCTTGAAATTGCCTGGAGGACAAAACTAATGTTAGAACAGCTCGGCTCAGTGCTCTTTCCTCCCTGACAAACAGTACTCAGCTATCTGCCCCCTCATCCCCCCAGTGGAACCAGGGAAGTGCAAGCAACAGATTCTTTCAGGACACTTCAGAGTTGCTCTTCTTTTGTCTCACCAGTCCTCAGACCAATTAAATCGTCCTTATCCCGAGCAGCAAGCTTTAAAGACTTGGGCTGTTGCAGCCTCAAAAACACAAAGATTGTTTTCATTAGCCATGCCATAGCCAGCAGTGTCTGTCTGCAGGCATGGAGCAAGCTGCCTAGCAACAAGGCAAAAATATCCCCCCATAACCCCCAGCGCGGCACGACGAGTCTGCTGAAAGTGTTCATCTCTCTCACAGAAAAGTAGATGGTGGATTCAGCTAAGGATAGCAATTTTCAGCTTATTTATATGCAGTGAACTAAAATAACATTCATAAAGTATAAATACAATGTGAAAAGGGCCCTGTATAATTGCTTAAAGCTTGAATTTGCAGTCCATAATTAGCCATTCATATGTGCAAGCCTTTTGTTTTGGTTAATGACAAAAGCATTCCAGCTAGGTCAGGCCTGAGCTGGGCTTTATACAAGATAAAAATCTCAGCAGATAAGGCCTGGAACGGGCTCAAGGAGGCCTTTAGTCCATCCCTAAGCATGAAGTCAAGGTAAATCACATGTGAACCGCTCCTGATCAATTACATTTTATCTGTTTCCCAAAACAACAGCCCCTGGCACTCTGCTCAGTTGCCAGGCTCTCCCAACAATCAGAAAGCATAGGGAAATCTACCCTAAGCTTTCCTTGCTCCAGCCCTGCTTGCTGCAATGGCACATACAGAATAACATCCTTTTGTTTCAGTGATTCCTGACATGCAAATGGCTATCATGTGTCAGTCTTCTGTGGAGTAAATAACTCCATCTTTTCTCAGCCTCTCCCTGTATAGCTCACACATCTGTACTGAATTGCTTCCTGTTTCTTTTGGAGGATTCCTCCAACTCCTTACACTCCCTTTTGCCTTGCATATTGAGTAAATGCACTCTCCCAATCCAAGTCAGCAGTGGTAGGCCTGGGTCTGTGGCTATCTCTTCTCCAGGCACTGCAGGACACAGATGACCTTTCTCTTTCCTGCCCTCCTCTGGGTTCAGCTTTGTTTTGTTGCTGATGTTGCACGTGCCACTGATCAGTCACCACCACTGACCTTTCTACAGCCAACTGCATCATAAGAAAACCAAGAGCTAGCAGAGGCCAGAGGTGCCCATGGGGAGCTGACCCTTCCTTTGTGACAAGAGCACATTTCACCCCGGCGAAGAGCAAACACGGGGCTGGAGGCAACAAGTTCCGAGGCAGGGGCTCACCTCCAGCCCTGCAGCCCCACCTGGTCAGGCAGTGAAATGTGCCCAAACTGACAGCATCGTGGCCAGATTTACATCCCATGGACAGTTTAGTCTCTGGATAAGGATCACCACTTCTTTGCAGATGGACCCCTGAGGTCCAAATGGGAAAAGTCCCTCCCACCTCAGCCCAAAACCAAACACCAGGAGACCAAGACAGCCCTCAAATGCCCTCAGTCGTGATGGGTGCAGGCAGCAGCACCCAAAAGCCCTACAACTTAGTCCATGTTGATCATAAGGGAAACTGCACCACCTCTCCCTTAATTTCCCCAAAGAACTAACTCGTTAAAGAATTACAAAGGAATGCCTTTAGGAATGACATGCCAGCAGAGTAAATTCCCTACTCCCTTCTTAGGAGTAATGAATCATTTTCTTTGGTGAAACAGTAAGAGAACTCAGAGTCATCCAGTGGATTAGCATAAATACTTGTCCTAAATTGGCAGAGCTACAGGCAGGGAGAAGCAGTGTCCAGGAAAGGAGTGAATAACAGGTAACCTCAGTACCTGGGGTCAAAACACCACACAAGCTGTGAAATCCAAGCTTTTGAAACATGCACTTCAGAATTCAGAATGAAATGCCAGAGGAGCTGAGCAGGTGGCTTCATTTGTTGATATATTTAACAGTTCCTTGACTACAGTTATTTCAGTGCTTTGAAGAGGGATATCACCATGGAAAGGGTATAGTTATGGATGGGCTTTGGTAAAAGAGAGTCCTACTTGCCCATACCCAGCATGGAGGACAGACTGAAGGAGTTGGGGCTGTTCAGTCTGGAGAAGAGAAGGCTCCAAGGTGACCTAATTGTGGCCTTCCAGTATCTGAAGGGGGCTACAAGAAAGCTGGGGAGGGACTTTGTAGGATGTCAGGGAGTGATAGGACTAGGAGGAATGGAATGAAGCTGGAGGTGGGGAGATTCAGGCTGGAGGTGAGGAGGAAGTTCTTCACCATGAGAGTGGTGAAGCCCAGGAATGGGTTGTCCAGGGAGGTGGTTGGGGCCCCTGGAGGTGTTTCAGACCAGGTTGGATGAGGCTCTGGCCAGCCTGATCTAGTGTGGGGTGTCCCTGGAGGTGTTCAAGGGGAGACTGGACGTGGCACTTGGTGCCATGGTCTAGTCGTGAGGTCTGTTGGGACAGGTTGGACTTGATGATCCTTGGGGTCTCTTCCAACCTTAGTTATACCGTGATACTGTCCCTGCCCATGGCAGGGGGGTTGGAACTAGATGATCCTTGTGGTCCCTTCCAACCCTGACTGATAGTACTATGATACTACTACTATGAAAACACGGGAGAAGGAGAAGACCTGGCCAATGCTGCTCTGAAGAAAAACAGGGAGAATACCAGGAGAGAAAAATGACAGAGACATCACCACGTAGCCTGGAAGAAGCAGACCAAGGAGAACCCTCTCTCCACGTCCTAAGTTCCGCCTGCTGCAAGTCATGGAGCTGAAGAGGCTGCTCAGAGGACAACATCTCTTCTACAGCCAAAGCCGCAGCACCTTTCCTCCGCAGACTCAAACTGTCTTGGGGGTGAGGGGTGTGGTAATAAAATTCCTCTCTTCTTCTCTCTCCCCCTCTCTATTTCCTCTCTCCCCTTCTCATCCATCCACTTTATTTGTGCAATAAATAGTCTAGTGTTGATATTTTGGCCTCCTTTGTGCCTCTAATGTCATAACACAGGAATATTCCACAGAACTGAGGCTCTTTCCCTCTCCGGACCGAGACACCTGTCCCTCTCATTCCTCCTCTTCAGCTGACTGTGTCTTGGTGTATTAGCTCTCAGCTTCTCCCTGCTATCTTCTTTGTATTAACTAAAGTGAGTATTTGGGGGTTTAAAGACAGCTTAAACAGTAGGTTGCAGACAGTTCTTGTGTCTGCTTCTTAATTACGGCAGGGGAAAGCTGTGTACTCAGGGGCATTCCTTTTGTTGCTGGCAACATGATAATGTTTGCTTAATTGTGTTTTATTAATGTTAATATACCCAGAGGCTCAGACTCTGCCTGTGTGCTTTTGTAAACTGAATTAAAGGGAAAATGAATCACAATTAAAAGACAGCTGATTAATTTTATTCACTTGCTTAAGGGGGTTTAAGCCAAATGGTCTCCACATCTATTTTTCTTCAGAGAGCAGGCTTCATAGCCACAGGGCTGGGAGAAACTTGTCACTAAGCCATTTGCATTGCCATGTGGCAAGGAGGGCTGTATGAAGCATTAAAAGGAGTGGGCATTAGAGCGAGGCACTCCCCTGCTCTGTACTAATAGCAAGGTTCTACAGACATAGAATCATAGAACTGCTAGGGCTGGAAGATCAGCAAGTCCAACCCCCCTGCCAGAGCAGGACCAGAGAATCCAGCACAGGTCACACAGGAACACATCCAGATGGGTCCTGAAAGTCTCCAGAGAAGGAGACTCCACAACCTATGCTCCAGTTGCTCTGTGACCCTCACAGTGAAGAAGTTCCTCCTCGTGGTGAGGTGGAACCTCCTGTGCTGGAGCTGATATCCATTGCCCCTTGTCCTATCCCAGGGGGAAACTGAGCAGAGCCTGTCCCCCAGCCCTCAGATATTTATAAGCATTTATTAAATCCCCTCTCAGTCTTCTCCTCTCCAGACCAAAAAGCCCCAGGGCTCTCAGCCCCTCCTCACAGAGCAGTGCTCCAGTCCCTCAGTCACCCTGCTGTTGTCTGCTGGTATCCAGGGGAAAAAAATCACTCTTGCAGAACTTTTGTGTTTGATTAGAACTTGTTCTCTTGATCTGCAAAGCACAGGTTTGCCCACCAAGCACAATGGTGATGCTGGAAAGATGTCATTGTACTGGCCACCACTGTGCTTCTGTATCCTGATGGGTTTGTTCTTTTTGCATGGAGGCAAAGCAAAGCAGGAACTGCAGCTGTCCATCAGGGAAGATGTATGGAAACTCAAGTTATTTGAAAAGCCCATCCTTTCCCCACCACCTCTCCTTCCCCATATCTGCCCCTTTGCCACCCCACCTGCCCCATTTTCCTCCTTTTTCCCCTCAAACCAGAGCACCTGGGCTCTAGTGGAGTCTCCTCCCACCCCAGCTGTGGCCACTTTGCCCTGCCCACCCACTCCCCTATTTAATCCCCACCAGGAAGGGCAGCAGCCCTAAGCTGAGCCCTTCTGGGCTGGAGGATCCTCCTCTCATCTCTGGTGAGTGCCCCTGGTGCACACTGGGTGATGGTGGTGGTGACAACAAAGGCCGGGGGGCCTGGTGGCCCCCCGGTTGTTAGGGCAATGATTGATCACTCCTCCCATATCCTCCACGGGTGCTGGCTGGGGCTCCTTCTGGGGCTGAGCTCCTCTGGGTTCTATCTTGGCTGGTTGAGGGTCTTGCCCCTAGCTCTGGGATGGATGGTGGAGCAGGAGCTGTTTAGGCAGGGTGGAGGATGGTGCAGAGGGAGCAGGAGCTGCTTTGGGAAGATGAAGTGGGGGGGAGGGGGGGACACAAAGTCCTGGTGTCCCCCCAGTTAGGTAGAAAGGCTTCTTGAAGGGAGGAAAGGAACATTGAGATAATGCTGAGTTTACAAAGGGTTCTTTGCCTTTGCTGCTGCCTTTCCAGCACTTTCTGCCTCATGTCCCCTGACCAGCTTGAGATGCAACTGCTAACGTGAGCTTTGAGTATCAGCTGAGAGTTCCATTTGAAATAACCTTTGTTTGTTTTGTCTATAGGTATCCTTTTACTCTGAGAGTGTCTTCTCTTATGCTCTTCAAGCTACAGCTGTTCAGACAATCTCTGACACTGAAGTCACAGAATTGTCAGGGTTGAGGTTGGGACCTCAAGGATCATCCAGTTCCAACCCCCCTGCCATGGGCAGGGACTCATCACCCTACAGCAGGTTGTTCAGAGCCCCATCCAGCCTGGCCTTAAAAGCCTCCAGGGTTGAGGCTTCCACCACCTCCCTGGGCAACCTGTGCCAGTGTCTCACCCCCCCTCATGGGGAACAACTTCTTCCTAACATCCAATCTGAATCTACCCATTTCTAGTTTTGCTCCATTCCCCCCAGTCCTATCACTCCCTGACACCCTCAAAAGTCCCTCCCCAGCTTTCTTGTAGCCCCCTTCAGATACTGGGAGGCCACAATTAGGTCTCCTTGGAGCCTTCTCTTCTCCAGATTGAACAACCCCAACTCCCTCAGTCTGTCCTCACAGGAGAGGAGCTCCAGCCCTCTGCTCATCCCCATGGTCTCTCCTGTCTGCTGCTGTGATCAGAAGGTTCTCCTAAAGCATTTTTTCATGAAGCTTTCAGAACCCCCCCCAGAGCCTGCTGCTTGAGATAAGGTCTCTGGCCATGAGTAGGACACTGCCTCTCCCATCAGCCTGGGCATCCATATCATACAGTGGGCATCTCACACAGCCAGAGGGAGATGATATTAGCCCAACTGCAACACAGGGCAATTAATTTTGGCAATTAACTTCCTTCAGGCTTTGCCTCCAAGCTTTCACTGCTGTATCTCCTTTGCAAAGACAACATTCAGCTCCCTGTTGCTACGTGAGAGTGATCTCCAGCACCACAAGCAGGTGTTGGGGTTTTATCTGACAAAACTGTTCTGTTTGCAGGGGTACTCTGACACTTCATCAGAGCTTTTTCCCCCTGCTTTGTTGTGAACTAAACAGATTAAAATGAAGGAATAATGTGCTCTGGATGAAAGGAAAACGCAGCTGCCACCCCTGCTCCTCTTCTTGCAGGAGGGAAAGCCCTCCAAGCCCTTTTGCTGCTGGATGAGGAGAGGGATTTCTGCCCACCAGCAGCTTGAGAGAACTCTCCAGGGCCAGCTGGAGACTCCCCAGGATGCATTCACAGGGTGGGCTTCACTTTTGAACTTGCCCTGTCAGAAAGAAACAAATATTCTATGAAGAGCAGGCACTCATCTCTCCTTGGTTTGCTCAAATTACTTCCAGCTGAAGAGGCAGTCCCCTGACACCCCCTGAGTGATAGGAGCTTCGTGCCGAGGAGGCCACCTGAGCTTTGGCAGTGTTTGGGAAGATGGCTTTAAACCTAACACAGATTTGCTGTTTCATAGGAACAGCCTGAAGTGCTCCCTTGACAAAGGGGAAGATCTGTCCGGATAGGGCTGCCCTGCACCCTTGCAGTACTGATGCTGCCCAAAGGAAGCCCAAAGCAGATGCAAGTGTGTGAGGAGTCCATGAGCAGGCTCTGAGGAGACATTATTGTGGCCTTCCAGTATCTGAAGGGGGCTACAAGAAAGCTGGGGAGGGACTTCTGAGGGTGTCAGGGAGTGATAAGACTGGGGGGAATGGAACAAACTAGAAATGGGTAGATTCCTACTGGATGTTAGGAAGAAGGTTTTTCCCCATGAGGGTGGTGAGACACTGGCACAGATTCCACCACCTCCCTGGGCAAGCCTCATCCCTGAAGGTTTTGAAGGCCAGGCTGGATGTGGCTGTGAGCAAACTGATGTTGTGTGAGGTGTCCCTGCCCTTGGCAGAGGAGGTTGAAACTAAATGATCCCTGAGGACCCTTCCAGCCCTAACAATTGTATGGTTCTAACTCTTCTGCCAAGCTCTGGATCACACCAGAGCAGCCAGCCACTGCCTTCCTAAGGGGCTACCCCATGCACTGAAGACATTTGTTTTTATTTTGTCAGCCTTTGCTGTAAGCAATCAGCAAAACAACTGTCTCCCTACATTTGAGAAGGTGCTTCTGCTCCTTTTCACAGCTTAAATCACAACTGTATATTACCACTGCACGGCACAAGTGTGTCACCAAGTGCCACTTCAGCCAGGCTTAAAGCCTGGACCATGAAAAAGGAAGAGCTTATATCTCACTGCACACTAACTTTGTGTGATTAAAAATTCAGTGGGTGATTTGTTGGTCCTTGGCTTCAAGAGCAGCTGTAGATCTGATAGACACAAACCCTTCCTGATTGCAGCACTCTTCTTCCTATGAACTCCTGCCCATCACCAAGGAACAAAAAGCCTCCAGACTAGAGTTTTCACAACTCTTTATTGCCTTAATAGGAGAAATAAATAGTTTTGATAGGTGCCTTAGGAAGCAGATCTGAGTGATGGAGTGACATTTATGTGGATTAACATGAAAGTTGCCCAAAGGAGAAGTGCAGTAAGCTATTGAATGCATTACCATTCACTCCTCCCCAGCATCTTTCAGTTCTGATCAGATTTCACACAAAAGAGAGCATCCCTAACGCTCATAATCTAAATCCAATTGTTCAGCCCATGCATCAAATTGATTCTGTTGTACAGCAAAGCAAGGGACAGCTGCTGGCTAGGCTTCCTGCTGGGTATAAATGGAGCTCAGCTCCAGCCTGGTTTGTTTTGGTGTCAGAGAGCAAGAGGAGACATGGTACATTGACTCTCCATGCAGAGGCTGCCCTTATCCCTGCTCTCAGGGAGTCACCCTGACAGTCAGGCAAGATGCTCTGCTCTTCCCAAAAACCATTTTCACATTTCCTCCCAGCTGGACAGCACACCTTAGGAAGTGTCTGTAGGTAATGAACCACTTAGTACCTGTAGAGTCTGCTGCTGCTTGAAAATAGCACATGCCCAGGCAGGCCTCTGCTGTGCTGTTTGGCTTGCTGGGATGCTGTTTTCTTCTGCCTGAACTGTGGATTCAGTCAGGTGTCATCCTGGTCAGATTATTAATTTTTAAGGAAGGTATTCATCAGACTCTCTACTTTCTTTTCTTATGCTTCACTGAGGAACTGTGATTTGATTCCCCCCCCCCCCCGATGCTGTGTCTGTTAATAGTATTTCCCTCTCAACCTCTCTACTCCACCATCACATAATGAAGCTTTGCATAAGCCTTGTAACAGGATGCCTTTATCCTCTGCCATGGGGGACACACACTGCTGAACAGCAAAAGGAAGCCTTGCCTTGAATTTCCTCTTTTGAAAGAAAATCTTTCAAAAGCATCCAGAAATAACAATTATTTCCCTTCCCCCTTCCCCCCCCCCCCCCCCCCCCCCCCCCCCCACCTTTGTGCTCAGCAGTGTCAAAGCAATCGCATTGTGTGCGGGGCTGTGGAGCTCTCTGACAGCAAATAAGCAGAAAATAGTATTTTGGGCTCTTAAAATTGAAAGCCCCCATCAGTACTGAGGGCTGAACTGCTTTGAGAGTCACTTGGCAGCTACTGTAGCTTAAAATACTCTGTATAGGAAGACGATCATTAACTTTTCAAAGAGGATACTCCTTTAAAGGCACTGCTTTGTCATTGCCAGGCAAGTACTGCTGCCTGCTTGGCCCTGGGGACTGTAGGCAAGGGAGGAAGCTGCCTGCAAGCACGCAGGAGTACCAGCGCGAAGGTGAGGAGCCGGGTGGCTGCAGCTCCCCAGAGGCAGAGCACACCTCGCTCAGCTGCTACACGCAATGCAGGATGCCCCAGGGCACAGACCAAACCAGCGGGTGCTGCTCGGTCCATTTTGTGGTGGGGGAAAAGCAGGAGGGAATAGAGGAATGAGAAAGATGGAAAGGAGAAGTGAGGCATGCTTAGCTGGTTTATTTAGTGCCTTTTGGGGAGGAGGCACAGTCCTTCTTTTTTAGAGGCATATTCTTCCAGCACAGGAAAACAAAGAATTTGTCAGAGCTCTGGGCCAGCACAGAAAGGCAATGCTAAACCCCCACCCCACTGTAGCATCTTTTGCCATATTCCTTAAGTTTCTTATCACTTTTGTGTTGTTTCCACTCATTGCTATGCCAAAGGCAGCTCCTGGTAATGTCAGTCGTGCAGGGATTGTGCCTGAAAGGTCACAATATTTCTTACCAAACTGAGATGATGACTTTTTGCTTCATAGCCCCCTCTCCACATTCCTGACACACTTGCACAGTGTGGCATCTGTCTTAAAGGCAGCATTTGAAAGCTTCTTCCATTCCCCGGGGCCTGACAATACTCTGGAAGCTATTGTGGTCGATCAGAAATCATAGTGCTGCTTGTAACACTGCTCTGCAGTGACCACTGTCTGCAGACAGCTAACAAACCCAAGAAACCTACATCAGACTTGATTTACTTCATCAAACCACCCTAAACCCAGGCTGGATGTCAGGAAGAAGTTCTTCCCAGCAAGAGAGATTGGCCATTGGAATGTGCTGCCCAGGGAGGTGGTGGAGTCACCATCCCTGGAGGTGCTTAGGAAGAGACTGGATGGGGTGCTTGGTGCCATGGTTTAGTTGATTAGATGGTGTTGGGTGATAGGTTGGACTGGATGATCTCAAAGGTCTTTTTCAACCTGGTCTATTCTATTCTATGAGTGGAAACCATGGCTTTGCCTCAGTGACCTGGTCTCACAGCACGCGGGGCTGAGTATCACAGACTGTGTCAGAGCCAAGCTCCCATGCAGCCCAGCTCTCTGGCAGAACCACAGCCTCTGCCTGTGATGGAGAGGAATGTGAGGGACCCAGATGGTGTGCCCATGGAAAGTTCCCAGTTTCAGGCTGGTGCACTGCAAACCAAGCAGCCCTGTACCACGCTCCACAGCTCTCTGCCCATGCAGCCACCCTGCGCTCCCCTAGCTGCAGTCACTCCCCTGGCTGTGTAGGCAGGCTGGTGCCTGAAAAAGATAGGAGTGTGAAATATCCTTCAGTGCTGTAGAACGTGTGCTGTGAGTTACAAAATGCAGCTGTTTAATCTGCTCAGCCTCCACATCTGCCACATTGCAGAGTCCTTCAGGAAACCCTCCCACCACACCACGTCCCTTCTTTGCAGGGACCCTGTGGGACACCACACACCTATTTTAATGACCCCTCTCTGTGCATCTCTCCATGTGTCCTTGGACAAGATCCTAACCTCAGTGACAGATCCATATTTGTTCATCTAAGCTCCTAACAGCCTCCAAAGTGTGATAACTGCTGCAGCTCTACACAGGGTCCTCCTAAAGTATAATCAATACCCAGCTGGGAACCCAGCCCATCCCCAAACACGCAGTAAGATGCAGTGCAGCTTGATGCTATTGACACGTTTGGCAGCTGGCTATTTCAGTGCTCTTGTGTGGATCTGTGATAGCCTCAGGAAGAGCTGAGTAACCAAGACATGGAGAGGAGTCATTCCTATGTGCAATTTGGCTTCTTTTGGTAGGAGGTCAGCTTTCTCACACCTTTGGGAGCAATCCCTTCCCTGCAGAGTCCTCAGAAGGGGATGTCACCTCTGAATTTCTTCCCAAGGCAGAGCACCTCCGTCTCATTCCTGAATGGAGAGGTGATTTTATGATGCTTTTTCTGACACTGTATTGTACCAAATGAGACAGAAAAGGCTTCCCTGAGAAGCCTACCTGAGATTATTAACACAGTCAGGTAATTTATTAGGGTATTTCTGTCACCTTTAACAGTGCTCTGCTGCTCCAGACTCGGGCTGTCTGATGAGAGGCTATGAATCATCATTGTTTCGAATGGACCTGATCTTTTCAGATGGTGTTGCACCTAGCATTCTTCTTTGCCTTTAATCTGCCTTCCACCTTCATCAGTTTCAGTAGCATCTGCAGCTGCCACCCACTGGGTTCTGCAACCACCTCTTGGGCAACGTTCCACTGAAAAAATGCTGCACCCAAAAAAATGGTTCTGGTAAGTATTTTGAAAGGGAAAAAGTAGAGCCCATGCAAAGACAGCTATGGAGAGATACAGCTGTTTGGGGTGGGGGGGGGTTTTTTTGGCTTAAACACTACAATTATAATTAATTTGGAAGTGCACAGAATGGTTAACATTAGGAGCTAGATCTGTATGGAAAGATTTGGAATTCACCACTCTGGGTTTAACTCTTCCAAGTTTTCACTCCATCTTTTCTAGCAACTAGAATGCATGTGGGCTAAAGAAACAAAGCCTCACACACAGTACAGTATCACAGAGGTATCACAGTATCACCAACTACAGCACTCATTAAATTTTATTACAGCAGCATTGAGTCATTTCCATCTAGGGAAGTGGAGATGTTTAATCTAAGAACTGAAATTAACTCATGTTCTATTATCTAAAACTACTTTGGAGTACTGAGATGATTATCACAGCCCCAGAGAGCATATAAATGTCACTTCCTAAGAGTCAAAGTTGGAGCAGTAAACCACGGGAAAAGCCAATACTGCTGCCACAACTCTTGTTCCAGCCACATCTCTTTACGTTCCAGCTCTGGCTGCTACATGGTTAGTTTCTTACTTCTCAAACATCTGCTGTGTGTTTGAGATACAGAAGAAGATGAGGTGTCTGCCTTTGGGGGGTGTATGTTTAGACAGATAATAAATCACACTGGGAATAGGAAGGAAGAGTATTTCAGTCTTGCAGCGAGGGAAGAAATTGCCCTGCTACCTCTGAGCTGCTCTGTTGTAACCTACCAGCACAAACACTGCTTTGGAGTAAAGGTTAACAGGGGGAGTTATTCCACAACTGCCTTTGAGAAACAGTTATCCATAAAGAGGTAGCGTGTCAGTTTGCTTCTGCAAGCTGTCTCTCCCTGCCTGTGTATGTCTATGTGTATGTGAAAGAAGAATGAGACTCCTTTACTGGCTCAGGACATCCAGAGAGAAGAGGAACTGAGGCCAGGAGGCAAAACCTGAAGTTGAAAAGTGATTCATGCTCTGCATGATACAGAATCACAGAATCAACCAGGTTGGAAGAGACCTCCAAGATCATCAAGTCCAACCTACCACCCAACCCTAACTGATCAACCAGCCCGTGGCACTAAGTGCCTCATCCAGGCTTTTCTTAACCACTCCAGGGATGGTGACCCCACCACCTCCCTGGGCAGCACATTCCAATGGGCAATCTTTCTTGCTGTGAAGAACTTCTTCCTAACATCCAGCCTAAACTTCCCCCTGCACAGCTCAAGACTGTGTCCTCTTGTTCTGGTGCTGGTTGCCTGGGAGAGGAGACCAACCCCCACCTGGCTGCAACCTCCCTTCAGGTAGCTGTAGACGGCAATAAGGTCTCCCCTGAGCCTCCTCTTCTCCAGGCAAATGTTCTTCAGCTGAAAGCCAACACATAAATATTTTTAACTCCTGTACCAAATGTCAAGGCTCAAATATAATGACAGGAGCTTTTAAATAAGCTTTTGAGCTTGAGGCAGGGATGTGTCACAAGGGCTTTAAAAATGCTGCTCCTTGGTGTGAGACAGGTAACAGTTAAATGTGGAGGGTTTTTTAATGTAGTGATTAAGGCTGTCACTCATCTTTATGTAACCCTACTGCTACACAGTAGTGGGCTGCTAGCACAGAAGCACGTATAATCACTGCTACAATGCTGGGAAAGAGAAGCTGAAGTGTGTGGGAAGAAGTGCTATGGAAAGTATATCACACAGACAAGGCAGAGCAGTGAGGCAGAGCCGTGAGGCAGAGCCAGGCTGCTGCTGCCAGTGCCCTAGAAGCCCAAAACATGCTGGTGGAATCCCATCCCAGCTTCTGCAGCACAGGAAGGAGGAGATGATGCTCAAAAGGGCACTTCTTTGTGGTTAAGATCTGCCTTTAATAACAGCTAGTTTGTCAAGCCCAGATGAAAGTGAACTGCAAGCAAGGTTGGAGTTAGGAGAAAACTTTCACCTCCCCAGATGGAGTTTCTTTCAGATCACTTGCCAGCTCCAGAAAACAAACAGCATTTAGAAAGGTTTTATCATCTCTCACTGTGGAAGGTTTCAGACCTCAGGATCACAGTGCCACACAACCCATACCTCTCCTAAGAGTGCTGCTTAAGACCTCACCCCCCCAGATTAGTGGAAAGGGATGGGAAGGGACAACCATTCCACTCACTTTAGGTGTCACATGCTTCCATTGCACAAACGACCCTGCAGAGGACCCCAGCAGTGTCACTGCTCTTAGTAGCAGGGGGGGGTGATTTGCCATGCAGCAAAGGCCTCCTGGATGATACCTGCTATTTACAACCCCTGGAAGCAAGCCAAGATGCACCCAGATTAATGCCTCAACACATCCATCTGGGAGATTTGCAATGTCTTTATTGTGAGAGGAAGGAGGTCCTGCTGCCCCTGTCAATGCCTATGCTCACATCCATGTCCTTTCTCCACTGTCCCAGCCCTGCTGCATGGCTGTCACCTGCTTCACCTCTAAGGATGTTCACAGGATGTCAGGGGTTGGAAGGGACTCAAAGAGGTCATCAAGTCCAACCCCCCCTGCCAGAGCAGGACCATACAATCTAGCTCAGGTCACAGAGGAACACATCCAGACAGGCTTTGAATGTCTCCAGAGAAGGAGACTCCACAACCTCTCTGGGGAGCCTGTTCCAGTGCTCTGTGACCCTCACAGTAAAGAGGTTCTCCCTTGTGTTGAGGTGGTGCTACAGCTTACATCCCTTGCTCCTTGTCCTGTCACAGGGAGCAAGTGAACAGAGCCTGTCCCCTCCCTCCTGACCCCCAGCCCTCAGATATGTATAAACATTTATTAAATCCCCTCTAAGTCTTCTCTTCTCCAAGACTAAAGAGCCCCAGGTCCCTCAGCCTCTCCTCACCAGGCAGTGCTCCAGACCCCTGATCATCCTCCTAGCCCTCTGTTGGACCCTCTCCAGCAGATCCCTGTCCCTCTTGAACTGGGGAGCCCAGAACTGAACACCATACTCATGATGAGGTCTCACCAGAGCAGAGTAGAGGGGGTCAGAGCCTCCCTCCATCTTGTTACAGCACTGAAACATTTTTGCAGCTGCACAGCAGCAGTGTGGTGGTCCTCACTTTCCACCTTTCTAAAGTTTTCCCTCATTTTTTTCTTTATAACTTAAGAGCTTGGCTGATCTCTCAGGGAGACCCTGTGAGGAGGGAAGCCACAGCCAAGGAATCAGTCAAGGTCTTCTCCATTCCTGACATGAGCTGTGGTGAGGATGGGCATGGTCTCATGTGTCCATTCCAACACCCCATGCACAGGGAGCCTCCTTACCCTCTGCTGCAGGAAGAGCTACTGCTCAGCTCCTTCTGCTCCTGCCTGTAACCCACATCAGGCAGCTCCCACTGGGGCTGAGGAGATGTGCCAGCAGTGCTGGAGCTAGCAATGTGACAGAGGAACACTTCAAATCTGGAACCCAAGCTGACTTTCAAAGGCTTTTGTTGCCGTGTATGGTGTGTTCAGTAGGCTTCAAACCACCAGAGGAACTTCTCTGGCTTTTGTCATGCTTGCTCCTCGTGGCAGCTTGTTGGAGGCCACATAAGACCATAAATTCAAGGGAGGTAATTTGTATTTCTTAAAATGCTATGGCATAAAATGTAAACACTACTAACATTTCCCTTGTTAAACTACAGGTTTTGCTCTGCATGTCTAAGCACTTGGGAGACCTGGTGCTGACCAATGTCATGAAGTTCTTACTGTGGAAGCTGCTGTGCTGGGGACTGTCTGCAGGCTGTGTAGGATGTCTGCCAGGAACTAGAGCAGGTCCTTAAACTCAGCAGCTGCTTTCTGAAGGCAGATCACTTTGGGAAGATCAAGTGGAAGAAGGGAGTGAACAGAAAGAGAGCAGAAACACCTCTGAGAACAAAATGAAGAGATTCAAGGACAGGGTGATAGTAGGAGAGGAAAGCTGGGAGGTTGGGAAAGAAGCTCATAATACACAAAGGAGAAAGCAGAGAAGGCAAATCGTGAGCTGCTTGTGTATCTACCCAGAGGCAGAGGGGCTTCCAAGGGAAGAACAAGCTCTGCCTGTGCAGTACAGTGCTGGGGAGGATGCCCTGCTCTCAGTGCTCAACATGCTCTGTCACCCCAGGAAAGCAACCTCCAGAGGTACAAAAGCTCTGAACAAAGCTGTTTCATCTGCTTACAGTTAGTCAGCCTGCAAAATCTGTTTGTATTTCTTTGTAATCCTTTCACCTCCTTTTAAGGCTGAATTTCCAGGAGGGGAGGACACTAGGAGAGCAATAAAGGGTCATTAATCTTGATTACAGCCTGTTCAAAGGAAAAACAGAACGTGGTCATGGAGTGGCCTGGGCCCACCTACACAGGTAGGAATTGCACATACTGCTGTCTGTCTGCAGCTGACATTTGTTCCTGGCACTGAGGCTTGCAATTTTTATCTCTGTTCACTGCAACACTCTCCAAAACAATCAAGCAAAACCCTGAAATTAGTATCTGTGCTCTTTGAGGTGAAAAAGTCTTTCTGCCTGATGGTCAGTGCTGCAAGCAATGGTGGCTCCAGAGAGGTGCCAAGTGCACCACACACAGGATGGGTCTGCAAGCAAACATCTTTCATTAGATGTCAGGCACCACCTGCAGCACCCTGGCCTTCTAAGTCAAGCCTAAGCCTATTTCATTAGCCTCAGCTCTGTCTTAGTTAGAAAATATAAAGATCTTGAGGTGTTTCTGAGGGCACTTTAATCTGTGGACCCTATAGCAAGAGTTCACATGAAGTCATGGGAGGAGATGCTGGAAAGCAAAACAGGACTCTGAGGATACAGAGAAGTAATAGCAGAGGAAAATCCTGGAAAACATGAGGAAAGTACCTAATGGAAAGCACAGAGTTGCCTCCCACTCTCAGGGAGCCTGTCTCATGCTGTATTGTCTTTAATGATTACTCAGGAGCTATGACATGCAGTAATTGACTTCTTCCGCTTCGGTTAGGATTTACATGACAAAGTCTTATCAAAAGAGAACTACCAGAATGGCAAAGCAAACATGTAAATGGAAGCTGAGTGTCTCTAATTAAATCCAGTAGGGTGAACACATTACAATGAATGTCATTTCCAATGGTGTCCCTAGAAATGACAAAACCAAGTGGCTGCCAGGGGCACACTGCGCAGAGCAACGCCACACGTGCTCACAGGATGGTTTCCCTGAGAGGCATCTCCAGAAGCTGCTGACAGACCATGGGTGGTGTGGTCTCTTGGAGCACTAGCCCCGAGCCACCACCATGGTGTGGTGGCAGTTGTCACAGAATCACACAAACATTCAGGTTGGAAAAGACCCCCAGGATCACCGAGTCCCACCCAGAACCCTACTTTACAAGGGTCACCCCTAAAACATATCCCCAAGCACCACATCCAAAAGATCTTTAAACACATCCAGGGCTGGTGACTCCACCACCTTCCTGGGCAGCACATTCCAATCCCTGACCACTCTTGCTGGGAAACAATTTTTCCTACTGTGCAGTCTAAATCTACCCAGGCACAGCTGGAGGCCATTCCAGCTTCCAAGGGGAAGCTGAGGGGAGACCTCACTGCTCTCTACAGCTACCTAAAAGGACTTTGTGGAGAGGTTGGTGCTGGTCTCTTCTCACAGGTAATTAGAATAGAATAGAATAGAATAGAATAGAATAGAATAGAATAGAATAGAATAGAATAGAATAGATCTGATCAGTTTGGAAGAGACCTTTGAGATCATCGAGTCCAACCCATCATCCAACACTTTCTAATCAACCAAACCATGGCACCAAGCACCCCATCCAGTCTCTTCCTAAACACCTCCAGGGATGGTGACTCCACCACCTCCCTGGGCAGCACATTCCAATGGCTAACAACTCTCTCTGTGAAGAACTTTCTCCTCACCTCAAGCCTAAACTTCCCTGGCACAGCTTGAGACTGTGTCCTCTTGTTCTGGTGCTGCTTGCCTGGGAGAAGAGACCAACCCCCTCCTGGCTACAACCTCCCTTCAGGTAGTCATAGAGAGCAATAAGGTCTCATCTGAGCCTCCTCTTCTCCAGGCTAAACAACCCCAGCTCCCTCAGCCTCTCCTCACAGGGCTGTGCTCAAGGCCTCTCCCCAGCCTTGTTGCCCTTCTCTGGACACGTTCAAGAGTCTCAATGTCTTTCTCAAATTGAGGGTCCCAGAACCCCAGCCTGGGGTTGGTCTGGGATGTGCCTGGTCATGTTCCATGATGAGGCAAACCTTGGGGAATGATAATGCACTTTGGCACCCCTCCCACATACCCTCAAAGCCCAACAGAATGGTTGAGGTGAGAAGAGACCTCCAGAGGTCGTATAGTCCAAGCTCCCTGTTCAACCAGGGTCAGTCATTGCAGGCTGCCATCCTCACACCACCGTTCTGCAGCAACAGTGAGTGGCCAGTCCTGCATGCACACAAGCTGGTGATGGACCCCAAACCAAAATCTGACTGGCTGTATGATTTCTTTTTGGAGGCACACACCTGCCCCAAGTGAAAATGCAATGTGGTGTGACTCCCAGCTCATGGAATGGCTATGGAAATCTTGCTGGCGGTGACACTTGGTAGCACAGTAACAGGTACCATCCTGGGTAGTTAGAGCCAGCTGGAATTATCTTAATGAGACCTTTCAGTTATTTAGAAGCAGTTAGCACTACCTAAATGAGTCCTCTTGTGAGGAATTCTTCTCTTCTCTAGACAACAAGAGCAGCTCACACAGAACAAAACAGGTGTCGATCAACCCACAAATTCCATTTATAGACTTTCTGGGTTTGGACATCGCCTCAAGACTGAGCTGTCGAATGTTTCACGAGCAAACTGCAGCCATAATCCTGCAGTTTCATTCAGAACTCTTTCCCTTTCAGATCATTCTTTCCCTGCTTGTTATTCCCTTCAAAGCAGAAAGTGCAATTTTCTCTCCTCTCTCGGAGTGTGTTATGGGAGGTCAAAGCTGCTTACCTTTCCTTCTGTCTTTCTCTACCTCAAAAGGTTGCTGGAAACAACAGCCTGCTATTTTATTTTGTTTTGTTTTATTTTACTTTATTTTATTTTATTTTATTTTACTTTATTTTATTTTATTTTATTTTATTTTACTTTACTTTATTTTATTTTATTTTGCTTTATTTTATTTTCTTTTACTTTATTTTATTTTATTTTATTTTATTTTACTTTATTTTATTTTATTTTATTTTATTTTGCTTTATTTTATTTTATTTTACTTTATTTTATTTTATTTTATTTTATTTTATTTTACTTTATTTTATTTTATTTTACTTTATTTTATTTTATTTTATTTTATTTTACTTTATTTTATTTTATTTTATTTTATTTTATTTTACTTTATTTTATTTTATTTTATTTTATTTTATTTTACTTTACTTTATTTTATTTTATTTTATTTTGCTTTATTTTATTTTATTTTGCTTTATTTTATTTTATTTTACTTTATTTTATTTTATTTTATTTTATTTTATTTTACTTTACTTTATTTTATTTTATTTTATTTTATTTTATTTTACTTTATTTTATTTTACTTTATTTTATTTTATTTTACTTTATTTTATTTTACTTTATTTTATTTTATTTTATTTTATTTTATTTTACTTTTCTTTATTTTATTTTATTTTATTTTATTTTATTTTACTTTACTTTATTTTATTTTATTTTATTTTATTTTACTTTATTTTATTTTACAATTTTATCTTATTGTATTTATTTTACCTTATTTTTTAATTTAGTCTTATTTTATTTTATCTTACTTTATTTCATCTTATTTTATCTTACTTTATTTCCTCTTATTTCATCTTATTTTATCTTACTATTTTATTTTATATTATATTTTATTTTATTTTATCTTATCTTATTTTATCTTACTTTTTTAAATCCTATTTTATCTTACTTTATTTTAGCTTATTTTATTTTATTTCCTCTTATTTTTTATTTGATTTTATCTTATTTTATTTATTTTGCTTTACCTTATGCTTAAATTTTCTCTTCTTTTATTTTACCTCACTTTACTTCATCATATTTCATCCCATTTTCTCTTACTTTGTTTTAGCTTATTTTATTTTCTTTTTGTTCACTTGCCAGACTGTAACTGGCAGAGGAGAGCATTAATTTAGCAGAGGCACAGATTTTGTTGTTCATTTGGGGCTAGACAGCATTAGCAATAACATATTTTCCGCCAGTAGGGCTGTTGCAGACCCACTGGGAACTCGACAAAAATGGGAAGCTTCGGTTCAATCCTAGGAGACTCTTTTTCAGACCTTCCTTTGCTGAACCTCTCTCAATCTCCTCCAGGGAACCCACACTCAGACCAGCTCTAAATTGCTGAATTGCACTTCTGAACACTGAAGAGCACAGACATCTTGGCCATATTTAGCCAGGAGCTTACATTTCAACCAAGGAAGTTTTACTTTAAAATACCTTATTTTTTTCAGACTATTAGTGAGATGTATCAGAAACAACTTAGGTGAAAGAGAAGCATCAAGAGAAGCACAGCCAGCAGGTCAAGGGAGGTGATTCTCCCCCTCTGCTCTGGTGAGACCCCACCTGGAGCACTGTGTCCAGTTCTGCAGCCCCTGTTACAGGAAGGATCTGGAGGTGCTGGAAGGTGTTCAGAGAAGGGCCACGAGGATGAACAGAGGGCTGGAGCTGCTCTGCTGTGAGGACAGACTGAGGGAGATGGGCTTGTTCAGTCTGGAGAAGGGAAGGCTCTGAGGAGACCTCATTGTGGCCTTCCAGTATCTGAAGGGGGCTACAAGAAAGCTGGGGAGGGACTTTGTAGGGTGTCAGGGAGTGACAGGACTGGGAGGGATGGGAAAAAATTAGAAATGGGTAGATTGAGATTGGATGTTAGGAAGAAGTTCTTCCCCATGAGGGTGGTGAGAGACTGGCACAGGTTGCCCAGGGAGGTGGTGGAAGCCTCATCCCTGGAGGTGTTTGCAGCCAGGCTGGATGTGGCTGTGAGCAACCTGCTGTAGTGTGAGGTGTCCCTCCCCTTGGCAGGGGGGTTGGAACTGGATGATCCTTGAGGTCCCTTCCAACCCTAACAATTCTATGATTGTATGATTCTATGAATCTGTGGAAGGAAGACTGCAAATAAACACTTTTACACAGGTTAACTAAGATATTTTCCTTTTGGCACATGTTCCTTTGCAAGCAAGCAAAAGTGCAGCGGCTTCTGAAGGAAGGAGGTGAAGGGAATTACTTTGCTCATCCCATGGTTTGTGTGATGTTTTCACACTAACCACAGGAAGAAGGAACACTTGGAAGATGAACCATAACAAGTCTGAAATCTCTTTCACATGACTGGAAAATGCATTTGAAGCCTTATGAGAAATTCAATTATGGCTGTTAATGCAATTCCATCTTGTTCTTCAGTACACAGAGTTCTTCTAAACTTAATCAAATGCAGGTATGGGATTTAGTTGGGGTGGGTTTTTTTTTTTTAAACAGATGTTATTTATTAACAACCAAATTGAGATTTTGCTTGAAGTTACAGTGGCTTTGCTACCTTGAAACCTACCATGAAAAGAACTACAGCTCTTTGATGTGCTTCACTTGGGTTTACCGAAATGTAGCTTCACGTGGCTTGGTCTCTGTGAATGCTAATGAGGATGACCCTAAAAGCAGAACTAAGCTGTCTTGGCTTCACTGGAGGCAGCCAGGTCCTCACTGTTAGAGACTACTCTGTTGGCCAGCAGCTTCCACTTCCCTGAGACTCAATTTACCAAAGTAAATGCATTCCTGTGAACCTCCCAACAACATAGAACCTCTCTCTGTGTTTGCCCATGGTGTCCCCCTTGGCGTCCTGAAGCAAGCAAGTCCTAGTGCTTGCTTTACCAGGAGACTAATTGTGTCAAACCTGCTGTGCATCCACCAGTGTCCCAATCTCTATCACGCTTTTGGAGGACTCCTTAGCTTAGGGATAGAGTTCTGTACACTGCACATAGTCCAGGGCTGCAGTCTGAAGTCCAGGAGACAGTTACTGTGTGTCCCAAGAGAACACAACTGAAGGAGGCGAAACTTCCCTCTGATTCCTTCCCAAGTTCTAGGAGTTTTATTCATCAGCGGATGCAATCCACATCAAGAGGTTAAACTGGTGTGGCTGACACTGCAAGTTTGGAGGAGAGCTGTGAAAAAGGAGTGAATTAAAGGAGGTCACATCAGGATTATTCCACTTTACCTCTCCTGGTGCCTGCAGAGTTGGCTTGCACCGCAGCTTCTGCCTCGAGCACCCGGGCCCATAATTTACACTAATTAGGCTCCTAATGCAATCTTTATGTTAACAACTGTGTGTAGAAACACAAATGCAGTTTGAGTGCATCACTGTGCAACTGCCCATCAGAGATGGGCACGCCACCTTGCAGCCCAGTACCCCTGCAAAGCAAAAAGCGGTGTGTAAAATGCCCCAGCACAACGGCACCAGCAGCCATCTGCTTCCTCAGCGGGCTCCCTGGGCAGCAAGCAAGTGCTTCTCTGCCAGGCAATAACTCAGTGGCCCCAAATCAGGGAGTGGATGGACAGCACCCACCCCAGGGGCCATCAGGAGGAGGGGCTGGTTTCCATACAGGGCAGGAGCAAGGAGCCCTGGTTGAGGGGATAAAGGGAAGGAAGCAGACACCAGGCTTTTTTGGTGGCATTTCCCTCATGTGGGCACAACTCGCTGCCTGTGCCAGCCCCTGAGCAGGAGCTGCCTGCATCTTGGAGCAGCTGGCAGCTGCCTTTGCGTGGGAGGGTGTCACATCATGCAGGCCAGTGTCCCTGGGCAAAACAACCTGTCAATCACCAAGGGAGAGTCACAGGAGATGTTCCTACTCCGTAGGAGTAGATGCCAGAGAACAGCTGAGCAGGGGGCTGGGGCTTATTTTTAGCTTTGTAAAATAAATTTTCCTTCCACATGATTCTCTCATTCTTCCTCTCACAGCACATGTAAACAGAAGGACACACAGGTCCCAGCAGACAAGCCACAGAGCAGAGCTGCTGCAAGTCTTGGAGCTCACCGGAGGTGTCTCACAGGCACGCCTGCGCTTCCTAGGGACAGCATCTTTCTGTTCCTTACACCCCTCCAGAAACACTCCCAGGGTAAGCAGAAGTTATGGAGCCTGCTGGGCAACTTGCAGGCACTTGCCAGCCTGGGCTGCTGCCTCTGGTTACAGCCCCACAGCAGCAGCTATGCCCTCTTAGCAGTGCCCCGTCCACCCCAACGTGCAGTCCCACACCACCGCTGTCTGGCCAC
The DNA here is from genome assembly GCF_014839835.1 of Dryobates pubescens. Classification (NCBI taxonomy): domain Eukaryota; kingdom Metazoa; phylum Chordata; class Aves; order Piciformes; family Picidae; genus Dryobates; species Dryobates pubescens. The sequence goes on from NC_071625.1 coordinate 3,857,517, forward strand.
GGAGGAAACCCTCTGGATGCAAAAACACTTCTCATCTGGAATCAAGTTTCACTCCTGGAAAGTTTATTGGCTAATCTACAAGAACTCTCAAATACTGTTTATGAGCCTGTAAATGCTCCCTGCCATAAAATGGCCCCAGGAGCCAAGAATAAGATCCGTGAGATTTACCACAAGCCTCTTAACTGAAGGAGCACTGCTCTGTGGTGCAGGCTATGCCAAGGGGGGCTGTAGGAAAAGGTTGTGAGCACAGGGAGGCTGAGCTCCTTCCTACCAACATCAGCAGCTGCCTCCAGTCTAAGCCTGCTGTGGTTGCACTTGTGCCAGAGGAGCTGGCACTCTCCTGCCTGCAGAGAATGACATGCCCCTGGAGGCACTTACTGCCCCTGAACCAAACTCTCTCATGGCCTTATATACTTGTCTTTCATTGCAAGAGCCAGGCAGATGTAATAAAATTAGGACAGCTGCTGCTGACAATTAGCTCCAGATTAGGTCTTCGGGGTGGCCACTGGGAAATTAATGCTGTTTAAGGCAGCACTGTAAAGCCCCCCAGCAGCCTCCACCAGCTCTTGCCCCGATGGCAGGCACCAGGCTATCCAGGGAGGAGCTCTGCTTGCAGGACCGGGTCCCCGGCAGCACGGCACAGCACTGCCCAGGGGCCAGCACTCTGTGCTGATGGACTGCAGCTCCGTGGGTTTCTGCCTATGCTTTTTTCCACATGGGTGTTTGTTCTGGGCTAGTCTGAAACACTGCTAGGAAAGGTAAATACCTGTCCAGCATGGTACAAACCCCACCTACCTCCCAACTCATTTCCCACCTCACCTGTGTGTATTACTTCAGCAGAAAGAACAAAGAATGAGACTTGATAGCTGCTTATCACACCAAAGCCAAGCTTCCAGCCTCACACCAGGGTCAAATGCTTCCAGTGGCTCTGTATGATTCTCACCAGCATGCTGGGTGAGGATCTGCCCTTTCACCTTTGAGGTTTATGGAAAGTGCTTTTCACCCCAGCCACAGCCATCCTGCCTTTGTGTTGATCACTTATGCTTTTCAGCCCCACAAGCAAAGAGTAAATGCCTGGGGGGGGAAAAATTCCCTCTCCTGCTCCTGGGTAAAAATCGTCCTTTTTGTGTGGTTGGTGTGGAAATAACCAGGCTGTTAATTCAGACCTGCTTTGAGCAGTCCCAGGGAAATAAATTAGCAGCCACTACCAAAGGAAACAGAAGTGGCAGCAATTGCTCTCCTATTTGCCTGCTTTGGGTTAGACCATTTGAGCTTCAAGTACAATCAGCATGGGCTAATGTTGCCACCTATATCTGGTGGATGTGGAAGTGAAAGAGATTTGCTTATCCAGACAGCACACTGCAAAGTACAGCAGCACCAAGAGCACACCTAGATCAATACAGTAAGCAACAGAAGAGCTTTAACAACACCTCTCAAGAACTTTGTGTTTCATAGCATGAAAATCTAATGGGCACAAGGTGAATAAATCCAGACGGGGGGGGGGGGGGAATGGGGGGGTGGAAACAAGAAAGAGTTCCACAAGAAAGAGTTTCTCTCAGCACAGTATTTCTGTCTGGCCTCAGCAGCCTATTGGAAGCTGTAAACATACCACTGGAAGCAGGTGTGGGATGTGCATCCCGTGGATGTGACAGCTGCCTTATAGCTCAGGAGCATCAGGAGGCCAAGAAGGAAAGCTCAGCACCTCACACTGCTGCCCAGCTGCAGGCTTGCAGCATCGGCCAGCTGCCATCCTTTAAAGGTGACTCCAACGGCAGGAGAAGTCCTCACTTCACCACTAAACCCTGCTCCACATGGAAGGAGCTAGGAAAATGTTTTTCAGCCCTGTGCCCTGCTCAGCTAACAAGAGTTCAGCAGACCGGTCCTGGAACTTCATGGGAGGGGATTTTAACAACAGGAAATGAAGCAAGAAATGCTTTTTCCACGGTGCTACTCCAAAAACGTGGCACATACAGCAGTGGCTATAGGATGGAGGAGCTGCAGACCCCCTCCACACATCATCTCATTAGCCCACGGCCAAATGAGTGAGGAAACAGGAGAGGGAGGGCACTGCAAGGGGAGAGACACAGAGCTGCCTGGGCTCACCCTAACACCGATGTCTGAAGCAGGCAACTGCACACCCTGTCGGTGAAATCGTTCAGCAAACACCTTCAGGTCTCCAGCCAGACTAATAAACTGTAATTTGACTCGATTTCTCGTTCAAACTGGAGGAAAAGAGGAATAGCTAACTGATAGGTGAGCCTCTCCTCACAGGGCAGAACTGCAGGCTGTACAGCTCTAAACTGGAACTCCCTTGCACCTTGGGTTTTGTCACACCGTGCTGCCTTGGGACCCTGCAACCAAGGTCTGCACAACCTTTACTCACTAAAATTCATTAACAGAAACTCTTTTCCACATCTAGCTAGACAGAAGGAACTCACCAGCTGAAATGCTTTTAAAAGACCATCCCCTGCTTTCCTGGGAGCCTCGTTTAAAACCCATTGTCCCCGACAGCCCCAGCAACCCAGATTTTCTGCTAGCTGCATTGCTAGGAGATGTCCAGGAGAGAGGCAGGTGTTGGAGGAGTCTCCATGCATCAAAAAGGTGCCTGAGACGTCCCCAGACCAAGCTCTAGATTGGAGAATCTGCCCCACAGATACATCTCTCCCAAGGGAGACCCCAAGTCCCAGCACAGCCCTGTGAGGAGAGGCTGAGGGAGCTGGGGTAGCTTAGCCTGGAGAAGAGGAGGCTCAGGGGAGAACTTATTGCTCTCCACAACTACCTGAAGGGAGGCTGTAGCCAGGAGGGGGTTGGCCTCTTCTCCCAGGCAATCAGCACCAGAACAAGAGGACACAGTCTCAAGCTGCACCAGGGGAAGTTTAGGCTTGAGGTGAGGAGAAAGTTCTTCACAGAGAGAGTTGTTAGCCATTGGAATGTGCTGCCCAGGAGGGTGGTGGAGTCACCATCCCTGGAGGTGTTTAGGAAGAGACTGGATGGGGTGCTTGGTGCCATGGTTTGGTTGATTAGAAAGTGTTGGATGATAGGTTGGACTTGATGATCTCAAAGGTCTTTTCCAACCTGGTCTGGTCTATTCTATTCTATTCTATGCTATTCTATTCTATTCTATTCTATGCTATGCTATTCTATTCTATTCTATTCTATTCTATTCTATTCTATTCTATTCTATTCTATTCTATTCCATTCCATTCCATTCCATTCTATTCCATTCTATTCTATTCTATAACCTCGGAACCAAGTGGCAGCTGAGCGTCTCCCCACACTCAGGGGAGTGCTCCGTGCTGCCACCCTGTGTTTACTTGTTGGTACTGCAAGTGTGCCCCGGCGTGTGCCTCCCCATTAGTGCTCTGTGCTGCCACCTGGTGTGCAAATGTCGATACTGCAAGTCTGCAGCGGCGATCCGAGCCGGACGAAACCCAACGGAGCCGAGCTGGAAGGAGCCTATCGCATAGAGCCGCGCCGGATGGAGTCCAGCCGGGTCTCCGCGTCCCGCCGCCTCCGCTGTCGCGGGACTCCTCCGGTCTCCAGCGCACGCTGCAGAGGCCCGCGGGACAGCTCTGCCTTGGGAGCAGAGGGCTCCCGGAGAGCTTGAGACACGGCGTCTGGCAGGCTTCTGAGCAGCGCCGGGTGCCTGCGAGCCGCCGTTCTCTCGGGGGGGAAGGAAAACCTCAGACATTCACACTGAGAGAAATTCTCTTACACAAGGATTCAGCAAATCAATTGATCAGGTGCGACGGATCTGAGACACGTTTTAGAACGGTTTATGTAAGTCATGGACTTTGAAGTTGCTTCATATATAGCTTCTTTTGGGTTTAAACAGGACAAAAAAATTCCGAATAGAGCTGTCTGCACTTCCTGTGTTACATAGTCTGCCTAAGCAGCTGTTCTGTGCAGTCCAGAGACTGTAGGATAAGTGTAACTAGAGAACTAAGCCTAAATAGTCTAATTGTAAGGAGGTTTTTAAACTGCCCATGAAGGCTAATTCTGGCAAGCATTTAAAACCTTGCCCTTTTCCTCTAAATATCTCTCTATCCCAGATGGAGAAGCCCTTTCAAAGGCCCCCACTTCCCCTTTTCCCCTCCCGATCTGGAACTGATTGCCCCAAACGGCACTTTCCCCTTGCAGGCGTCGGTACAGCCCCGCGCGTTGCTATGGACGCCGCGCACACGGCCCTGGGTAGCGCGTTGTGCTCACTGCTGCCGCCGTGTGGGCATGGGGAGGAACTGCTCTGCTTTTGGTGGCTGCAGGGCAGTAGATGGAATGGAATGGAACGGAATGGAACGGAACGGAACGGAATGGAATGGAATGGAATGGAATGGAATGGAATGGAATGGAATGGGATGGAATGGAGTGGAGTGGAATGGGATGGAATGGAATGGGATGGGATGGGATGGGATGGGATGGGATGGGATGGGATGGGATGGGATGGAGTGGAGTGGAGTGGAGTGGAGTGGAGTGGAGTGGAGTGGAATGGAATGGAATGGAGTGGAGTGGAGTGGAGTAGAATGGAATGGAATACAATAGAATAGAATCAACCAGGCTGGAAAAGACCTTTGAGTCCGACCTATCATCCAACGCTATCTAAGCAACTAAAGCAGACTGGTGCCTTACTTTATGTTCCACAGCTCTTGGCCAACCAGGAACCACAGGGGAAGGGGCAATGAGTGGAAGATGAAGCATAGGAAGTTCCATGGAAACACAAGGAATTTTTTTTTCCCTGTAAGGGTGATGGAACACTGGAACTTGCTGCCCAGAGAGGTTGTGGATCTCCCTCTCTGGAGATACTCAAAACCTGCCTGGATGCGTTCCTTTGTGACCTGGTATAGGTGATCCTGCTCTGGCAGGAGGGTTGGACTGGATGATCTTTTGAAGTCCCTTCCAGCCCCTGACATTCTGTGATTCTATGATCAGTGTCTCTTTGGCCCTTTGGCCGTGGAAGCAAGCAGAGCTGCTTTTCAGAGGGGGGTGGCTGCTTTTGAGCTGGTGACATATTGAAACCCAAACGCTCTGCGTCATACGCCTAGAGGGAAAGAAGAGCATGAGCTTCCATTATTCCAGAGTGCTTGCAAAATATATTTGGAAAGGTGAGCAGAGTGTTATTTAAGCCAAGGGAGCCAGGGCTGCTTGTTCTGTCCTGTCTTCCAACACTGCTGGAGTGCTTCTGAGAGTAAAAGGCAGGGTGTGAGTGCTAGTAGAAAACTCTGCTGGTACAGCGGTGTGTACACTCCGAGTAGCTGTGGGCAGCATCAGCAGTGTTTCCACAGACGAGGACGAGGGATTCAAACACAGCAGAGGAGAAGACACAGCTGAGGGTTTCTGAGGGTATTTAGAGCCCTTTGTGAGAGACGATGAAGCTGTATCCATCTCCTCCTTCCGGCGTGCAGGTGCGCAGGAGCGGTCGGGAAAGGCTGGGCTGGGCGGGAGGGGCCGAGCGCAGGGACTGCGGGGAAATGCAGTCCCCGGCCGGTGACCGGCGGCCGTGGAGCGCATTGCCCGCGGAGCAGCGCGCCGGACCGGCCGCCACAGCCCCGCTCCCCGGCCCGTGCCGGCGCCCTGGGCACGCCGGAGCCCCTATGAGCCATGGGGTTTGGCTTTGCGGCCCCCGCTGAGCGTGAGAGAGAGTGAGAACTGTAGAGATTGCTTTAAACATGCAGGAAAAAAGGTGTTAACTTCAGCTCTCAGAAGCTCTACTAACACTCCTGTCCTTACCTTGATCTCTCCTTCCCAGGTTTGTCTCTGACAACTTTTATCGAAGACCCCAGAGAATGGGAGCAGTATTTGTTGGAGTGGATGTAAATCCTTCAAACACTGATAGCTTTGAAGTAGTTTATTGCTGTCTGACCGTCCAGTGGTCAGATCAACTCTGCCTCTCAACCTCTCTGGAGCATCTGAAGTATCTGAGGAAAATGGGCTGAGCAACATGGTCAAAAATAGGGATGTGCATGTAAGTCTGGGTACTGGTAGCTTGGCACTCCATGCTCAGATCAGACCCTCTAAGTTTTCAGTTGTAGATGCAGCTCCTGGATGTCTCTACATTTTCCCCAAAGATTCCTTCTTTTCATAACCAAACAAACAGAACTTTAGGAATCAGAGCCTGAGCTGGCTCTTAAGAGCTGTAGGTGTTCTGGCTCCGTCTCTACCCAAAGATACACTGCTATATGGCTGGCTCAGGTTACAGTTAGAAGCTGCGGTAGTTTGAGCTGATGCCAAGGAATTTGTAATACCATTTGTTCCAAAGGTTGGGTCTGTTCAGTGATGAGGGAAAATTCTGCTCTTACTCCCATTAGTGACATTCCTCACTGGCAACTGCACCTCAAAAGAAATTGCATTGATATAACTGAAAGAAAAATGTGGCCTCTTGTCCATTGTGAAATTTCTCTCTGAAGGAGCTCTGGCTTTTGCTAAGAGCACTTGCACCAGGGAAGGCTCAGGCTTGTTTGAAACTTTCATTATCAAACCTATTTAATTCTTCTTGCAAGTCATGGTCTGAACCTTGGACTGGGCCCAGGAATAGCTGTCACTGCAGTGGGTGGATCAGACTTGTCTTAAACTCAGATTACATCCCTGTCCAAGCGCTCCTCCTTCCTATATGCAGCTCATCCAGGGCCCATGGTGACTGGAGCCAGGGAATGCACAGGAAGAGAACTACTCCTGCCTGCTCTTAATGCTGGTATCGCGTTGGGAAGTGGACCTGGGAAGTGGAGAACGTTTCCCCTTCTCCTCTCTTCTGGGTTTTGACTTCAGGCCTCTGGTGATGATTCACCTCGTTCTTATTTCAACAGCCCAAGGCTCTAAGCTGGCCCTACAGGTTCTCCAGAGCTTCAGATCTCAGGCCAAGGTATTTCCACTTTGAAAAACAAGCGTATTAAAGAGTCCCAGTTCTGGATTCAATGTCAGATCTTACACAGGGGAAAATGTGACCAAGTAGTAAAGTCTTAATCTTCTTTTCTAATCAGTAGGCCTCTCGCTTTGTTTCCCCATTTGCCACAATTTTGTGTGTTACCTTGGTGGAACCATGTGAGACTATTTGTGTCCTTTGGTGCTACTGAACAGTGAATCACATCCCAATACACCACATGGGTTTCTGGGTTATCCAGCCTGCACAGACCATGCTGCACCTCCCTGCTTCCCTTTCAAAACCAGGGGAAAGGCAGGGAGAAGATGCTCATTCAGGTCTTAATGTGGCATAAGGCTGTGACCCAGTTGGGGTGCTCTGGGAATACTTCCACATCATGCAGTTTGGGAATAGTACAACCTGTGATACCATCACAGTATCAATTCACACTAAAGTCCATTTTTCACTTGAAATGTAATCACAAAAGGAAAATGGCTATGGTCCTTGTGTGGGACAACAAAGAGGCAGTGTGTTGTTTATAGAAACAAAACACTTTTTGCCTCATTAGTTTCTCTCATAAAGCTTACTGAACCTAAATCAACATCTGTTACACAGTTGTATTAAAAGCCAATCGTTCATGAGCACTGCAAGTAGAACTGCCCAAGCATGTAATCAGATCACTAGGAAGCCCTGGCACCTTTGGACAGGGCAACAGGGCTGTGTGAGGTCCTGACTCTGCAGCAGGAGGAGGGCAGAAGGGACGCTTTTCTCTACAAGGAAGCCCTTGGGGCTCGTTCTGCTCTGCTGTTTATTGTGCCATGCCACTGGTCCAGTGACAAAGGCCACACTTTGCTGAGACAGCCAGGAAAAATTGTTTGGATGAGATCAGCATCTCCAATAGTTCCTTTTAAAAGTACCACTAATGCTGCAATTGTGTGTGGATCCACGGGGCTCAGTCCTTGCACAGGAGCCTCTCTGGAGCCAGGCAGAAGAAGTCTGACAGTGCACATGCTGGACTGAAGTGTGTGAATATTTTCTCCACAATCTTCAGAACCCTTACAGATTTCTTGTAATAATCCCACAGCAAGAAAGCTGTTAAAACCACACCTAGACATAATCAGACTTGATCATTGTGTTCCCTTGAAAAGTAGCTTGACAAGTCTGTTGCCAAAACTTAGCTCAGGTTTCTGAACTGAAAGGTGCTGTGTCCTGGCAGGCTTAAAGCAGGTCAAGAATTTAGGGCTTGAACATGTTGTATAGGAGGAAGCAGATGAAGCCTGCAGATTCCTGAGGACCTTGTCCCTCCTTCAGGATGCAGGAGGTAGATCAGCACCTCAAACAGGAACTCTCTGTCACCTATTTACAAATGAATAATCGAAATTCAAGATCACTGCACCCAGAAATTAGGCTGTTTGATCTAGGAACTGCCACTGTGGCATGTTAAACCTCCCTTTGACTCATAACCCTTCACAACCAACCATTCTACCTTTTAACCCTAACTCATTGCCAGAGTAACACCATCAGGACAGAGAGACAGGTCACATACAATCAACTTTGCACTGCTTCCCCTTGCCCACAGCTGGCAGCAGTAAGGGCTGCTGGGCAGGGAAGGCACTGACCTTTCACCAGAGAAACCAGGCTTCACCACAGATCTCCCATGCAAGGCCTTTGGCAAACAAGTTGCTGCAGGGTCTGTGTGTGTGAGTTTTCCACACAGAAATAAGAATGGCAGTTCTCTTTCAAGGGGCACCCTGTGGATAAATGCAGTAAAATCTGAGCTGCTCAGGCTAGGAAGAGGTTTAGATAAGCACTGTACTGGACTGAAAGTTAACCTGGAGGGAGAGAAGGGAACAGTCATGCTGAACTCAACTAATAAAAAATGAAATAGAATACTTTCCCTTGCTGTTTACTGATCTAATACATCAGATTTGCTTCTTCTGATAATGGTTTTCTTTGTGTCTCAATGAGGACCCATGTCTCATGACCAACTGGACAAATTACAGCTAGGGAAGACACACCAAGCTCTCACTTTCAAGTTCTCTTCTGTCAAGACTGAAAAGAGCAATGTCCTATTTGCATCTCAGATTGAGAACTTGTGGTTCATCATTATCCACAGACAGGACCCAAGAAGCCTTTCCATATGGCTTGGCAAAGGAGTATGAAGTGCATCAGGTCACTAGTGTTCAGAGACCGGTTTCAGAGGACAGAAATGAAACCAGCTCTCAGACTTTTAGGCCCTCAACTGTATTTTTTTCCAATTCAGTGGGGCAAATGGTGACTGCAGACACCACGATTTGAAGTTACAAAGCACAATCAAAAATACAATGATTAGAGGGAGGGCAGTGGGAAGCTGTATTGACACCTGGCTTTAGAAGCTAAAGAAAAGGAGGCACTCTTCCACTGCTTTTTCTTCTGCTTCCTCCAAAGGGCAGAGGTCTGTGTCATCTCTGACTCTCTCACCTTTTACAGCTATGATTTACAGCTGCATTTCAAGGCAGGACTTCACAGCAGTGTAACTTTACTCACATCAGGAGATATAACCAAGGTAGGCAGCCAGAGAAAGGATGAGAATCCAAACAGACTAATCCCTTACCTGCCTCAATAATGACTGAAGGACCTGTGGCACTTTGAGCTATTTCCAGGCATTCAGCAAGACAGAAGCAGAGCCAGGGCTTCTGCAAGGCACTTGCCATGCATATTTTCTGAGCAAGCTGTAGCAAAGTTTTCGCTTTCTAAACTGTCCTTTAGCTTTCTAAACTGTCCTCGTTTCTCTTTAGTAATGAGTTACAAACTGTTGATTGCACTTTTTGAAGGGAAGTCTCCTTGGAGAGGTGATTTACTGGCAGCTACTACACAGCAGGACCCAACATGAGGGATTTTCTAAGTAGGGACCTGCATGGTATCTTAGAAATTCCTGCACTGCAGCTTCACTCAAATTGAGATCTCTGATAAAAAAGCTACTTGGAATCTGTGGCCTCATTCCTTCCACCTTAAATTCATTAAGTTACTTCTCTATGTCCTCCTCTACTCCTTCCATAGGTCTGAGCTTGTGTTCTTCAAGGTCATAGGCTCAGGGGAATTTTTGTACAGGGCAGAATGAGATTGATTTGAAGCAGCCTGCATGCAGCACCTATAGTACCTATCACAAGGACTGCACGTTGTTCCCATATCAGTACCTGCACACAGACATCCCAGCATGCACATACCACTTCTGAGTCACACACAGCTTTCCAGCTCCCTGGATGAAGTAATACAAATCCAAACACTGCCTTTTTTTACCCTTTTCTTTCCCTGTTGGAAGAATGTAGCTGCTTATTCTGGCATGTCCTTCCTTAGATCTTCCTCCATGGACAGCAAAATTCCTTGCATAGTAAGAGAATGTTTCCATGCTTTCACTCCTTTTTAGCTATGAAAGCCATTTTTCACTGCTGCAGTTTGTAGCTTTATCTCTTCTCTGCCTTTTGTTTGTCTTTGATACTTCAGAGGGAAACTTTGGCCTTTCCTCGCTGCACAAACATTTTCCATGCCATGCTAGCCACACTCTGCTGCCTGCACTTAAGTAGCTTAAGAGCCTTGAACAGCACCCATCAGTCATCATCTTTACACCTTGGCTTTGAACTCAGAGGTTAGAGACAAATTCCAGCTAAACTTGAACAGCTTTTTAATTGACACCAAGTGTGGGATTCATACTCTGTAGGCTTAACTAGGCAAAGAGTTAAGTTCTTTCCCCCATCATCCCAGCTGGCTGCAGAGATTAGCTGGGACATGCACAGTCTGTGGTGTGCACTGCACATCCAGGTTGCAGGAGAAACCACACCAAAGATCAGCACCCATCTGCAATGTTGTTGCAGCTGACTGTACTCTTTTCCTCTTTCATGTTCATGCTGTGTCACAAAACCAGCATCTTCTCATGAAATCTTAGCCTTAATTCTATATGCCTAGCACCAGGTCAAAGTTCCCAGGTAGTTTCTTGCCTTTATGAAGCCAGAATTAATAACCAGACTACTGCCATAAATATATTAAGTAACTTTAATGCTGCTTAGCATAAGTCTTTGTTATATACTTTCCTCCATATGCTCCAGTGCATTTCATACAATATGAAGCAGTTTTAAAGGTATATAGCTCTAGACAAAATGTTCATAAAACAAGTTTCAATGCAAATAGAGAATCAGGCTGGGGGAAGGAAAATCAGCCAGAGTACAAAATCTTTGGAAGATAAGACTTTCAGCAAACAAGATAGAGGAAAACATCCATTGTGGTAGCTCAGGATGCCCAAGAGGTTCCAGGAGTCAGAAGGGCTGCCACTCACTGCTATGTCATCCACAAGAACCTGTCCTGGGTCAGCAGGGACTGCAGGGCACTACTGATGGTGGGTGGCTCTCAGTGATCCTTGTACCTGACAAGGTTGGTAAAGCAACCTTCACAGCAGGCACCCTTGTTGGCTCAAGGAGTTGGCCTGGGAATGAAGAAAGTCCTGCCTTCCCTAACCCAAGCATCACTCATCTCTGCAGAATCCTCAGGTGCACTGACAAGATGTGGTGAGCAAGATGATTTACCAGTGACAGGGAGCCTTTATTCTCCCAGGTTATTAATTATGGCACTATTCACAAGAGCAGAAATGATTTGCTAGCATTATTTCAAAAGACCCAAACATTTCATCACCTGCACAACAGCAGGAGTGCTGGGGAGCACAGCACAATGCCATCATGTTGTTTTCTTACACTGGTTTTTCTATACATCATTTTGCATCTCATTATTCCATGGAGATATGCAAGGGAGGCTGAATTAAACTTCATTCATGCCAAAAGCAAATGCTGTAGTGGGTGGCCGACTTTGCATTCCACTGCTTTCAGCAAGATGTTGCACAGGCATCTGTCCAAACAAAAACACCTTTACAGCACCGCAGGCTGAGAATGCAACAAATAACAAGCTGCAAGAATGGAGGTCAGACATTATTCACCGCTGGGTAACATTCCATTCAAATGATAATGACTCACATCAGAAGTAACAAATGCAGCAGGTGAGGTTAACAAAAATCAAAGCTCCACTCCACCAAAGTGAAAGGGTGCACAAAGAGTCTGGTTAAAAATACACCATCTATATACACACACACAACACAAATGCACTGCTCTGGTTTTGCACTATAAATAGATCTGATTAAGCTGAACACCTAAAACTAATGAGCTGCTGACTGACAGTCCCAAACAGTTTCCACCTACTAAGGGAAACAGTCAGCTGTAAGGATCAGCTGACCACAGCTGGATATGGCTATAGAAGAGTATCAAAAGATTTCACTGGATGGCTATTAAAAATATTTTCTCTGTACACCAAAGTTAACAATATATATATATATATACTAAGCTGGTATGATGAAGTCAGCTTGGGCTTTGATCATGCAAGGAGCAGCACAAAGAAAACCCATGACTCTACAAGGAGCCTCAAGGCTCTAGCTGTACCTGTGTGGAATGCACTGTAAGGCTCAACGACTTGACAAGATGGGTGCTTTTTAGCTGCCTATGCTCTTAACATGTTGGTTGAGCTTCCATTTCCTTCCTCTTCTGATTTAACACAAAGAATTCTGTGATCTGCTAATGACACAGCTGTTCATCCCTGTGCCCTGTGGAGCATCCTTCCAATGAGTACACAGTAAGGTAAAAAAAAAAATCAGGAAACAAAGAGATGGAAACTTCTGTTAAGGAGATCCTGGTCAGGGGTTATTTGCAATTCAGCACTTTTCAAACAGATTTTAAGCAAAGTCTCTTTTGGAATTAGATTACAGTAAAACAGACAAGTAGCACTTAATTGGATCTGAAGTGGAACACTCAGCCATTAACCTCTCTTCAACTGCTATAGCCTCCATCTCCTCAAGGCCAGGGCTGTGCTGCAGCCATAACAAATAGCTGTTGCAAAGGCAAAAATCTAGAGGAGAAGGAAAAAGAAAAACAAAAGTGAATCACAGATTAGAGTATTCTACTTTTGGGTTTTTTTTCCCTCATCTAAACAAATACAGGAACACAAATCATTCAGAAGTTACCTCCCCCCAGCCCAAATGCTTAAGGTAAAGATAGCTTTGGGATCTTCTGACATTTTAGAATGGAATGGAATGGAATGGAATGGAATGGAATGGAATGGAATGGAATGGAATGGAATAGACCAGACCAGGTTGGAAGAGACCTCTAAGATCATCACATCCAACCTATCAACCCATCCAACCCACCTAACCAACTAAGCCATGGCACCAAGCACCCCATCAAGTCTCCTCCTGAACCCCTCCAGTGATGGTGACTCCACCACCTCCCCAGGCAGCCCATTCCAATGGGCAATCACTCTTTCTGTATAGAACTTCATCCTAACATCCAGCCTAAACCTCCCCTGGCGCAGCCTGAGACTGTGTCCTCTTGTTCTGGTGCTGGCTGCCTGGGAGAAGAGACCAACCTCTGCCTGTCTACAACCTCCCTTCAGATAGTTGTAGAGATCAAGAAGGTCTCCCCTGAGTCTCCTCCTCTCCAGGCTAAGCAACCCCAGCTCTCTCAGCCTCTCCTCACAGGGCTGTGTTCCAAACCCCTCACCAACTTTGTTGCTCTTCTCTGGACTCGTTCCAGCAAGTCAACATCCTTCCTAAACTGAGGGGCCCAGAACTGGACACAGGACTCAAGGTGTGGCCTAACCAGTGCAGTGTCCAGGGGCAGAATGACCTCCCTGCTCCTGCTGGCCACACTGTTCCTGATGCAGGCCAGGATGCCATTGGCCCTCCTGGATGCCTGGGCACACTGTAGACTCATGTTCAGCCTACCATCCACCAGCACCCCCAGGTCCCTCTCTGTCTGGCTGCTTTCCAGCCACTCTGGCCCCAGCCTGTAGCTCTGCATGGGGTTGCTGTGGCCAATGTGCAACCCAGCACTTGGATGTGTTCAATCTCATGCCCTTGGCCTCTGCCCATCTCCAGCCTGTCCAGGTCCCTCTGCAGAGCCTCTCTATCCTCCAGCAGATCAACTCCTGCCCCCAGCTTGGAGTCATCAGCAAATCTACTGCTGATGGACTCGATGCCCTCCTCCAGATCATCAATGAAGATGTTAAAGAGCACAGGGCCCAGCACTGATCCTTGGGGCACACCTCTGGTGCCAGGCTGCCAGCTGGCTGTGGCACCATTTTCTCACAAACCTCTCTGTTATAACCCCATGTTACTGCTTTGCATGCACTTGCCTGAAACACAATATGGAACAGAATGTCTGTGTAAGTTATGGACAAAGTAATCCTGTGTGTATGCACACCATGTGGTTCAGGGTTATCTAGACTGATCAAACATTAATCTCAGCTTCATTTCCAAGTGAATGCCTTTACCAGCAGACAACTCAGAAGCCATTGCTGTACACAGAGCTCTTTTACTTGCAGAAACAGAGACTGCTTCAAATGCAGGCTCCTTGACCAGATAGCCAGCCATCAGATCAACTTCCTGAGACATGCCAGAAGCTGTTACTGCTCAAGAAGTGGACTGAATAGATTTGAACTGAAGGTCATGACACAGGAAACTTGAATGTAAACCAGAAGGAAGAAATGAGAAACTGAACTGCTGAAAAAACCCACTATGGATTGTGTCTCAGAACTGAAACCCATTTAAAGTGAAGATACACATTTGGAATCACAGTATACAAAAGTAAATTTTAGATGGCAGCAATGTTTTATTTTCCCCTAAGTGTGGCCTTCCAGGATCTGAAGGGGGCTCCAAGAAAGCTGGGAAGGGACTTTTGAGGGTGTCAGGGAGTGACAGGACTGGGGGGGGGATGGAGCAAAACTAGAAATGGGTAGATTCAGATTGGATGTTAGGAAGAAGTTGTTCCCCATGAGGGTGGTGAGAGCCTGGCACAGGTTGCCCAGGGAGGTGGTGGAAGCCTCATCCCTGGAGGTTTTTGCAGCCAGGCTGGATGTGGCTGTGAGCAACCTGATCTAGTGTGAGGTGTCCCTGGCCATGGCAGGGGGGTTGGAACTGGCTGATCCTTGAGGTCCCTTCCAACCCTGACAATTCTATGATTCTAGGTAGATTATGGGGCCACTTGAATGAAGTGTTTCACAGGATTACAGTTCTTTTTCCCAGTGTCCTGACTTCCTAATTATATACATTTGGAAAAAGTGCAAAGCCACTACAGTCTGATTATCTGATTTACCATTTCCCAGCATCTCTTCATCAAAAATACTGAGGCAAATTACAAAAGAGCTTCCTCCTGCCCCATTTTAGGCCCCTGAAGAACTGAATTCTGTGGGAAAACAGAATGGAAGGGCAAAATGGTCTCTGGAGAGTCCTCAGTATCCTGTCTGTTGTCAGACAGAATGACTGCAGTGACCATATATTCACAGGGCTCTAAACACATTGAACATGGATTGAAGAGTTACACTTAAGGGTAGAACCTGTGACACCTGCTTAGTATAAAGCCCTTCCTTAATTCAAGCACAGCTGTGACACACTACCACTGTCCTTGTGCCATGTGGCCATGCATATGGGAGCAGATGTGCCTCAGTGTGGTACTGGCAAGTGGATAATGGTGAGGCACTCTGCACTTGGAGACTTGTGCCCACCTCACTGCTTCAGAGATTTACCTGCCAAAGCAAAAGGCTCTTCCTTTGTATTCTCCTCTTGCAGAGACAACATGAATCTTACACCTTACATTCACCTGTTTTTTTTTACCTTAAGCTGAGCTGCAGGTGTTTATATTGTGCAAACTGTATGGCCTGTTTAGTTTTAAGGAGACCTGATACCCACAGAAGGTTTCAGGAGCTCCATAAATATATTCCCTTCTGTAAGGTATGCTCTGGATGGTACCAAAAAAACATCAGAGCAGCAGTTTCATTTAAGTTATGCCTACTGGCACACCTCTGCTTGCCCTTCAGGAGGCCAGCCAGGGAGAAAGATAGAGCCTGGCATATTTTCTGACTCAGCTATGCCCACCCACATCACCAGATACAGTGATTCAGTGGTGATGCAACTACAGTGAGAAAAATGCAGCCTGAGTTTAGGCCTATCAAGAAAAGTGCTCTAATCCTTGCCATAAGTGACAGCAAGGTCCCTTACACATAACTTTTATGCCTGATATAGTAAGCACACATTTAGAGCTTCACAAGGAGATAGGCCAAGGTTTTTTTGCCCCCATGGTATGTTCAGGGCTATCTAAATGGTACCAAAAAAGCAACTTGAGAGTTTGAGCACAGGCATGAAATTCACACCTGAAGCTTTGATGAAGGCCCAGTTGCTATCTTTTTCTTCCAATAACCAACAGTGCTTTTAAAAAGTATCTCCTCTAAACATTATAAGCTGTGGTGATCTTGTGTTTAAAAGCACTACAGTGAAGAGTACCAACTCAGTACCTATCACATGAGCATACTCCAGTATTTTTTGCATGTCACTGCTACAGACACTATTAGCTGCTCTTCTCTTCTCTCACAGCTCCTCCTCCTATTCCAGCTTGCTATTAAGTTCCCAAGTTGAAGTTAAGTTCCAAGTTGTGTGGTGCAGCAGACAGGCTGGAAGGAAGGGATGCCATCCAGAGGGACCTGGACAGGCTGGAGAGGTGGGCACAAGCCAACCTCATGAGGTTCAACAAGACCAAGGGCAGGGTCCTGCATCTGGGTTGAGGCAATCCCAGGCACTAATGTAGGCTGGGCAGGGACTGGCTGGCAAGCAGCCCTGAGAGACTTGGGGGTGCTGGTGGACAAGAAGTTCAACATGAGCTCTCAGTGTGCACTTGCAGCCTGGAAAGCCAATCAGATCCTGGGCTGCAGCAAGAGAAGTGTGGCCAGCAGGTCAAGGGAGGTGATTCTCCCCCTCTACTCAGCTCTGGTGAGACCCCACCTGGAGTACTGCATCCAGTTCTGGAGCCTCTATTACAAGAGGGATCTGGAGGTGCTGGAAGGTGTCCAGAGAAGGGCCATGAGGATGAGCAGAGGGCTGGAGCACCTCTCCTATGAGGACAGACTGAAGGAGTTGGGGCTGTTCAGTCTGCAGAAGAGAAGGCTCCAAGGTGACCTAATTGTGGCCTTCCAGTATCTGAAGGGGGCTACAAGAAGGCTGGGGAGGGACTGCTCAGGATATCAGGTAGGGATAGGACTAGGGGGAATGGAATGAAGCTGGAGGTGGGGAGATTCAGGCTGAAGGTGAGGAGGAAGTTCTTCCTCATGAGAGTGGTGAAGCCCTGGAATGGGTTGTCCAGGGAGGTGGTTGAGGCCCCAGCCCTGAAGGTGTTTAAGGCCAGGCTGGCTGAGGCTCTGGCCAGCCTGATCTAGCGTGGGGTGTCCCTGCCTGTGGCAGGGGGGTTGGAGCTAGATGATCCTTGTGGTCCTTTCCAACCCTGACTATGATACCATGCTAGTACTATGAATGGTTGGCTACAGGGGGTTTACAACAGCCTGCTGTCTGGCATACATACCGAGGCTGCTATGCTGATGTTATATTCATGGTCAGACAGAATCTTCTCTTGAGCAGTAGAATTGAATTTGCGAGGAAAGTGATGCAGAGATGTGGTTGCTGCTTGCAGCAGGAAAGCTCCAAAGTAACAGACAAAAGTAGTCCCATGGAAAAGAAAGTCCTGAAAAGCAAGTAACAGCATCAGTCAGGGCTGCAATACATTTCTAATCCTTCTAGTCCAGGTACAAAGGAAACATTAATGGAGCACTGATAATAGCTTTAGATGAGCAGTGTCAAATCCGTCTGAGCGTTTAAGCTGGATGTGTTTTCACAGCTGCCTGCAATCACAAGCAACCCACTAACATAATTAGTGATAAAGGGCAACTCTCCCTTGCCCCAAACCTTGTATTCTTTCAAATCAACACATGCACACATGTAAATCTGCATGTACATATGCTGACCTTTAAACAAGGTCCCACATTAAAGCTTGTTAGAGTTTACAGAGCTCTCCCTTCAAGTGGCTTAGATGAAAAAGAAGAGATATACAGGCTAACTTCATCACAATTTAATCAGTACAACACAAGCCTGCCAAATGCCTTCTCAGCTATAATATAAGCTCCAGAAGTTCCCCCTCCATGCCTGAATTTTGCTTCTGTAGATGCCCAGAAACACCTTGGCCTTGACACAACTGAAGAGTACTTCCCAATGCAGTAAGAATCCAAGAACTGAGGCATTTCCTCAGCTCTCTCTGACTGGGCTCTACCCACAATACAATCAATTGGGATTACTTCATCATACTGTGGAAAAAAATGCCTGAGACTTGAGAGGATTTATTTCAAACATGCTTCTCTAGGTGATTCCATTCTCTGTGGTGACTGCTAGCTGAACACAGGGTTTAAACATCTTACACTCATTCCTGGATTCCATTAGTAGAGCAGATGAAAAAGCAGCTCTTGTGCCTGAATCTCTTAGTGAGCTGCATTTCAGAGTCACGTTCCACATGTTCCAATAAAGTTGTAAAAGGTCTAAAATGTTCTTCCAACATCTTCCCTTGTCAAGCCTGCAAAGCTGGCATCTGCACTGCACTCAGTTCCTTCATCTATCACAGTATCACAGTATCACCAAGGTTGGAAGAGACCTCAAAGATCATCGAGTCCAACCTGTCACCACAGACCTCATGACTAGACCATGGCACCAAGTGCCACATCCAATCCCCTCTTGAACCCCTCCAGGGATGGTGACTCCACCACCTCCCTGGGCAGCACATTCCAATGGCTAACAACTCTCTCTGTGAAGAACTTTCTCCTCACCTCCAGCCTAAACTTCCCCTGGTGCAGCTTGAGACTGTGTCTTGTTCTGGTGCTGGTTGCCTGAGAGAAGAGACCAACTCCCTCCTGGTTACAACCACCCTTTAGGTAGTTGTAGAGAGCAAGAAGGTCTCCCCTGAGCCTCCTCCTCTCCAGGCTAAACAATCCCAGCTCCCTCAGCCTCTCCTCGTAGGGCTGTGCTCAAGGCCTTTCACCAGCCTCACTGCCCTTCTCCAGACACGTTCATGCTCTTTGTGCCTACACCTATGCAGCTCTGCAAAAGCCATGGACACAAGTTTTAAAACAATACAAAAGTACATGCATGCTTTTTTGATGCTACCCACATTATGCAGTCTGTCTCCAGCACTAATGAACTCTTTATGCACTTTAAATTCTTCCCAGTGCAACGGACTATCAGGACGCCAAGAGTGAGAACCCAGGCTGCTCCATGTGCAAGGCCATCACAACAGCAGACAGCATGCACATGCACTGGCAATTACTGTGCAGCATCCTCACCAGCTGCCATGGTTTGAGTTAGAACAGAGCTAGTTCTGTTCAGTGATGTTACTTTTCAGCTCAGTCTCTTCTAAGGAACTGCCCTTTCTGAAATCAACAGCATGTTTTCACAGACAGCATCTGCTTCTAGCAGTGATAAGGCTCGATGCTTCCAAGTTTGGCATGCAGACCTACATCACTGCTAAATCTTGTGTTCCATTCTGGAGGTGCAGGAAGTGAAAGGCCACACCTGCAGGGAGAAGTGGATGGGACAGGTGACCCTGAACTGATCAGCAAGGGATAGTTGATACAAAGCTGAGAGATCACAAGGTCAAGTTCTCTTCTTCAATAGCTGGTGTCCAAGGAGGACTCCATCTGTCCTGCCTTTGATCTTGATCCACTTCCTGAGTCTGCTTCCAGAACTCAGCTCCTGAAGCAAGCTCTCAGTCCAGTCTGGGAATTCCCCAGGGCCTGCTACAGCATCAGCAATGACAGTGACTACATGTCATCAGGCAGGCTGGGTTTGATACTGGTTTTGTATATATTTATGTGCATTTCCTTTTATTGTCATTATTTTCATTAAAACTGTTCTCTTTTTCTAGTCAGTCTCTCACTTACTCCCTTTCCCTTCCTAAGGGAAGGGAGAGGGGTTGACAGAGAGTATTTGTCACCTGTTTAGTGGCTGTGTCAGCCTAACCCCTCTCTGGTATCAAAGAGAGGATGTGCTGCACTTCCCTGTTTAGAGAATTGCTGCTTTTTGTTGAAATAGTTTTATTTTCAAGCTCCTGAGTTGTTCCACATTTGCCAGCAGCTAAAGCTACTCAAATCACACCTAGGCAGTTTTGACATATTACAGTATCATCTGCTACTACAATTTCCCATTCCACTTGGATCAGGAAATAATTTTAGCTTAATTAGGAATCATTTGAGGTTAGGTATTAATGACTGCTAATTACTGGGAACCCAGGGTTTGGCAAAACAGCTGCAGTAGTTCTGAGCATCTGGTTTTCCATCCTGCCTGGGTGGTTGGTTTTGTCTTCCTCTTGGAGTACTACCAGGAGGCTCCACTGACATCAGCAGAACTAAGATAAAGGGGTAGAGGGTGGCTCTCTGAGCTACCTGGATAGCTTCTATGTGCTAAGGTTGCTAGATCTCAAGCTTTAGGTGTTCAGACACATTCCCCAAGTCTCAAGCCCTGCTGTAGCATCTGTACTGCACAGAAAAAAGATAGTAGGGACCTACTCCAGCATGAGAGTGCTAAAGCACTGGGGAAGGGGAGGCCTTTCTTCCCACCACTTACTGTTGTGGCTTCCTCCTGCTCCCTCAAGCTGGCAGACAGACACATACACCTTCCATGCTACCACCTACGTGCCACGTCAGACCACGCACAGGCACGCGTTCCATGTGAGACCAACACTGAGCCCCCTGTGGCAGCCTGACAGAGTGTTTCATAGCACAGGGTTCCAGCAACTCAGAAGATCTGTGTGAGCCCACAGGTAATCAAGGACATGCATTGTTCTTGGCCTGCTAAATACCAGGAGCACCAACTTCATGCTTTTGACATCATTGCTCATCAAGGAGCACAAATAGCTCTGTGAGGAAGACAGTGCTGACTGCATACAGGAGAGGGATACTCAGTGGACAAACTCTTTCATTTCCTTCATTCTCCTGCCAAGCCCTTCATTTGTTTCTCCTGGCAGCAATTATGGTGAAGCTACATAGCATCAGTAAGGTTTCACATTTGTGTGGTTAGGGTTTCTGTGACCAAAAGCCCCAGGATTTTATGAGAGTGTGCTCTTTGTCTAGCAGGAGCTGCCAGCACGGTGTCTAACTCTCCCTTGCCTGCACGCTTGAAACCTCATGCGCTGCCAGATCCGTACGCCGTGTTCGTTCAAGCCACAGAGTGTGCTGTGAGTCAGGCTGTGACACTATTTGTCATGCTATCTGGTTTAATACAGAAGATCCATAGTTTCCCTCATCTTGTCACTGTGCAGCATCTCATCTGTGAAAGGTTTGTACTGGTATCAGTGGAGCTACTTATGACATAAGGTGCTCCTGAATGCAGGGCTGTCAGAATGCCTTGCTGTTTTTCAAGCTTCACATATAAACTCCTGGAGTTGTAAACTACATTTGTTCATGAACATCTCTGTGAAGCCATAGAGCTCCAGTATAACTAAGCCATGACTCTTTCCATTTTTAACCTGATCAAATGAACTGTAGCTTCTGAGACCTACTATAAATGTACTGTGTCCAGTTCTGGGGCCCTCGGTTCAAGAGAGATGTTGAGGTACTGGAATGTGTCCAGAGAAGGGCAAGGAAACTGGTGAGGGGCCTGGAACACAAGCCCTATGAGGAAAGGTTGGGGGAGCTGGAGTTGTTTAGCCTGGAGAAAAGGAGGCTGTCTGTAACTACCTGAAGGGAGGTTGTAGCCAGGTGGAGGGCGGTCTGTTCTCCCAGGCAACCAGGAACAGAACGAGGGGACACAGTCTCAAGTTGTGCAGGGGAGGTTCAAGCTGGATGTTAGGAAGGAATTCTTCACAGAGAGAGTGATTTGCCATTGGAATGTGCTGCCCCAGGGGGTGGTGGTGTTGCCATCCCTGGAGATCTTCAAGAAAAGCCTGGATGAGGCACTTAGTGCCATGGTCTAGTTGATTGGATAGGGCTGGCTGATAGGTTGGACTGGATGATCTTGGAGGTCTCTTCCAACTTGGTTGATTCTATGATTCTATGTGGTTGCTGTGTATTTCATAGAATCAGTCAGGTTGGAAAAGACCTCAGAGATCACCCAGTCCAATCTATCTATCTAAATACATGCAACCTTAACCAAACAGGTACACCCTATTATTATGTAGTAATAAAAAAACAGTTTTAGTGTTTCTGGTGTTATTTATTTGCAACAGAAGGTTAAAAAAAAAAGTCCTTATGAAGTGCTGCTCATGAGTGTAGTGCCAACAAATTTCAGAACCCCTGGGTACCTGAAAACAGTGCTCAGAGTGATTGTCCTGGTTTGGGCTTGAATAAAGTTAGTTTTCTTCCCACCAGCTGGTACAGTCTGCAGTTAGGCTTTAGAATGAAAATACTGTTGGTAACACACTGATGTTTTACTTGCTGCTGAGCAGTGCTTTTATCAGGTCAAGGACTTTTCAGCTTTTCATGCTGCCCTGCCAGTGGAGGCTGGGGGTGCACAAGAAGCTGGAACAGGCCACAAGCAGGACAGCTGACTCAAACAAGCATCACGCCCAGTATATAAAGCAGGGGGAGGGTGCACAGGGGCAGTGTGGCTTGAGGACTGGCTGCTTATTGGCCAGCAGTTGCTAGTAGTATTATTATTATCCCTTCCTCTACTAAACTCTCTTTATCTCAACCCCTAAGTTTCACTTTTTTTTAACCCCCAGTTCTCACCCACATCCCATTTTGGTGGGGGAGAGTAAGAGAGCAGCTGTGTGGTGCTTAATTGCTGGCTAGGGTTAAACCACAACACGAGCTGTGTGGTGGTGTTTTTCTTGACAGCTGGAGAGGGCTGCCAGCTACCATGTTAGAGATAAAATTATTCACTCTGCATTTTATTTTTATCATTATTATTATTATTATTATTACTACTACTATTGTTGTTGTTGATTTAGTTATGCCAGCTTTTCAGATTACATTACAGAGTCCCCACAGGTGTAGCTTCTATGCAAGTCCTGCAGCAATTTCCTGAAGATTTTTCATTCATGTATCACATACAAAGGGACAAAATTAACAGCACAACACACTTAAACTATTGTTATAAATGAGTATTTGTATGGCATTTCCAATCTGTAAAAGGCTACACCCTCAGCCAGCAGCTCCTACACAGATGCATGGTTGTAAATGGGCAAATAGTTTCAATGAAACCCAGGACACTATTAATTTACTTAAGTTATGCACAGGCTCAAGAGCTTTGTTGCATCATAACTTGCAATGATGTTGCAGCATAACCCCCTGTAAAGGTCTCTGTAATTGTAACTCACGATGAGTCTGATTAGTGCCTGTATTGTGCTGGCAAGCTGATACTATGTATGTGCATTTAAAGTGCTAGAGCTTGTTCGAAGAGAATCCAGTCTGCTACCACTGACAGGCTTTAAAGGTATCAATTAGAGCTCCAAACTCAGGAAGCTCTCTCATTTGCTTTGAAGACTTTCTGTTTTAAGGTCTCTCATTTGCTTTGAAGACTTTTTGTTTTAAGGGTCTGTCTGTGAATACCTTGAACAGAAAAATAACCACAGATGTTGATACTGAAGCACACGATTCCAGCTACGGTAAGAAGAATGTCAATACGAAAACTAAGCCACGTAGGAGGAAGGTAGCGGTGAGAAGCAGCTACTAGCAGCCAAACTTTTAATACTTGAGAAGTTCTAGTCTTTTCAGATGATGTTTTTGGCACTCCCATTCCACTCATGGTTTTGTCACCTCTTATTATTCATTTCCATTGACATAAGAGAGAGGGATGCCATCTTATGCTTAACTACTTGAGCACCAAAACCTCAAGTAATAAAAGAGTGCATAAATCAGCAGCCAATGACCTGAGGTAGCCATATGGTTGGTAGAAAGTGGGGCCAACAGCTCCCCTGGATAGGCAGTTACAGTGTGAGAACTACTGGCACAAGCCATAACAATCCATTACAGCAAGAAACAAGTCTTATCTTCACAATGAAGAAACGCTGAGAAGAGTGTAATGATACATCAAGTCTCACCAGGCTTCCTCCAAAGTAAACACTGTCTCCTAAAAGGATGTTAAGCTCTATCATACTGCAGGTTATGCTCTCTTTGACTACCTAAGGTCAGTTGCCCGTGATGCCCTTCCTTCTTTAAGGAATAGACCCAAAAGTCAGCAGAAGGCTTTCTTAGGAGCTGAAGGAAACTTTTAGTGGAGTCTGTGCTATCACAAGCCACCATATCACACAATGTGTTCACAAATATTAACACTTCCTTTACACTATTAGATGCATCTCTACCCTTCATTACTCACAGGGTGTTACTACCACCTCTCTAACAGTCAGAAAATATTGTCTGATTTCCAGTCCACAATAATTTCTGGCCACTTAAACCAATCTGTGGTCATGCTTTGTTAAGCTAGCCTTCTTCCTGCTGCTCAGGCATTTTATGTGCTCAAACAAGGAAAAGAATACTCCTTCCATCAGTTTCAAAAGCTAGGCTCTTTCAGCCTCCATCAAAAAGCAGGTCCTGTATTTTTTCCTTCATCCTTGTAGCCCTGCTCTTCCATTTTTTCCAGTTCTGAATTCTGTTTTAGCTGAAAGTTTTTCAAGACACAGGGCCAGGCACTAAGGCTTAGGATCAGTACATCCCATGAAACGATCTTCACTTTACAAAACAAAGGGAATCCTTACATAAAGGGGGAAAATCTTACCGTCTGGTTCCAGTTGACAGCAATCCTATTTGCATAACCAAAGAGGAACACACACAGGAACACAATGGACAGGAACCACGAAGTCACCGCTACAAACATTACCCATCCCTGCAGCAGCGGCAGGGGAATTCGTGTAGCAGCCACCAAAATCCAGACCAGAGTTCCAAACAGCTGCAAGTAAAAGAGTAGTGATGATGAGCTGAGAAATGACTTTTATTCAGTCCATTCTGCCTAAGAACAAATATCACATATCAACGTGTCCTCAGGTTGTGATAGGACTAGGGGGAATGGAATGAAGCTGGAAGTGGGGAGATTCATGCTGGAGGTGAGGAGGAAGTTCTTCCCCATGAGAGTGGTGAAGCCCTGGAATGGGTTGTCCAGGGAGGTGGTTGAGGCCCCAGCCCTGGAGGTGTTTAAGCCCAGGCTGGATGAGGCTCTGGCCAGCCTGACCTAGGGTGGGGTGTCCCTGCCCACGGCAGGGGAGTTGGAACTAGATAATCCTTGTGGTCCCTTCCAACCCTGACTGATACTATGATACTACACTACTACTTTCAGGAACTGAGAGGAAACACTTCAAAAGCACTCAGAGAACCCAAGGGTTCTCAGACACGATAGGAACTAACAGGCAGCAAAGATAAAGCCATTCTGAAGTTCCTAAAAGATCTTAAAACAGTCCTGAAAATGGGATTTACAAATCCAGGTGTCATGCATGCCGCTGCTGAAAATGCCACCTTAACTCTCATTTTAAGGGAACTACCAGAAACGTGAAACTGTGTGTCACACACAAACATATACAAATGTATATGTACTTCAGCTAGCATGAGAAGGATGTACACCATGCTTGGATTCAATCTCATACTGTTTAGCTTTTTTTGTCCTAATCAGGTGGGATACCAAAAGAAAACAACCTGCACCATCTATTTTTTTTTTCAATTAGTTTGTAATAAAAAGATGGAAAAAAGCCTCATTAAGCAATAAAATAAAAGAGAAAGAACCCAGGATAAGGTGAGTTGTAAATTGAGTCGTTAATGACCAGGAAAACACACAGCTTTCCAGGATTGTCAGGGCCAAGGGAAGAATTCAGCACTGCCAATACCAGGTCTCCTCCAACCTTAGTGATACTGTGCTTTTAAGACTTCTCTGGTTTAATCAGCCTGTGGAAGAGTACTGTTTCTCCCTGCAAATCCTGCCTCTTTAAAATAGAATAACTGGAGAAAAAAATCACACTTGCCATCTGAAATATGTTAATTATGGCAAGATTGAACTTCATAATCCGACCTGCTGTGCAGTGACAGTAACAATCAATTCCCAAGCAGGTTTCTGCTCTCCTGGTTTAAGTCCTACAGATTTACAGCTCCAGAGCTCACATTTTCGCAATCAAAGAACTTTCTTTTGAATCAAGGTTGGAGGAGAGATACCTTTCAAAAGATGACTACCATAAAATTAGTTGGTTCCTCTGTCATGTCACATTGCAGCAGCACATATGTAAAGATGCACTGCTAGTCTCTGTCCAAAGCTCCCAAGGATTTAAGCACTAGCCTTAGAGTTGTTCTCTAGGGTTCTTTTTTCAGCTAATGTGAAGAACCAATCTTTCTCTACTTCCACAAGCCTGGAGGTGCGAGTCTGTACCTCAGTGACCTTATAGTGATGGGCAATGGGGAAGCAGAAGGGACAGCACAAAACATCTCTTAAACTAAAAGCAGAGACACATGAAGTGTTTTCAGTATTCTGAATGTGCAACCTTTCAGCCTTCTTTTGGAAACCCTTGGAGAGGTTTCTACCCTCAGCACCCACTGTTGTGTTATTTCCCTTGTGCTATTTCCACTTCAGCACGGCTGTCAGATGCATGATAGGGTTGGCCAACCTCTTAACAGTGATCCTTTTGCCCCTCCTGACTGGGGCCCCGATTTTAGTGCCGGGATTCGTGCTCTGAGCTCGTTGCTCAGGTGCGATTTTACAGCTTGCAGACTAGGATCCATTTCACAGACTGGGATCCAAACAGCATTCTGCTCCAACCCCAGGGTAAACAACAACAACCAAAATCAAACGAGTTCTGGCAAGGCTTGTTGTTGATTTGCTGTTTATTTTCTCCCTTGTACTGAAGGGTCCCCGCGGCTCTGTGGACCCTCATTACTTAGCCTTAGCTCAAAGGACCTCAGCCCTGTCTGCATCGGCAAGGTCTCACACGCACATGAAACTAAACACACTCGTGGGAGTTTGCATGGAACCTGTAGCATGCACACGGTGGCGGCTTGGGTATGGGGCTCAAAATCCTCGACAGCTCAAACAGCCCCTGCGAAACCCCTCTCCACAGGCCTCCCGGTACCGCATGAACCAGGGCCGGGGAAAGTCCCGTGCCGCCGGCGGATCCTGACGATCGAACGTGCCAGGGCAGGCTGGAGGAAGCTAAGACGGGTCCTGCTGCCCTTCCCCGCATAGCCTCGCGTCCCAGACCCCAGCCCCGGGGCCAGAGCGGGGCAGCCGGCGACTCCCCCCCGCCGCAGCCTCGGCCGCCCGCACCTTCCCCACTCAAAATGGCAGGTGAGGAGCGCGGGCGACGCGGGGCTGCCGCTCGGCGATCCCCGGGCACAGGCACGTCCCCTCTGGCTCCGGGCACCGCCGCTTAGGGGGAAAGGAGACGGGCGCAGGGCAGCGGGGTGCTGAAGGGAGGGAAAAGCGCGGGAAGGCCGGTGGATGCCCGCCTCCCGCCCCGCACTCACGATTTCCAGGAAGATGACGGCTCCCGAGTAGGTGCGCAGGATCTCCAGGCCGGAGGGCAAAGTAACTCGGGGGGGCGGGAAGTAGGCAGCGGGGTTGGGAGGCGGCGGCATGGACGAGGATTCCCTGGGCAACATGTTGCTGTGCGCTGCGGCTGCTGCTACCGCTGCCAAAGGCGGCGGGGACGGCCGAGCGGCAGCTAGGTGGGCGACGAGGAGGAGGAGGTGAAGGAGGGAACAGGTGCGGGCAGCGCTGTACGCACCGCCCCAGCTCCCTCCCTCATGCCCGCCCCAGTGCCGGGCCCGCCCCACCTCGCCTCGCCCGGACTTGGGTGGACATCCCCGGGGTGCCAGGGACTGGATCCGCGCCGTTTCACCACGCCCGGCCGTGCCCCCGCGCCGCCCCGAACGGAGGCCATGGCGGTGCGGGCGGCCGGGAGCGCTTTGTTCCGGGCGAGGCTGTGCCCGCTGCTGGGGTGGGCTGGGGGGGTGCCGCGCTTTGGCCTCCCGAGTCCCCGGAGGAGCCGCGCCGCGCCCCGCCGGTGCCTTGCGGCTTCCCCGGGGCGCGGTGAGTGTGTGCACTGGAGCGCAGCGCTTCACGGTCACAGGTCCTGAGTCAGATCCAGCCCGGGTTCAGGGCGTTGTTTCCTAATGCCAGTTTGAAAAAGATTGTTAATTACTTTCTGGTTACAGATATTCGATGCTTTAAAATGACGAAGTTGCACCTTCCCACCCCCCCACCCCGGAACCTACTAGGTTGCCCATTCAAGATACTGAAAACATTATATAAATATGTATATATATATATTTTCGTTCATATATATATATATATATATATATATATATATATATTCGTTCATGCTGACTCAATCACGCACAACTACTTAAACAGCGTTTGATGTGAAAGTTTTGGGTAGGTGAAGGTCTAAATATGTGTTCATGACGCCCCTTAAAATGCATTTTCACAGAATCACAGAATGCTAGGGGTTGGAAGGAACCTCCACAGATCAGCAGGTCCAACCTCCCTGCAGGATCACCTAGGGCAAGCCACACAGGAACACGTCCAGGCTGACTTGGAAAGTCTCCAGAAAAGTCTCCACAACCTCTCTGGGCAGGCTGTTCCAGTGCTCCATCACCCTCAACGGTAAAGAAGTTTCTCCCCATGTTGTCACACTTCTTAGTACAAATATTTCTCCCAAATGAGGGATCTGGCATCAGCCAGCTTTTTTATTATTATTATTTCTCCTTGTATGGCTTAGGATGGAGTGGCTTGTCACTGGCATGATGTAGCACTCTTTCACCCAGTGTTAACCCAGGCAGTGTGGCATGGTGGTTAACCTCAATCTGTGATGTTAGATTACATTTTAAGAAGGTTTCATGCAAGTGTCTGCAGCTGCTCCAGAGATTGAACCAGCTAGGGTGTTTGTGTTGCTTTGTTGGGGTTTTTTGAGATGCATGATGTTTCTCAGTTGTGCATTCACGCTGACAGGCAATGCCTCAGCCTGAGATGCATGTCTTCCTCACCTCAATCCAAACTCTTAGGTGGGGAGCAGTTGGCTCCTTTAAACACAACTTATCCATGCTTCCAGCATACCTAGTACATAAATAGGGTTGGCACACTTCTAAAATGCAGTACTAGCCACTTAGCTCTGAAATCATGGCTGCTAAAGGAGGAAGAAGCAATAATTTGTATTCTTTCTTGTGCTCTCTCCCCATCCTGACAACCTTCATGGCCCGATGCTTCTTGCACTCTTAAGAAGTGGAAGTTAAAAGATTGAATCTCCATTAGGCTAAGGAAGACACTGAGCCTGGCCTTCCTCTTTTCTGAGTACTATACCCCATTGGTTATCAGGTAAGATAATATTCCTCCTTTAGACCATTTTTTTTTAAAGTGAATTTTGTGTGCCATCTGTTTATCTTCAGGAAAGGGCTCCAGGCTTTGGAGGCACGTGTCTACAGGTCCTTATCTGAATGTGCTGTGGATTCAGCCTTGTGCCTGATTAGGTGTAGGTGGTTTGCTCTTGAGGTTGCATTCTGGAGACCGTATGTTCAATTCATTTCACAGTCTGGCCCTAAATCTGTGGAGACTGTGCTGTGGAGGGAGAAATCTGAGTGGGTGGAAAACTGGATTGATCAGTTTATGATTTGGAACAAGACATGTGATTCTCCTCACCTTATACAGAGGAAGTGCAACTGACACTTGGTCGTAACATTCCCAGTTTTGTTATTCAGCCACAGAATAACTTTCTGTAAGCTCCAACAGCAAGGAACTTTAGTGATGATTATATAATGTGTGCAGTCATTCTTTTCTTGCCTGTAAATACCATTCATTCTAACCTGCATATTCCTTTCAGCACAGAGTTCCTTGAAACTGAATAGCTTTTCACCACGAAGTCTGAATGTCACTGTTTGGTACAGATAATGCACCACAGATTTGGGGCTGTTCTTCTTTCCCCCTTAAATCCTAATCATTTAACTGCAAGTAGCTGTTTAAATTAATATTACTGTGTTTGAGCAGGATGTGCTGCAGTGCCATATATACTGATTCCTGTAGTGTTTGGGTCTTTAAAAACCTGGGTTCTTCAAGAGATTAGTAATGGGATTGCATATTTAGGTTTCCATGGCAAAACCACGTTTGTGTTGGACTGCTTTTAATAGCATTTTTATGTAACTAATTGCATCTTTGCATGTTACATCTTGGCTGCTTTAAGTGCACCACTCAACAGGAAGCAGAATTACACTGATTCACTGTACCTAGGAAGGTCTGGCTATACAACCAAAAGGTCTAAAAACTTCTCTTAAGTAACTGTTACAGAATCACAGAATTTCAGGGGCTGGAAGGGACCTCAAAAGCTCATCCAGTCCAACTCCCCTGCCAGAGCAGGATCACCTACACCAGATTACACAGGAATGCATCCAGGTGGGTTCTGAATATCCCCAGAGAGGAAGACTCCACAACCTCCCTGGGCAGCCTGTCCCAGTGCTCTGTCACCCTCACAGGGAAAAAATTTTTCCTCATATTTACATGAAACTTCCTATGCCTCAGCTTCCACCCATTGCCCCTTGTGCTGTCATTGGGCACCACTGAGCAGAGCCTGGCTCCAGCCTCTCAGCACTCACCCTTTACATATTTATAACCATTGATGAGGTCACCTCTCAGTCTCCTCTTCTCCAAGCTAAAGAGCCCTCAGCTCTCTCAGTCTCTCCTCATATGGAAGATGTTCCACTCCCTTCATCATCCTCGTGGCTCTGTGCTGGACTCTCTCAAGCAGCTCACTGCCTTTCTTGAACTGAGGGGCCCAGAACTGGACACAATAGTCCAGATGTGGCCTCACCAGCACAGAGTAGAGGGGAAGGAGAAACCTCTCTTGACCTACTGGTCACACCCCTTCTAATCCACCCCAGAATTGCATTGGCCTTCCTGGCCACCAGAGCACATTGCTGGCTCATGGTCAACCTGCCATCCATCAGGACCCCCAGGTCCCTTTCACCTTCACTGCTCTCCAGCAGGGCCATCCCCAACCTATACTGGTGTACGGAGTTGTTCCATCCCAGGTGCAAGACTCTACACTTGCCCTTGTTGAACTTCATCAGGTTTCTCCCTGCCCAGCAATCCAGCCTGTCCAAGTCTTGCTGAACGGCAGCACAACCTTCTGTTACATAAAGTCCAGACTCTTTCCCCTTTGTGTTCTCATGCTTATGATAGCCTAATGTAAAGTTGATATGGTCACAGCAGTGTAAAACCACTTGCTGTCACTTTTAGATGATGAAAATTGTCGATGATTTGAGTGCCAAGTTTAGTGATGTATTATGTGCATATCTTTAATTCATATATAGAAATCAAAGTATCTGGTGCACTAATTCTCCCCCTGATGCTCTAATTCTCCCCCTCCCCCAAGTGGCCAACCATTAGAAAAAGACTTTGAAAATCTGTGGTTGACTATTAAGCATCACATTTAAGCTTTAGGCATTAGAAAAGATAAATTAATGGGGTTGAGGGGTGAAAAACAAACAACCTGTAGAAATACATCATGCCAAAATGACTTACACAGCAAGATTCAGGCTACCTTTTGTGAGGTATGGCATGACACTTCTGGAAGAGCTGTGTATTGTTAAGGATACTGGAGTAACAGGTGAAAGGAGTGTCAATAGGAGAATTCAGGGTTCTTGGCACCTTATCTGAGTGCATTATCAGAAGCACCTCTGGTGCTGGCAGCAGATGTAACTCTGCTAATCCTGCATCTCATCTTGATGTGTGCTTAAGGGTCATCTGCCAGTATGGCCAAAGGTGTGGATACTTTAAACCCAGCAAATGACAGCCACGTGGCTCAGTTTACACACAGGTAGATCTGCATAAACAGATCTCAAGCTGGAGTGGAACTGAGGTCTTGGGTACAGGTTGGACTTGATGATCTGTGAGGTCTTTTCCAACCTTATTGGTTCTATGATTGAGGGTTTTCTGATGGTATAAGGACCTGCTGCTTTCTTCCACTCACTTTTTGATCTGGAGGATGCCCTCTTTTAGATTTGAAAAGCTGGGGTTTTTTTCTTAAGGAAGAATGCAGACTCTCTTAATCTTACAGTTATATATCAAAAATAGAGAGCTCAAGGTTAATGGTATAAAATGTAGACTTTTTGGTTTGTGGGTGAGTTCATTTAATGTGCTCCTGGAAATTTCACACAGGATACTGATCTCATACTGGTGCAAAGTCAGGAGTCGTTCCCCTTTAGCCAGTGAAATTAAACAGGTCTAAAACTGGTTTGCATGAGGTAAATGATAAGGAAACCCTTTAGTGTCATTTGCATAGTGTGTTTGCTCAGTGGTAACAGAACTTCAGTGTCATGGTTGGACCAGTGCATACTATGAATTAGTGTGCAAATACCACCGCATAGTTGAGGTATCGTGGGAGGCAGTGTGACAGCTCCTAAGAATGCCAACATTTAATTTGTTTGACTTGGTGGCACTGAGTTCCCTAGTGCTGTAGTGTGATGTGCTGTCACAGGGCCAATTCTCCTTTCATTTACACTGAGAAATTCCTCTTAGATGTTTGAGGGTGCAGAAAGTGTAAAAATGTGAAATCTCATCACAGCAGAGAGGAGGATCCTGAGCTCCTATGGAATGGGAAGCTGGGTGGCTGGATAAAGAGGGGCATGACAGAGCAGGGCAAAGTTTCCAAGCAGAAAAATGTTTTGAGATGTCAATGTGATACTCTTGGCATAGGTGAGCCAGCAGAAGGGAAAAAGGGTTTCATGGATTGCCCCCAGCAGGGCATGGGAACTTTTGGAGGTGCAAACTGGAGCATGACGTTCTGGTAGGTGAAGGATGACTAAATGGCACTGGTTGGTTGAAACAGAACTGCCCAGGGAAACCAGTAGACAACAGCAACAGTACTTCAAAGTTTTTTATCCTCTGTCCTCATCCTGCTGCATGATGTAAAAGAGGAACAGTTCAGCTGGTGGCAGGGGAACCTGAATTCAGCAGCATGTGCTGCTTAAGTGCTGCTGATGCAGGATGCAGCACAGTGCTGTGCCATTAACACTGCTGGTACCTTGGGGCTCTTCTCACTTTGTCATCAGTCACAGATTGATGTACTAATCTTTAATCATACCATGTTGGCCTCCAATCTTACCTGTCATTACTCAGGAGTATGTATCTATTGTTTTGGTGAGCTATTAGCACTGACACAGAGTCACTTTTTTCGCTCAGTTGCAGTTTGTTTGCTTTTTGGAGACTGTTTTATAGAGCTAAAAGGCCAATAGGAGGCAAAGGATAATTAAGCAAAAGACACTGGTGGCTTCAGTTTGTGATGAATGAATTCAGGAAGGAGAAGCAAGAAGACATATTAAAAGATGCTTCTATAAAAAAGCTCTGTAGTGTTTTGAAAGGGATTTAAAAGGCTGCTACAAAAGGAATTAACCTACAGATTTGAAAGCACTCTGAGTTTCTTCAGTTGCAATGAAAAGGATTTATCACAGTGTTAGAATGTATACACATAATTAGGCCTTATCTGATGACTGTTAGTGGGATGGTAAAGAGCTATTTGAATGGTTAAGATTATAGATGAAAGGACATTATGATGATTTTTCTTTTAGATTAGAAATGCTGCTGCAACCTCCAGAAGCCTTCACATGGACTGGGCCATGTGTGAGGTGTCCCTGCCCATGGCAGAGGGGTTGGAACTAGATGATCCTTGAGGTCCCTTCCAACCCTAACAATTCTGTGAGTCTGCACCTCCAGATGCTGGGTGCTGCTGTGCTCATGTTTAGAGAACAATCAATCAGTCACTGTGATCTGTTTTACTGAAAGAATATTGATTTTGATTATGAAATTCAAATTCTTCATAGAGAGGTGTTTGAATGTGTTTGTCTACAGCTGAAAGGAAATTAGGAGCTGAAGTGCATTTTCTTGACTGAAGCTTGCCATGGTTTACATCCTGCTCTCAACAGAGATTAATGGGTCACAACACATCAGCATTTGTCTCATTTTATTACCTAAAGTAAACACAAATAGATGTTCTGTAACCTTGAACTTTAGATTGTAGGTTGCATGTTAACTCTTGTCTTGTGGGGAAGTGGCTGGAGGAATCTCAGCTGCAAATGCACCGAACTGACAAGTATTTATAGTTAGGGAATTACAGGATCACAAGATGTTAGGGGTTGGAAAGGACCTCCAACAAGTCCAACCCCTCTGCCAGAGCAGCACCACAGAATCCAGCACAGGTCACACAGGAACACATCCAGACAGGGCTGGAAAGGCTCCAGAGGAGACTCCACAACCTTTCTGGGCAGCCTGTTCCAGTGCTCTGTGACCTTAGAGTGAAGAAATTCTTCCTCATGTTGAGGTGGAACCTCCTGTGCTGTAGTTTGTATCCATTGTCCCTTGTCCTATCCACTACTGTGGATCTGTTTCTTCTATCTCAGCTACTCAATTCCTGCCCAGCCCCAGGTTCTTTCACAATGTTTTGGTAAGTTGAAGCATTCGATCAGGTAGGTTTTGATTCATAAGAAAGCAAACAGGTTTCAGGGATTTTTTCCTTTCTTTCACAAATCCTAAACCAGTCAAACTGCATTCCTGTTAGCCTGGCATTCTTCATGAAGTAAATATCACACACAGTACCTGTGCAATTTCTAGCTAGAAAACAACCTGTGGTTCCACCAGCATCCTTTAACTTATGAATCATTAAGGAAGGTGGAGTGGTTTGTGCTGTCCTCACCCTGAGATGTGCTCTACTAAGATGTGGTTTAGGCTGTGAAAAATAAGTTAAAGACCAACTATCTCACTTTCCCTTTGTGATTTGCAATATGACAACCACAGAATTTACTGGCAAAGATAATGAATATTTTTATTCACTCACAGCTGCTAAGAGTTGCTTGTATTCATTAGTGTCTGACATTGTGCTTTGTTTCCTGACGTCTTCCCACTTCATCTGCATGTTCCTTCTATATAGTGAATGTTTTCTTCCTCCACAGTAAATAACTCCTCACAGTGGACTTGCACATTGTTCTCAGAGATGGTGGATGAGGAGAGAGAAAGGGACAACAAACTAGCTACCCAGAAAATGCTGTCATTTATCTGCAAGTATACTCCAAACAGCAGCCTCCATACACCTTTAAACAGAATCCCTCTCCTACTCCCGAATCTGACTCTGAATGGGATCTTATGTTCACATATTTTTCTGAGTCTTTACAGTCTGTCACAGTGCATTTCAAATACTTGCCTGGCCACTTCTGCCTACCAGTAATTTTGTGGAGCTGTTCAAGTAGTTAAAACTTAAATCCCCAGGTATTTGGAGGAAGGATGAATGCCTGGGCAGAAAACACAGGCCATTAATTTTGCATAATAGCAAAAGAATAAATAGGTCACTATTCTGTGCTTTATTTGACTAATAGGATAGTCTAATTGCTGTGTAGTTAGAGTTTACAGGGTACTTCAAAGATATAATTTGTTGTTCAGGACTAATGTTGCATTCATACACTTCTACATCTAGCTGTGCTTGGAAAGAAGGAATTAAACCGCACCTGAAGTCATTTTGGGGTTCTGGTGCACAGTGAAAGAAACCAGGGTGGGATTCAGCTAACCAACTGCCTCTGTGTATCTCTGAGCTTCCTGGGTAGACCCCCCACCTGGCTAGACCCCCCACTACAAACAAAAAACCCCCAGCCCCATTTGAGGAACAATTTGTTTCATGCTACAGTAGGTGTCTGAAAATGGATCATATGAATCCTATGTGTCTGCTTCTCAGCTGCAGAGCACATTTTTGGTGTCTGGGCCTGATACAGACATTTACCTTGCAGGTAACTAAAGCTGGGTGAGAGGAACAAACTAGTTCAGTGTTTTCTACAGTGATTCTGTGTGAAATGTAAAGGCTGCTTAAAATGGGTGAGATCAAAGCCTGAGCTGATGGGTTGAGGGGACTAACTGACTCAATGTAACGTAAAGGGGCTGTGCGTGCCCTGTGCACACATACTCAGTTCCAAGCATGTGTCACCTAGTGAATGGACAATGTTATGCTCTTTCCTTTGCTCTCAAAGTCTCCCTTTTCTTTCCTGTCAATGTCTAGCACAGTAAGTTCCTAGAGCAAACCCATCCATGCCTGAAGCTGTATCAGCCTGCCTTAACTTCCTTCCAGACAGTTCTGTGCTTCTCAGCCTCTCATAGGGTCAGCAATACAAGTGGTATCTCTGAGGCTGAGTCACAGTCTTATGTGGTCTGTGGTAAGGTGCATGCAAGTTAAATATAAGACCCTTCTTCTTTCCAGGATCTGTGGCAGACACAAAGCTCTCCCCAGCTTCCCACACACCAAACTGATTGTCTTCTGCCAAGTGTGTTTCCAGCCCCCCCAGAAGCATTTGTTCAGGTATCAGTGGAATCCACATCTACCCACATTCTGAGTGCCCAGTACTGAATGGTACACTTTGCCTCAGACATAAAAAACATCTTTTCTTCCAGGGGTATCTCAGCATATCTCAGGCTCTCTCTTCTTGGTGAAATCTTCATTTTCAGATTTTTGCTAAACTTATTAGCAAAAATGAAGACAATTCCTTTCTCAGGGTAGGATTGCTTTGTGTTCCTACAAGGCTTTCCGAAGCTCCTTGCCCCACAATTGGTCTTCCAAGTGGACCGATGCAGGACTGTGCTTCTGTGGTGGTCTTTAAAAGCTTTTACAAATCTCTTCACTATTTCCCATTTTTTGCTGACCATACAAGCCCTAATTTCCAGCTTTTCCAGGAAGCCTCACCTCCATTAGAATAGAAACTAGCTAGTACTCTCATCCATGCACAGGGAAAATTAACCTACCTGCCATGACCCAAAGGAGATGAATATAGGGACTGATGATAGCATATGCAGTGTGACATCTCTGAGTTACAAATCAGATCCTTGTATGTTGGGAGAAACCATGGTCTGAATCCTCAGAAGGTAATGAAATATAAGCAATTAGAACAATTAGAGAGGATAAGCAGTGTTGCCTATCTTTGTTCCATAACTTTCCCTCCTCTGCTTCTCAAACTCTCATGACTACTTTGATAGTTTTGATGCAGAGTTCTTCTGATGTTATGTTATGTTGTGTTGTGTTGTGTTATGTTGTGTTATGTTGTGTTAGAGAATAGAATAGAATAGAATAGAATAGAGTAGAATAGAGTAGAATAGAGTAGAATAGAATAGACCAGTTTGGAAGAGACCTTCAAGATCATTGCGTCCAACCTATTAACCAATCCAACACCACCTAATCAACTAAACCGTGCAACCCAGCACCCTATCAAGTCTCCTCCTGAACACCTCTAGTGATGGTGACTCCACCACCTCCCCAGGCAGCCCATTCCAATGGGCAATCACTCTCTCTGTGTAAAACTTCCTCTTAACCTCCAGCCTAAACCTCCCCTGGCGCAGCCTGAGACTGTGTCCTCTTGTTCTGGTACTGGCTGCCTGGGAGAAGAGACCAACTCCCACCTGGCTACAACCTCCCTTCAGGTAGTTGTAGAGAGCAAGAAGGTCACCCCTGAGTCTCCTCCTCTCCAGGCTAAGCAACCCCAGCTCCCTCAGTCTCTCCTCATAGGGCTGTTTTCCAAACCCTTCACCAACTTTGTTGCCCTTCTCTGGACACCTTCCAGCAGGTCAACCTCCTTCCTAAACTGAGGGGCCCAGAACTGGACACAGGACTTGAGGTGCAGCCTAACCAGTGCAGTGTCCAGGGGCAGAATGACCTCCCTGCTCTTGCTGGCCACACTGTTCCTGATGCAGGCCAGGATGCCATTGGCCCTCTTAGCTGCCTGGGCACACTGCAGGCTCATGTTCAGCCTACCATCAACCAGTTAGGTTATGTTACATTATGTTACGTTGTGTTACGTTGTGTTGTGTTCTGTTCTGTTCTGTTATGTTATGGTTATTATCTTATTTTCTCTTTTATGAGAGTCATTTAGTGGCACTGGCATGCACTGTCACTACCACCTGTCACACACTGTCCTGTCCAAGAAGAAAACAGTGCAGTGAAATCATAAACATTCCTTGCTTTAACCTTAATGGGTTCACTGGTATGTATCTACACTGGAAAATGTTTGTATCTGAGAATGCAGGACTGGGGAAAAAGAAGAGTGCCTTTTGCATGCTTTTACTTGCCCTTGGTTTTGCAGAAAATGCCTTTCTGCTTCTTAGGTGCTCTTTCTGTTGCAAGGGCCTCTCTCTTGCATCTTTCAACATGCAGAAAGCTCTGGGATTCCTGAGCTGTGTAAGTGAGACTTCTTTTTGGAGCTACTGACAGCCTTTTCAATTTCCTCTGACAAGCTCTAAAGCAGTTTCAAGACCTAGAAACTGGCTCTGAGTGCAAAATAAATGCCTCAGTTCACATGCTGAGCATCCGCCAACTCTGTATTCACATTTTGCTGCAGCTTTACTTCATTTCCCACTAACTGACTGATATCATTGTTACTCCTTCCCCCTCCACATGGTAGGATGCCACTGATACAAAGACTTCTATTGTGTAGGGTTGGGAAAATTAGCATCTCTTGCTCTAGACAATTCACTGCTGAGAGGTTAACAGGATAGCAAAGGCTTGAAACATCTGGTAAGGTGGGGGGGGAAATGCACAGGGAATTAATGACTGAAATCTGTTTCCAAGAAGATATGTTGCTAATTACACAAAACTCTCCATGGCCAGGAGATGTCTGCAATGGGAAGACCAAAGTAATAACTGGCATCTGGCTACTTTAAATGAGTTATACTTGTTTTGTAAAGAATAGAATAGAATAGAATAGAATAGAATAGAATAGAATAGAATAGAATAGAATAGAATAGACCAGGTTGGAAGAGACCTTCAAGATCATTGCATCCAACCTATCATCCAACACCACCTAATCAACTAAACCATGCAACCAAGCAGCCTATCAAGTCTCCTCCTGAACACCTCCAATGATGGTGACTCCACCACCTCCCCAGGCAGCCCATTCCACATGAGCAAAGACAAATGCTATGAAACATGAGATGTATATACTGAAATTGCATTGCATGAGAAGGTCATGGCTCTGCAGATGCAGCCATGCTCTCCTACATCATACCAACAAGGAGCTACAGCCCCTTTACTGCCCCAACATCTGCAGATCTGCACTTGATTAGGCACAGGACTTCCATGAGATTTAAGCGTACATATAGCACTGAGGATGTTAAGGGATACAGGACTCGGAAATGCACAGGATCCAGCCAGAGAGCTTGGTGTAATTAGGGCCTATGCTTTGGTAGGCTGCCACTGCTGTCTGCAGAACAGTGTGATGCAAGTTCCTGGTCCTACCCACCCAATGAAAATTCAACTCTTCCACCTTGTGTTGAAATGCATTTCCAGGCCAGGAGCAGGTGGAGCCCCAGGGCTGCAGTCAGATGCACTGCAACGCAGCAGGTAGGTAGAGAATTCTTCTACCATTTGCTGTTCTCCCTTACCACTCAAGGATAAAGCAAGTCAGGTTAAACTATTGCTTTAATCCTGCTCATTCTTTCTTACACCTGACTCAAAGAAAAGAGAGGCAAAAAAGAAGTGACACATGACTCAGGGAAAAGAAAGGCAAAGTGACAATCCATGTCTTTTGTTACCTCTGCAAACATATCCAAACAAGACAATCCAGAGCAATGCCTTCCAAACAGTCACAAATTAATCCCTCACTCTGTGACACATTTACAGCTTTTGTCATCACACCCCGTGTCAAACTGCATCTCTTAATAACCATTTGAGCCAGCTGAACTCCAAATGAAATGTACTGTTTAAGGCTGTATGTGGAACTGAATGGATGCCTATATATTCTTGTGGCTGTGGTTAAGAATGTGGCACTCCATTGCTCTAGGTGATAATCATGGAATCATAGAATCAGTCAGGGTTGGAAGGGACCACAAGGATCATCTAGTTCCAACCCCCCTGCCATGGGCAGGGACAACCCACACTAGATCAGGCTGGCCAGAGCCTCATCCAGCCTGGCCTTAAACACCTCCAGGGATGGGGCCTCAACCACCTCCCTGGACAACCCATTCCAGGGCTTCACCACTCTCATGGGGAAGAACTTCCTCCTCACCTCCAGTCTGAATCTCCCC
Organism: Dryobates pubescens; assembly: GCF_014839835.1. Taxonomy (NCBI): domain Eukaryota; kingdom Metazoa; phylum Chordata; class Aves; order Piciformes; family Picidae; genus Dryobates; species Dryobates pubescens. The sequence continues at coordinate 3,897,236 of NC_071625.1, forward strand.
ACCTCCAGCTTCATTCCATTCCCCCTAGTCCTATCACTACCTGATATCTTGAGAAGTCCCTCCCCAGCCTTCTTGTAGGCCCCCTTCAGATACTGGAAGGCCACAATTAGGTCACCTCGGAGCCTTCTCTTCTCCAGACTGAACAGCCCCAACTCCTTCAGTCTGTCCTCACAGGAGAGGTGCTCCAGCCCTCTGCTCATCCTCGTGGCCCTTCTCTGGACACCTTCCAGCACCTCCAGATCCCTCTTGTAATAGGGGCTCCAGAACTGGAGGCAGTACTCCAGGTGGGGTCTCACCAGAGCTGAATATAATAATAATAATGCTGGGGGGGGTTAATTTCAGGTGACTGAACAGATTAAAGGCCACAAAGTGTTTCTTGTGAGACTGAAAGTTTTGAAGACTTTTTTTGTTTTAATGGGATATATTGATTCTGTGGTAATTTGTGTTAGGAATAGTTTTACAAGCATTTTATTTACCATGCATATCTGTATCTTATGTCCATTCTGCACCTGAAGAGAGAAGGAGTTAATGTTTGCACTGAGTAAGGTGGCTGTCTTGAGAATACAAGAGACCTTAAAAAACTGGCTCTCCAAGAGCAGGGACAGCACTGTAGTTACTCTTGCTATTGAGGTAGCAAGATCTTAGGCAGCTGTCTTGCACAGCTGTATGTCTGCAAGCAGATGTATCAGTAGACTGGTGTGCCTAACCAGGGAGCTTGGTGGAGTTCCAGTGCAAAAAGACACACTAGAAGAGATGGAAGCAGGGATAGGCTACAGTGCTAGAATCTAGAAACATTGCTTGAGTATGGAGGGGTAGCTTCAGGAGATAGAAAGTTTAAATGCAGTTGAGACTTGCATGGGAAATGCACTTGAGACTTGCATGGGAATGATAACAAAAAGAGCTTCTACTGGAATCTTAGTGTAGAAAGACTGAGGCAGGAAAATGTGGGACCATTGCACATGGAGGAGGTGATACAGTGACAGCAGGAGCAGATAAAGCTGAGGTATTAAATGGTTTCTTTGCCTTCTTTACCAACAAGATCTCCTCATTACTCTGTGCTTAGGCCAAGGGCTCAGAGAGAGCAACCAGGAGCAGCTGAGGGTTGAGTCAGGGATCACTTGAGTGAGTTTGACTGGAAGTGTCCATAGACCACATCCAAAGTGCTGAAAAAAACTGATGGATGTCTCTGCAAGGCCACTCTGTTACCTTTGAAAAGTTATGCAGATCCTGGAAGGTGCCTGGTGATTTGAAATAGGTGAACATTGCAGCCTTCAAAAAGGTCAAAACGACAGTCTAGGGAGCTGTGAGCTAACCAGCATCACTTCCAACCTTTGCTTTGCAGAAACCCAGCACAAGTTCCTCAGTGCTTCCCTCAACCATACAGCCAGTGATTGCAACAGTCATTCCTTCTATCCATGGAGCATGCTCCAGGATTACTTGTAACTCAGGGTCTCCAAAAAGAACCCAAAGACCAGAGCTTCCATTTAGACACGATTTTGTACATGAAGAAGTGTGTCTGGCCCAGCCTCAGGCAAAGCTTGATCCTGCAGCTAAGTGTTGCTCCTCTTTTACTTTCTCCCAGCTCTGAGTCTCCTCCTGAAGAACAGGAAAATGGCCTGCTCATGAGGATTGTAGCATGAGGGGCTTGGAACACAAGCCCTATGAGGAGAGACTGAGGGAGCTGGGATTGATTAGCCTGGAGAAGAGGAGACTCAGGGGTGACTTCTTTGCTCTCTACAACTACCTTAAGGGGTGGTTGTAGACAGGCAGAAGTTGGTCTCTTCTCCCAGGCAGCCAGCACCAGAACAAGAGGACACAGTCTCAGGCTTCACCGGGGGAGGTTTAGGCTGGAGGTTAGGAGGAAGTTTTACACAGAGAGAGTGATTGCCCATTGGAATGGGCTGGCTGAGGAGGTGGTGGAGTCCATCACTGGAGGTGTTCAGGAGGAGACTTGATAGGATGCTTGGTTGCATGGTTTAGTTGATTAGGTGGTGTTGGATGATAGGTTGGACACGATGATCTTGAAGGTCTCTTCCAATCTGGTCTGGTCTGGTCTATGCTATGCTATGCTATGCTATGCTATGCTATGCTATTCTACTCTACTCTATTCTATTCTACTCTATTCTATTCTATTCTATTCTGGACACTTCTGTGTTTTGTCAACCAGGGTTTCAAAGTTTGGGCCTCCAGTCTGGCAAGGATATTTTGGTGACTTTTTGGGTCAGAAGTAAAGATGAGTTGTGAAGAGGATATGGGTGCAATTATGCCTACCCACAGGGATGTTTTACTGTGCCACTTCTGCGTGACTAGTTAGAGCTGACCTGCTGGGGGTGAGACTGGCAGCCCTGGGCTTGAACTTCTAAAAGGCATTACTTTTTCCCAAGAAACTCTAGCTTGAATTAGCTGTAAATTCTTTTTGGTTACCCATTAATGATTCTAAACACAAAGTGCTTAGCTTTATGAATTTATTCCTGTGGCTCCTAAAAAGTGTGTCTCTGCTTAATTTGGGGGAATATCAATACCTAGGGATCATAGAATAGAATCATAGAATCAATAAGGTTGGAAAAGACCTCAGAGATCATCAAGTCCAACCTGTCGCCCAAGACCTCATGACCACTAAACCATGGCACCAAGTGCCACATCCAGTCCCCTCTCGAACACATCTTGAAGGGATTCAAGATGAGTTATGTTGTGCTTAGCGAGCTTGTTAGCCAAATATTCTCACAGCATAATAGAGGAGCAATGATCAAAACAAAACAAAACTGTGGTCCCACAGAGGAAGGGTGGAGGGTGTATATTTACACAGGTAATTACTGCTGGTAGCAACATGTGGTTTTCTGGAGGAACAAATGGCAGAGAAACTGGATTACAAGGGTGGTGCTGAGTCACAGAGCCTCCTGTGATGCTCCTGCATTTGTTGGTCAGAGATGAGCTTGGAGTCAAACTAACAAGCCAGTAAATGGCTTGGAAATTCCTGTTGAGGGTGAGGTTGAGGGAGTATGACTGTTGTGGGGTTGCTATTGTAGTGCTGTACACCGCAGCAGAAGGAGGACTCTGAGCTGACCCGCTGCAAAAGTAGCTGGTTGCCTGTCCATCTCTTCATATATCAAGAGCAGAAGACTACATGCAACTGGTGAGCAGCAGGGTACATTACTGCCCTGTGCCTAGTATCTAGCATTCCTCTTAGCCTCCAGATACTGTTCCTTCACGTTTCATGTCAAGTGGGAAAGAAAATCTACAGACTGCCATTGCAGAGGCCATCTTTCCTCAGCTCTGCTGGGAGAAAAGGTGAGCCATGACTGAAAACAGGCACGCTTCTGGGGGCAAAATTCTTGTTGTGTCTTCAGAAAAGATCCCCTCCAGTATTGCCAAATAAATGAGAAGGTGATCCATTGTGGGCATACTGACAGGGACAAAATGAGTAGCCAGGCACTGCCTGCAAAGCCTTCACACTTACTGTTCATCACTTGTGAAGAGTGCTGCTAAGTTGCTCAACCACAGCTGAACCTGGCTTCTTGGGGTTTAATAAAGCCTGATCTATTGCTGCTTCCTGTGTTGCAAGGGCACAGGTGATTTTAGCATTAGACATGAAACACCACTGGCTGCTGAGCTAGGGAGCTAACAGCTGATTGCAGGGATGTGTCAAACCAGCAATGTACTTTGGCACATCTGATACTACCGTGTGCCTGCTTACAGCCTACAGCAGTGGTGTTGCTTCCTTTGCAGTGTTCTCTTTGTACTAGACTTCCCTATGCCTTTCACAGATTTTGGGGCACATCAGAGGCTAGAACTGCTCCCTTTCTTCTCAGGTTACCTACAAGCTGAGCAGGCTTGCATGCAGAAGTGTCATTTCTAAGTTAATTCATTACACCTCAGACCACCCTGATGGAAGCAAAGATGGTTCCAATATGGTTGGAAGCAAAGACAAACAGCACACACCACTCCCCCCCCCAATATCAGGCAATATAATTGTGCAGCCAAATTAAGGAGAGTATAACAACTTCTACTCTCAGTGTGAAATTGGCCCTGCTTTGCATGGAAGATTCAACCAGATAACCTCCAGAGATCCATTCCAACTTAAATTACTCTATGATTGTAACAAAAGAAGGACTTTTTCCAGAGAAACTGCAAATCTGTTCTTCCAGCTCTGAAGTCACCAGGGAAATTACTGAGACTCCCTGTGCAGGGCAAAGAGGAGTAAAGATCACACGCTTTCCCTCCGTGGACTTTGGGAAGCATATCAGTAGTTAATGTGCCATCAAGTTTACTGTTTCTGGAACTAGTGAAATCACATTCACCTCTGCATGCTTCATATTTGTCACTAAATTACACATGGAAATGCCCACCTGTAATTGCACACAGAAATGGCATAAAAGATCCCAGCTGGCTGGATACCAGCTGGGATTGTTTAGCATGGAGAAGAGAAGGATCAGGGGTGACCTCATTGCCCTCTACAACTACCTGAAAGGTGGTTGTAGACAGGAAGGGGTTGGTCTCTTCTCCCAGGCAACCAGCACCAGAACAAGAGGACACAGTCTCAAGCTGTGCCAGGGGAGGTTTAGACTCGAGGTGAGGAAAAAGTTCTTCACTGAGCGAGTCGTTCGTCATTGGGATGTGCTGCCCAGGGAGGTGGTGGAGTCACCGTCCCTGGAGGTGTTCAAGGGGAGATTGGACGTGGCACTTGGTGCCATGGTCTAGTCGTGAGGTCTGTCGGGACAGGTTGGACTTGATGATCCTTGGGGTCTCTTCCAACCTTAGTTATACTGTGATACTGTGATACTGTGATACCCCCTGCAGGCCTCTGCTGCCTTTATGGTCAAAGCCATCCTAACAGTAGTTGCTTAACCCAGTGAGGTGAAGGCAGGATTGAGCCCTGTCCCTGGTTGTCTGCTCTCCCTTTGGTGCATGAATGAAGAGGGATTATGGTATGTACAGGAGGTGCCAGGCACACTCTGCAGGGCTTTCATTTCCTCCTCTTCAGGAATTCACAGACAAAGTAGATGGTGACCTGGCACTCAGAGTCATTCCACTCTCCTGTGCTGAGCATCTCCACACAGTCCTCGCGGCCAGCTGGGTCGTGAGGCTCCCCTGCCTTCCAGTGGCTGTAGTTCTGCAGTGGGCTGTTGTCTGCATACACAAACTGTCCTTCTTTTTCCATGTCATTCAGCCCAATGAAGGCTCGGAAGAGGCCACTGCTGGAGATGTAGTCAGCAAGCAGGGTGTTGGTCGCCTCGTCTTTAGGCATGGCCAGTGTTCCTCCTCTGTCCCTGCAGTGAAGCAAGGCTTCTCTGTAATTCTTCTCTTCTTTCACAATGTAATAGAATTTCTCATCTGTCTCTCTGATACCTGCTATAACTTTAAAGGGAAAGGAAAAAAGAAAAGCTTAATGGCATGTCAACAGATCATAGAATCATAGAATCAATAAGGTTGGAAAAGACCTCAAAGATCATCAAGTCCAACCTGTCACCCAAGACCTCATGACTACTAAACCATGGCACCAAGTGCCACATCCAATCCCCTTTTGAACACCTCCAGGGATGGTGACTCTACCACCTCCCTGGGCAGTCCATTCCAACAGCTAACAACTCACTCTGTGAAGAACTTTCTCCTCACCTCCAGCCTAAACTTCCCCTGGCACAGCTTGAGACTGAAGGTGCTTCTGTTCCAGTACCACAATTAGATTAATTTTGCATCAGAATTCTTAAAAGGGGTGCTTGGTGCCATGGTTTGGTTGATTAGATAGTGCTGGATGGTAGGTTGGACTCAATGATCTCAAAGGTATTTTCCAACCTGGTTAATTCTATTCTATTCTATTCTATTCTATTCTATTCTATTCTATTCTATTCTATTCTATTCTATTCTATTCTATTCTATTCCATTCCATTCCATTCCATTCCATTCCCTTCCATTCCATTCCATTCCATTCCCCACCACTGAACTCACAGTGAGTGATGGAGTTGTGACAGAGGCTGATGCCACTAAGGGGACTAACAAGCACCTTGCACATATTAGAAGAAGAACTGTTCAGTCCTGATTGGCATGTGCCTCTTGTGGCATGTTTTCCTTCGTGGATATCCAGTACTAATCAAATTAAAGCATGCTACGTGGTCAAATGGCAGTGTCTGACTCTGCACCACCCCTGATGCTTTGCATATTGTGGAATACAGACTGTGAAAGAGTGCCCTGGGATACAAACACAGGGCTATAGGTAACTTTTCAGCCTCTTTCCATGGAGAGGAAAATCCATGTGACTGCTAAAATAAGGTATTTAAAATACAACCTTCAGAGCTGCTGTAGCCACTAAGTGACTGACTGGGAAGAAAACTTGGGCTGCTCAGCAGCTTTAAAAGGCAAACTTCTCCTAGTGAATTCTAGTGAGTTAAGCAGTGCCAAAGAGCATGCCTGAGCAGCTGGAAGTTGATTCTCCCTTCTGGTGGATTGCTGGAATGGTCCAGTCCAGAGCTTTGGCCTGGAGCAACTAACACTCTCCCACACAATTCAGGAGTTACTCCAGGCACAGTTGTGGCATTCAGGTTCATAGGATTTGTGATAATAGACGAATGCTGTTCTGCACTGGTTGCCCACAGTGCCAGAGAACCATCTCATACACATCTAATTTAATGATACAGAAGCAGTGGTGGAGCCTTCTCAAAGCCTCTGCTTTGCCAGGGAATGTGCTCCCATCCTTTTGGTGGGGCAGTTTGCACTGTTTGCCTGACAGCCTGCAGATGTGACTTCTTGTAACCAGTGTCTTTGAGTGCTGGTCCTTTGTTACAGGATTATGATGCTTGCAGAGGGGGGCACTAGGAGTAACATGCCTGCAGCCTTCCTGTTCAGCAAGGAGATCAAGAGGTTCCTGTTGCTTTTCCTGCCTTTCTGCAGCAGATTGGCACAAACTTTTTGCTTTCACTGCCTGAGTGGCTGCTAAGCCTGAGCAGATTGGCAGTGCAGAAGTGGTCCTAACTTGGTGAAATCTGCAGACTTACTGCTGATGGACTCAATCCCATCATCCAGATCATCAATAAAGATATTGAACAGGATGGGGCCCAGCACTGATCCCTGGGGGACACCACTAGTGACTGGCTGCCAACTGGATGTGGTACCATTCACCACCACTCTCTGGGCCTGGCCCTTCAGCCAGCTCTTGACCCATTTCAGAGTGAATCTGTCCAAGCCACGAGCTGCCAGCTTCTCCAGGACTTTGTTGTGGCAGATGGTGCCAAAGGCTTTGCTGAAGTCCAGGTAGACTACATCCACAGCCTTGCCCACATCCCCACATGTCTGTATGTTTTTGGAATGGGACCCTCTCCCTGGCTCATCTATGAATATTGCCACAGAGAGGCAGTGGTGGGAAAGAGCAGTGCTACAGGAGCCAAAGAGAGCCCCTGGAATCCATCAGGATCCTTACCATTCTTGACGAATTTGATGGAGGCGTTGAGACGAGCGACGTTGAGATTCAGCTGTCCGACAACTCTGCGGTACCTCCCACAGTCACACACTGTCCCTGGTGCAATACAAAGGATGGAGGGTTTGTCTGTTTAGAAGCATGGGAGTGGGTGGAGGGTCATCTGTAGCCCACTTCCAAACCTTCTGAAGACTTGGCCTCCACTTGTGGAGTCTTAGTTATACTGTGATACTGTCTAGTCATGAGGTCTGTGGAGACAGGTTGGACTCGATGATCCTCGAGGTCTCTTCCAACCTTACTGTGATATTGTCTCACCCTGCAAGCTGGCCATACTGCCACTGATCAGAGCATGTTCCCATGCCAACTGACTTAAGGATCTCTGCTTTTGAAAATGCAGAGAGAAGAATGTGCCATCTTCTTTCCACCCATATATGTATGGGATTTGCACATCCTCTGTCCCTCTCGTTATCAACTCCATCTAGCTGTAGAGGTGTGGCTTGTCACGGTGGTTACTACTGCGTTATATCTGAATGCTAAAGATCTACCTTTGTGTCTATAAACAGCACAGGTTCCTCAGCCTTCTAGCAGAAACAACATCATCCATGAAATGGGGAACTGCAGGCTTCCCAGGGAAGGAGCTGCAGTGAGCATGCACAGAGGTGGGATTGGCAACACTTGTGAATGGCTGCACAGGGTTGTAGTACAGCAGAAATAGTCAATACCAGCTGAAATAACTGATAACTTTCAAGCACTGAGGTCTCAGTTGTATTTTTGTTGGCAAACTGAAATTTGGCTTGGTATAGGTTTTGGTTCTTCCTCTGTTATTCTCAGGAAGAAAATAAGTTGTCAGTGCTTTCCCCGTAAGAACCAAACTATGAGATCTCATAGGAATGAACACAACTGTACATTCAAAGTGGGCAAATATTTGACTGTAGCAGGACAGAGATGAACTTTCTGGGCCTGCAGATCCCAGTTCTCCTCCTGTAAGCAAATGCATTGTGTTCATTTACCAACAGATTATGCTTTGTCTAAAATCACTCAGGTTTTTTTCCATTGGCATGCTCCAATTAAGAAGCTCTTAAAGGATATCATTCCTTTGGTATTCAGAAACTAGCTTCCAGCATAAATATACTGCTGGCCTGTCTATGTGTTAGTTTCCATGCTATCAAACACTGCCCATCAATTTAGATATCTCTTCTCCATGCTTTGTGTATCTCTTTATTTTCATAGGAGTCAGTCATGCCCCTGCCCAGGCCTTCATTTTGCTAAACAAAACCTTTTCGGTCTCTTCCTATTTGTTTCATCTATTCTCAGATGTTTTCATGGGCCTCAAAATGTTATGAAACTCCAGACAAACCAACCCTGAAGTCAAAGACCCAGCAGATGTGACCATTTTGCAGAGAGGGATACATAGCATACCTGCTTTCCCCTTTTTTCCAGAAACCCCTGATAAGCCTTTGGCTCCTTTGTCACCTGAATAAAGAGGAAAACATATTCTCAGATCTCAGATTCTCAGACAGTGCCCATGTAAGAGAAGTGTATATGAAAAACCTCTTCAATGATATATTACTGGTGTGTGTTGGGATAGGAAGCCCTGATGTAGTGTACTGACAGATGTGCCAAGTCAAACAAACCATGATTAATTCTGGGGTATGGAAATCAGGAGAGCCCTTTAATAGCTAACTCACTGATAAGATAGGCATCTTGTGTGCTGCTGGTTCCTGGTACTACTTACTTTAAATAACCACTGCAAAATGATCCTGAGAGGCTGGAGGCACTCAAGAAATCTGCAAAAGGCAAGACCTGAGTTCACTCAATGCCTCACAGAACAGAGCCCTTCCCTGGGTTCAGTAGCTTCAGGATGGGCTGAGGCACCCAATGAGGCTGCTGTGCACTCAAGTCACTGATGGGCTGAGGCACCCAATGAGGCTGCTGTGCACTCAAGTCACTGATGGAATGAGGCACCCAATGAGGCTGCTGTGCACTCAAGTCACTGATGGAATGAGGCACCCAATGAGGCTGCTGTGCACTCAAGTCACTGATGGAATGAGGCACCCAATGAGGCTGCTGTGCACTCAAGTCACTGATGGAATGAGGCACCCAATGAGGCTGCTGTGCACTCAAGTCACTGATGGAATGAGGCACCCAATGAGGCTGCTGTGCACTCAAGTCACTGATGGAATGAGGCACCCAATGAGGCTGCTGTGCACTCAAGTCACTGATGGGCTGAGGCACCCAATGAGGCTGTTGTGCACTCAAGTCACTGATGGGCTGAGGCACCCAATGAGGCTGCTGTGCACTCAAGTCACTGATGGGCTGAGGCACCCAATGAGGCTGCTGTGCACTCAAGTCACTGATGGGCTGAGGCACCCAATGAGGCTGCTGTGCACTCAAGTCACTGAATTCAGGTGCAGCAGATGATGTGCAGGCAGCACTTAGCACCTGCACAAAATGAGGTCAGTGAGGATCGGTGTTTCCTTTCAGATGTAGTTCATGGAAATGTGATTTCATCCAACTGCTTTTGTCCTCTTCAGTAAATCATGAAAGTGATAGAAATAGTCCCACAAATGCTGTGCAACTGTGTAAGTGGAGATGACTACCTCTTGAGAAAATCTCAGCTGTAATTTAGATCAGGAACAGCTGAACTTTATCTGAAATTCAGGTCAGCTCTTCTTTTGTGAGGTAAAGCCTCCCTCAGTCAAAAATACTACTACTTGCTCTGCCTTGCTGATGGCTATGATTTGTTGTGCCTTTGCCTTTATGTGGTGGGGGTTTTAAAAGGAAATGGGGAGTTGTCAGTCAGTTTAATTAGCGTTGCTCGGCGCTGCCCAGGTACAAGCTGCCTTTTCAGGGTTGCTTCATTAAGAACTTGAATGTTTAATGGTATATTTAAACAGTGACTTAGTGACCTTTGCTTCTTCAAATAAAGAAGCTAAGGAAAACTAGAAGGGGAGAATGAGTTGTGCATTGAGATTGAGAGAGAGCTTGAGTTAAAGGCTCAGAGCATTGCTTCACTTACAGATAAAGATAAGCAATTTGTGGGATTCTTGAATCCTAGCCTCCTTTGGTGACTGAAGACATCTCAGAATCATAAAATCAGTCAGGGTTGGAAGGGGACCACAAAGATCATCCAGTTCCAACCTCCCTGCCATGGGCAGGGACACCTCACACTAGATCAGGCTGGCCAGAGCCTCATCCAGCCTGGGCTTAAACACCTCCAGGGACAGGGCCTCAACCACCTCCCTGGACAACCCATTCCAGGGCTTCACCACTCTCATGGGGAAGAACTTCCTCCTCATGTCTGGGCTGAATCTCCCCACCTCCAGCTTCATTCCATTCCCCCTAGTCTTATCACTACCTGATATCCTAAGAAGTCCCTCCCCAGCCTTCTTTTAGGCCCCCTTCAGACACTGCAAGGCCACAATAAGGTCACCTCAGAGCTTTCTTTTCTCCAGACTGAACAGCCCCAACTCCTTCAGTCTGTCCTCATAGGAGAGGTGCTCCAACCCTCTGCTCATCCTCTTGGGAGATAACTATTTGTGTTTCCAGTTGTCTAGGTACTTCTGAAAATTCATCCCTCAGGGCAAATTCTTTTGTTGTTCTCTGATATTGAGGCTGGCTAGAGGCCATTCAAGGTTTATTCAAAGCATTGGCTTTGGGAGAGATTGTTCCACCCACTCACCCATACACCTGGGTTAATGTGCTGGTAGAGACCACAGAGTTCCCCTGGGCATGACAGAGTCTCTGCTCAGCTTTCAAGGCAGGTTTCCTTATGGCAGGTGGCAGATGTAATATTCCTTCTTAAGTATCTCTCTAGGAACACCAGAAAGGAATGCCACTTCTCAGATGACTAGAGCATCATGTAATGAAATGACTGCCCAGGCAGACTTGGAGCCTACTTTGATTTGCAAGTAGTTGTTGTCCCTGGTTATGTGAGGCCTTTCTTAAAGCTCCTAAAATCTTCTCCTTGCCAAGCTGTCCTGTGCATTGTTTGGTCATGTGTCCCACAGCAGTGCTGGTGACAAGGTGTGGCATCCATCTGGAGTGTGTCCAGAGAAGGGCAACAAAGTTGGTGAGGGGCTTGGAACACAAGCCCTGTGAGGAGAGACTGAGGGAGCTGGGGTTGCTTAGCCTGGAGGAGGCTCAGTGGTGACCTTATTGCTCTCTACAACTACCTGAAGGGAGGTTGTAGACAGGCATAGGTTGGTCTCTTCTCCCAGGCAACCAATACCAGAACAAGAGGACACAGTCTCAGGCTGTGCCAGGGGAGGTTTAGGCTGGAGGTTAGGAGGAAGTTTTACACAGAGAGAGTGATTGCCCATTGGAATGGGCTGCCTGGGGAGGTGGTGGAGTCACCATCACTGGAGGTGTTCAGGAGGAGACTTGATAAAGTGCTTGGTTGCATGGTTTAGTTGATTAGGTGGTGTTGGATGATAGGTTGGACACGATGATCTTGAAGGTCTCTTCCAACCTGGTCTGGTCTATTCTATTCTATTCTATTCTATTCTTAGCAGCAGCAGAATATTGCTTTAGGCCCTCGGTGTCCAAAGCAGAGGCAAAAATTCGGCTTTCTCCTTTAGAGCATTCAGAGGATTCTCTTAACAAGGGCTGGAATTTCTCCCTGCCTCTTTCACAGTCAAAGAGGATTGATTGCTGAATTCATAAGGCAAATCATTTTAGCCAAGTTAATCAGATATATTGCATGTGGGAAATAACCCAAGAATATCTCCTTTAGGTCTCCTCACCAATCTCTGTGCAGGACTTTCTTTGGAGAGCATTGGTCACACATGTTATTTGACATTACTCCATACCTGGAACTCTCACAAAACACATATTTACCTTCAGGGGGCAAAAAAAAAATCCCCAACCAAACAAACCCAACAAAATTCCCAGAGCAGAGCTTACCCTTTCCACCGATTGGGCCAATTTTCCCAAGCATTCCCTGGTCACCAACATCCCCTACAGGTCCTTCATTTCCTAAGAGCAGAAATGAAGAGGAAAAGAGTGTAGATGGTTTCTGTGATTTCTTTCCCAAGGCACCATTTAGGGCTCCACTGCCACTGTTTCTCCTGTGTGGCCAGCCCACATGTGCCAAAGTCAAACCAAGTGGAGCCCCAGGGACGGTGCAGGTCTCTGCTACTGTAGAACACAACAGTAGGACATTGAAAGGCACCTTAGTAGAACTGCCTGTTCAAAAGCCCAGAAACTGCTTGTGAGTATTCAAATATTGATTTTAGTTCACAACCAAGCCAGGCTGAAGCAGGGTGTTTGGTTGTTGGGTTTTTTTTCCCTCCACCCCAGACAAAAGCTTTTCCTTCTTCCTTGAGGTAAAGTCCTCCAGACTTTGCTGGAGTCCTTCTTGAAGCAGGACTGCATTAGGGAGATAGTAGTTTTGCTGTATCTGTATCAGAGCACCAAAATAATGATGCCTTTTAAACTGATTAGTACTTAGAGTAGGCAAACAACTCTGACACCATCACATCTGGTGCCTCCAAATCTCTGCCCAGCTCACACTGCAGATGTAGGATATGCCTCTGTTTTCTTTTTGGCAAAACAGGCAACTGAGACCAAATTTTGTTGAGCATCTGGATGAGACTCTTGAACATGTCCAGAGAGGGGCAACAAGGCTGGGCAGAGGCTTCAAGCACAAGCTCTGCAAGGAGAGACTAAGGGAGCTGGGGTTGCTTAGCCTGGAGAAGAGGAGGCTCAGGGGAGACCTCATTGCTCTCTACAACTACCTGAAGAAGGGGTGTAGCCAGGAGGGGTTTGGCCTCTTCTGCCAGGCAACCATCACCAGAACAAGAGGACACAGTCTCAAACTGCTCCAGAGGAAGTTTAGGCTGGAGGTGAGGAGAAAGTTCTTCACTGAGAGAGTCGTTGGCCATTGGAATGTGCTGCCCAGGGAGGTGGTGGAGTCTCCATCCCTGGAGGTGTTCAAGAGGGGATTGGATGTGGCACTTGAAGCCATGGTTCAGTAGTCATGAGTCTTGGGTGATAGGTTGGACTTGATGACCTCTGAGGTCTTTTCCAACCTTATTGATTCTATACCCTCAAAATAAGATCAGAGTAATCCTTCTGATTTCACATACATTGAGTCCTGTGGATTGTCCTCATGACAGCCCCTTGGGAGAGCAGCAGTGAATGTGCAGGTTTCTTGCACACCTCTTTAAATGTATTGCCATATGTAGCTGCCTGTCTTATGTGTCAGTAGGAATTCCACCTCGCTCTCCAAGTATTGTTAGGTTAACTGATTAATGTTTGACAGGATTGTGAAATCCACTGGTGCAGCAGGAATGAAAAGCATGATGATATGCACCAGTACAGTGGTGTGTAGTGATAGTCATATAGCAGTAAGAGCCAACAAGCAAGCCAGAAATACCTTTTAGTCCTTTTGGTCCAAGCTTTCCTTGTTTGCCTACTTCTCCTCTATCTCCCTTTTCGCCTTCATCCCCTTCCAAAGAAACAAAATAAAGCATCATGTTACATTTTGCTCAGTGCAGTAAGTGGAACTATACACACTTAGAAAGTAAAGTTCACAGGGTTGGTTGGTTGTTTTCCTTACTAATTTATTTCTTATTGAAGGCACAGCAGCCATGGGAGAAATGTCCAGAGAGTGGCTTAGGAATCTAACCACCATTAGGAAAAGCTAAGCACTTTCCCTTTCAGAGACACTACTCCAACATGAGTATTCTACAACAGTAATTTCTCCTCCTACCTTTAAGCCTTAGTAGCTATAAAGCAGATAAGTGAGTTAATCTTTCTGTGTTGGGAAACCTGCACACACAGGGAAGAACTGCCAGGGGAGGCAGCAGGAATTGTTAATTGTTCCTGGTGACTGAGTGTTCAAGGTGTGCAGATCCTTTCGGAGTGAGAGCAACTCAAATGTGTTGCAGCTGACCTAGCCACAGCCCTTAGCACTTGGGGTGACAGAAGTTGGGCCTGCAGTTTTTGACATTTGGATGTTGACATCACAATCATGCTTTGCAATTACTCCCGTGCTTTCCTTTGAAAGTGGCACAGCCAGGGGACTTGTGAGAGGTACAATCACAGCATTTAGTGCAGCACTGAAGAGATTTCTCCAAATGAGATTAAGACCCTATTGCAGAGGTTCCTATTTGGTACAGTGGAAATACTCTTACTGTGGTTAAGAGAAGCCTCTCCCTGAGCAGTTTGCTGTCTAAAGGAGTAAGACAGCAATTAGTAGGCAGCAGTGTTACTTCTTTCCTCAGGTAGCATGCAATTTCTGTCCACATTATGCAGTGGAATGGAAGTACAAGTGGAGCTGATTATCTTCTCCTTAGTTTTGATCCAAATCCCAAGAACATCTTTCCTTTTCCTTTTCCTTTTCCTTTTCCTTTTCCTTTTCCTTTTCCTTTTCCTTTTCCTTTTCCTTTTCCTTTTCCTTTTCCTTTTCCTTTTATTCTTCCTTTTCCTTTTCCTTTTCCTTTTCCTTTTCCTTTTCCTTTTCCTTTTCCTTTTCCTTTTCCTTTTCCTTTTCCTTTTCCGTTTCCTTCTTCCTTTTCCTTTTCCTTTTATTTTTCTTTTTTCCTTCTTTTTTCCTTTTCCTTTTCCTTTCCCTTTCCCTTTCCCTTTTCCTTTTCCTTTTCTCCTGCGCGGGCAATGACAACCCCTGCACCAAATGACCAGCAGTGAGTGCAGGCAGTGATCTCAAGGGTTTGGGCAGGACCATGAACTCCTGGATTCTGCTCCCCTCTTGTGGTGTCTCTGTGATCTGCAGCCAGGTAGGAGGCATTGTGAGCGCTTGGTTGGCTTCTCTTCGGGCAGCCGTCGTGCTGGCTTTCTCTCTAATTTATAATCAGCATCTTTCCCCCTTTCCTCTGGGGCTTAACGTGGACAGGCCACCCCACTCTTTAGCCACTTTTTGTGGCTAGAAAACTGAACCTAACTCTCGCCAGTACTCTGGACGAGGTTTGGGGATTTTGTACTACTGTGCTTTGTGCAATGTGAGTTTTCTTACAGGAAAGAAACCCATTCTGATACCTGGTCTCACATGCTTGTAGTTTATACCTAGAGTTTACACTCTTCTTCGTGCTGCTTTTACTTGGGGCAATGCCACACTGAATTTTAACCTAATCAGTTGATTGTCACCTTAAAACTGTGCTTGCAAGTATGCCAGATGAAGCACTGCACTGGCTTCTGAAGCATGGGTGAAGTACTTGGAGCCAGTATCTGAAACAAGACCATTTCTCATCCTTGTTAGTATTCCCTCAGGATGATAAATTTCTTCTGTGTCATGGATTTTAAAACACCAGACAATTAAGCTGAACACATGAAACTAGAGGACACAGTCTCAAGCTGTGCCAGGGGAGGTTTAGACTGGATGTTAGGAAGAAATTCTTCATAGAGTGATTGGCCATTGGAATGGGCTGCCCAGGGAGGTGGTGGAGGTGTTTAGGAGACTGGATGGGGTGCTTGGTGCCATGGTTTAGTTGATTAGATAGTGCTGGATGATGGGTTGGACATGATGATCTCAAAGGTCTCTTCCAACCTGGTCTGGTCTATTCTATTCTATTCTATTCTATTCTATTCTATTCTATTCTATTCTACTCTTCCAGGTTGTCATTGTGTGAGACAGAAGGACAGCAGAAGCTGTGAGCAGTAAATTACTTGCAGCCATTGAAAAATTGGAATTGTAATTGAAAGGGAACCCCAGTCCTTCCTTTCCCTACAAAGAAACTGAGGAAAATGTTGGAGTTGTATAAAACAGCAGGAGTTTTAGGCCCTTGAAAGGCTGTCTGCCTGCTTAGCAGCTTCACTAAATAACACAATGTTGTGAGGTTATGTTTGGTGTTTAATAAAGCATTTGACAGTCTCCCACAGCATCCTCCTGGAGAAACTGGCTGCTCCTGGCTTGGATGGGTGGACACTTCATTGGGTTCAAGACTGGCTGGATGGTCAGGCCCAAAGACTGGTGGTGAATGCAGTTAAGTCCAGCTGGCAGGCGGTCACAAGTGGTGTTCCCCAGGGCTCAGTATTTGGGCCAGTTCTCTTGAATATCTTTATCAATGATCTGAACAAGGGGATTGAGTGCACCCTGAGGTGCAGATGACACTAAACTAGGAGGAAGTGTTGATTTGCTTGGGGGAGGAAGGCTCTACAGAAGCACCATGACAGGCTGGATTGGTAGGCCAATGCCAATTGCATGAGATTCAACAAGGCCAAGTGCTGGGTCCTGCACTTGGGTCACAACAACCTCAAGCAATGCTACGGGCTTGAGGAATAATGGCTGGAAAGGTGGCAGCAGAGAAAGACCTGGAGGTGTTGACTGGCAGGCAGATGAACATGATCCAGCAGTGTGCTCAGCTGGCCAAGATGACCAGCAGCATCCTGGCCTGTATCAGAATCTGTGATTCTATGATTTAACTAGTAAGAATTTGCTGACCTTTAAATTGCTTCAGATTTCCTGCTGAGTCTTCAGTAGTCAATTTATCAGGTTTTTATTCACAAATAGAGGAAGTTTTCAGGCTCAATAGTGGATACTCCATGCTTTACCACCACCCCTGTGGGATTAGCACACACCACAGCCTCATGTACCTTCTTACACCCATACCAAGGACATGCTCACCCTTCCATATGACAGAAACACAACTCTTGCACCATTGTCCTCCTACATCAGATGCTCTGGATCAAAAAAAGTCCACCACCAGCCAAAAAGTCCTTGAAACACTGTGAGGGCATGAGTGATGTGCTGTGAGGAGGGGAAGGGTGGTTAACCATGATTAGTCTGGGCACGGCCTCACTGCTTGTTTTGGACGCACTCAGCATTTCTAGGCACAGGCAGCATCCCACCGCAAGGGCTTTGGATGGAATCTGCTATGTGGTTTTACCCTTCAATCATGCAAGACAATGCTCTGCTGAGTTCCATGTTTCATGCTCAACAGTCCCACCTGAGGTGGCATAAGGACCCTCCTCTCCTCCACAGAGTATGAAGAACACAGGTGGTGTATGCCTGCCCCGAGTGCTAAACTAAAGGGATAACAAGATGTGCAGCGTTCTGAAGCCTCGAGCCTGCAGGAGCCACTCAATGCCCTGCCCTCTGAAGAGCCACGCAGAGAGCCCAGAACTGGCTCTCAGCATAACTCAGTCTGCAGCCTAGGGACACCGAGTGACCCTGACCGTGCAGTGAACCTGCGCGGCACTCGCACATGCACAATCTCTGTGAGAGGTTTTGTCGGCAGAGGGAGTCGCAGGCTCCCGGCAGTAAGCAAACACAGCCCCGTTTGTCTTTCCAGTGGGAGAGCACGTCACAGCCGCGTCAATGGAAAGCCTCAAGATTTCCTCCAATTCCACTCTCTTAGATCCTTACAAAATTTCTCATAGCAGTGGGAATTCCTGCTTTCAACCTTGGCTAGTGAGGACAGGATTTCTTGACATCTTCTGCCTGTCTGACATGATGTC
The DNA here is from genome assembly GCF_014839835.1 of Dryobates pubescens. Taxonomy (NCBI): domain Eukaryota; kingdom Metazoa; phylum Chordata; class Aves; order Piciformes; family Picidae; genus Dryobates; species Dryobates pubescens. Next base: position 3,915,060 of record NC_071625.1, read on the forward strand.
CTCTTCCCTGCCCTTTCTCCTGGCTTCAGTCCCCAGCCTGCATGCCTCGCTCCCCTCTGCCTGGTGTTGAAGGAATTCCACTCACTGAACGGAGGAATATCAATACAGCAAATGGAAGCCATTTGTAGGAGTGAGCTGGACCAGTTCAGTGAGAAGTCTGACAAGTAAACAGCTGAGCCAGCACAAGGTGAAGGTTAGACCTGGGAAGGAGTAAGATTTTGACAGATGAGTGCAGAGGTGGTGTGCAGCTGCACCTGTAGTCACTCTCCCAGGGCTCCTACAGCAACATTCAGGGCTTCCACAGATTCCATATCCAGATTCAAGTTCTTAAGCTTGTCTGGTTTCACCCAGCTCCAAATTAGACAAGGGGGGCCCTTTGCTGGTGAAACAGAGAGAACCTTCAAGAACAAACTCGATTTTCTGCCTTCCATTTATAACCACCCACCAACTTCAGTGGGAATACTCTCTTCAGTGGCATTGCATGGGCCAGACCCAAGCCATCAGCAGGCTTTCTGGTTGGTTTTTTGTTTTGTTTGCCAGCTCTTGCTTTTCTCCTATTCTTTTTTCCCCTTTATTCTGGAGTGCTTGCTTAGAAAATCTCTTTGCATCATTCTTTACAGACTTCATCCTTTCTTTGCCTGCACTAGTGAAGGAAAAACAGCAGACAGATGGAGGCGATTGCCAGGCGTCTGGCTTGCATCACGCAAAGCCACCAGAGGTCAGAGTTAAACTCCCATTCGTTTCTATTGTTGAGCCGTTTAATTCAGGCTGACTTCTACCATTGCAAGAGAAAAGCTTACAGGACATTTACTGCAGGTCTGTTCCTGAGAGACTGCATCCTTCCAGGGTATTTTTTAGCTCTTGGTGTTACACACAATTGCCTCTGGTTTTGCCCAATGCTATTTGGGAACTGGAGGAATTGTCACAACCAGTTCAAAGACTTTCCTGACAAGCAGACTGGAATTACCCTGTCTTTTCATCCCATCACTCAGAACTTCTCCTGTGACATCTCAGGTACCAGCACAACACAGAGTTGAAAGGGAAGAATTTTCCTTGCATGAAGTAACTTGAACAAGTGACACTTGGCCTGTACAAGAAGTGGCCATTTTTCACAACACTAATGACCCTTTTGAGCAGGTGATTTTCATAGTGAGCATGCAGGGAGCTCAGGTCCTTGCTCCTGTAGCAGTTACAAATGCCTAGGTTATGAAGTGGGTAATGCAACCTTCACTAGTGCAAGAACTACCTTTTAATTCCTTGCAATTCTAGTTCCTTTGGCCCATTAGAAGCCCCTGCATCACATGGAAGGAGGAAGTTGCCACAACAAGAATGTAGCCTCTGGTCACAGAGCTAAACACCTCTGCCTTGTGGGACCACTGCTGTGTTCTACCATAGCCAAAAAAATGTGGAGGAGATGAAAATAAGGGGGTGAAATTTGTGCAGGGTTGGTCAAAACCCCTTTTGGGATAGAATTAGACAAAGAGGCACAGCAGATGTGGCACAGACATTTTACAGCAGCAAAAGTCAGAGGCTTCTCCATTGTTAGGGTTAAAGTTTGAGCATCAGTGTGTTGCCTGTGGCTATGAGGTGGTTAGCCTGGGTGTCCTGCTCTGAGTCTGTAGACTTAAGAAGGATAGAGGAAAACTGGCAACAGGATAGACTTTCTTATGCCATATTAGGTCAGGATGCTTCATCCTTGACTGCAAGGGATGCCTGAGGGTTAGCAGGATGGTTCAAACCCCCAGCCTCCTCAGTCTTGAATTGCCCAGCTGACCGCCATTCAAAACAACCAGTGCCACTGAGAGCTATTGCAACTGTCCTGGATGAGCTCAGCTCTGGTGGGGAACTGAAATTAGTCTATAGGATCATATCACATTGATGGCAAAATGTATTTGATGACCTTCAAGGGAGGTGAGCCAGTAATTTGGAGGTGATTTAATTGATTCTCCTTTTACCAGTCATGGATCAAGGGCATGGTAGTCTAATTTTCAAGTGGTGGTGGTGACCATGACAATATACTGTTTGGCACCTCGTTTGCCTTGGTGTCAGCCAGCAACCAGCAGGATGAGTGCTAGTAATGACTGGAGGTGTTCAGGAGGAGACTTGATAGGGTGCTTGGTTGTATGGTTTAGTTGGTTGGGTGGTGTTGGATGATAGATTGGACACGATGATCTTGAAGATCTCTTCCAACCTGGTCTATTCTATTCTATTCTATTCTATTCTATTCTATTCTATTCTATTCTATTCTAAATCCTGACTTTTGCAGTATCACCTTTGCAAAGAACCATAATATCTAACCTCTAAGTGCTCCATATACAAGCTAGACCACAGAAAGCAGCTGGACTCCCAGCTGCCTTGTGCTGCCACCAGACCACCTCATAAGCCTTGTGACTTGTTAAACACAATTCTGTCAAACTTTGCTCCCCAGCCTGCCATTATTCAGATGCTAACTAAACAAACTCCCACCAGCTCCCTTGGGGATCATGACAGCTGTCTGCATTTGTGCTGTGGCAGCAAAAGTTTAACCTTGGACTGTAATCATAAAGGAATTAACTTGCTGTTTAAAACGGTCCTTTAAGTAACATGCATTTGAACAATCCATCATAAGAACAAATGAGCTTTGTAGCAGTGCTTTTGACTTGATAATCTTGTTCTTTTCCTGCTTCAAATTGAAATCAGTTGCATTTTTTTTCCTCTCAGTCTGTAGCCTATAGAAAAATACAATGAATTGCTAAAAAGAAAGCAATAGCTCAGACTGCAATAGCTGTAGTGTGTGGAATGGATATGTTAGATCTGTCACTGCAAGATAGATTTGGATGCCAGGGACCTCATTTTTGACTGATACACCCTCCAGGCAATCCCACTGACGTTTTCTGTGTTTCACAAAAAGTAAGTTAATGCAGAAAATTGGGTTTCAGGTATTTGCAAAGGGGTTTGAAGATAAAAGACTTGCACATGCCGGAGCTGATCGAGTTCATGTTGAACTAAACATCCTGCTTAGTTCAGCAAGAGCTGCTGGATCAGGTCTGATGAATGCAGCAGAGCTGTGTTTGTAAGTAAACATTTGGAAATGATGACAGTTCAGTCATTTGAACCATTGTGTGTCTCTCCCCTACCTGTAGGTGCAAGGCGACCCGTTAGCAGTTTGCAATAGGTGCCTGCTTTTAGACCCAAGTCACTCAGATTGTGGCTGTTAGCTGCACGGGTTGTGTGATGAATAGAAGTAAAAGAAGATGTACATGGTGCAAAAGGACAGCCCTAGCTTGTATGAGACTATGTGACACAGTTCCTGAAGCTGAAGAAAAGCCATTTCAAGTCTCCTTGCTCATCACTATCCCCATCACAGTTCCACTTTCCTAGGTGTTCGTACAGTCTGCAGTAATTCACATCACGCACTCCCATACACTCCCAGCCCCTGCCACAAGCCCTCCACATCTCTATTTTAAAAAGTCAGCCTTTACCAGTCCTGGTCTCAGCATTAGCAGCCTGATTTTTCTCACCTTTTGGTCCAGGTAAGATTGTGTGTGTCGAGCAGAGATCTGTTGTAGGTCGATTGCCAACATCGAACCCAAAAATCTGAGCTTGGAAGATAAAAATCACTACCAGGGTCCCGGATTTCCTTAGCTGTTCTTTCTTGCTGCTCATCCTTGCAGAATCTCAGGAAATGCCTTTCGTTGTTACAGTCTTAACAAATGCAGCTGACTTAAAAATAAATGCTCCTCTGACTGAGGCAGTGCAAAGATTGGGAGCCACGTGCAAGCACAGCTAAATAAAGGGAAGAAAAGAGTTCAGCAGTGCTGTAGTTATTTCTGTCCTGCACATTATCCAGGGTATTTACTTAACACTGACAGCTGTTTACTCCAATTTATCTCCTATCTGTGAGATGCTTAGCTGCTTTTGCCATGGAAAACTTCTTCAATATATGGGAATATCTCTATTGTCATTCCCCCCACCCCTTTCCCCACTGACTCTTCACACACAGCTTTTAACTTGCTCAAGAGACATCGAGTCTCTCGTATCCAAGTGAGGTCCTCATTGTATCCAAGTGAGATCTAATTAGTTATAGGATAGTTGTGGCAAGTTGTGTGCTGGCAGAGTAATGCAGACTCCACAGAACATTTGGAGAGAGTTTTCCATAAAAGCTCTCCTCTGAGGAGACTTTGTGACAATGCCAGGGACAATCTGCCAGTCTGCTGTGGGTAGAAGTCACTGCTGCCATTTCACCTCTTTTGGGTGTCACACATACATAGGAGCAAATGAAGAGCTCGTGTTATCAAGGGGTGTTTGAGCCCAAAAGCCACCAATGATGTTTTGATGTTTACCAGTTACTCCACAACACTTACTTCAAAGCCCAGATTGTGCCACTAGGCACAGCACGGAGCTACAGAGAGGATGAGCTTGAATGACTGCAGTATCTCCTCCCATGTCACCTTTCTCTAGCACTGGGAGAGGCCATATATCAGGACAGGGATATAGCACAGGTCCAACCAGAATGTCTTCTTCAGGTTGTGCAGGAAGCTGCTGGTGGTTCAAATCTCCATGAAGGAGCACTCAGGTTTTCAGCTGGGTGCTGGGACTGGGAAACCAGATATCATAGGGTCTCTTGGATGAAGAAAGGTAGTGTGCAGAACAGCTGCATATTCTCTTGGAAGGAACTGTGGCAGATCCATCCATGTGCAATCCATTCCTAGGAGGAAACCTCCAGATTTCTTGTAGGGAGAGCACAGTAACCAAAGACAGCAGACTGTTTGAGGTAGCCTGGCAGGGAAAAAAAGGGGAGGTGAGTATCTGTAATCTTTCCAGGAATTGTGTTGAATTCTGGTACCTCACACAACAAAGGAGACAGCTACTCAAAAAGCTGAACTATACTTTGGAACTGCCTAGTGTCTGAGGGCATGTTTGTTTTCCATACTAGGCAAAAAAATGTGTTTCCTACGCTAATAACATTTCAGATGCTTTCCTCATTATTTAAGAATATTAGTTCCTTAGTCCTACAATCTTTCAGCCTTTTGGTAGACAGAAGAAGTAGCAGCACCAATGTGAAAGTGAATACCTTTTCTTAAAGGCTGAAGGAGGGCTTTGATTTCAAGCTTTCATCTGGGATGAACTATTGGCCAAAGTCCCAAGAGGGGTCAAGACATTCCTCTCCCTCCCTTTCTCTAGCCTGGTCACAGACTGTCCCACTTTCCAAAGCACTTTTCTGTTTTGTTGAAGTGTATACAGTACTTTTCAGAAATAAGCAGTGGTCTCTGTCCTAAAGATGCCATCTAACAAACACCCTCAAACGTGGCCTTCATAGCAGATATGCCACAGCTAGAGGGGGAGGAAGGAAAAAGCTGGATTACAGATGGATAGTGGTACCAGGAATAAACTTGTTCCTCTGTGATTTGTATTGGGCACTGTGCCTATGACTTGTACACTCTGAATCTGGTTTATTTATCTTTTTCTTCTCATCACTTTCCATTTTGTGAGCAGAAAGTCAATGTAGGAGCAAGAATAGAGAGCATAGGAGGGGGAAGCTAGCTTCGGAGGAGGCATTTTGGGAAGGGTTGCCAAACTGATGTCAGTGATGCTATCTGCTCCACAGTACTGAGAGACTTACAGTGACTTCTTTGTTATTTATCAGGGATAAGGAGGGGTAAATGTGAGAGAGGAAACCATTTGTTTAACCACTTCATTACTGACCAGGACTAAGCAGGGAGCATATTTTTCCTGATACTACTATTGCTGTGGTAATTTACAAGCATTCTAATTCCACACTGGAAAATAATTTAAGACCCTGCTTCTATGGTTTTTTTGCTTCCTTTTTTTTTTTCCCCTTTGCTCCACGACAGACACAAACCCCCTAAACACACTGAGAAATGAAGTTTAATATATGTTTAAGCCCAGGCTGGATGAGGCTCTGGCCAGCCTGATCTAGTGTGAGGTGTCCCTGCCCATGGCAGGGGGGTTGGAACTAGATGATCCTTGTGGTCCCTTCCAACCCTGACTGATTCTATGATACTATATCCAAGAATCTGGTAATGAAGGCACTTACTTAACATGTAAGAGATCCAGATTCAAATTCTTTCTCTACCTAAATTAAACCAGTGTTTGCACTGGAGCCTTAAGGTTGTATTGCCTTATTATAAGGCTGTTTGCTAATAAATTATGTCTTTCAGAATGTTGGACCAAAAAAACATGTCCTGGAGCTAGGAAACCTGCCTTAACCATCAAAACTGATACACTTGCACAAAAAGCTTGGGTTTGGGCAAATTGGTATTTAGCAAACCAATTTCACTGAAAACTCTTCAAGCAGCTTCCTTGCTGATGGAGATTTAGCAAGGTGCAGTGCCTGTTGTGCAGTTAATTCTCATGGAATCAGGCTTAGGAAAATGGCTGTAGGCAAGAGAGAAAAACAAACCAGGTACTGTTGTCCAGACATAAAAGGCACACAACAACTATTTCCTGAGGCATGAATGGTTTGCATGGAAACCCTGAGAATACACAAAAGACAATCCTGAGAGATTCTGTTCCTTTGAGATAAGCACTAATAAGGTAAGCTTCACCTCTTTGGACTCCCAAGTGCTTCATTGGTAATCGATGTTGCCCTCACTTACTTACTCTTCAGACTTTGGCAGTTGAGTGTCAGCAGACTGTAAGGAGTACAGGCCACATGCTGAAAGAGTGTTCAGCAAAATGTGGCCCAGATATGCAGCCAATTTTAATACTTTGTAGAGTCCCAGATCCTGTGGTTGGACTCCAGGTTAATACTTCCTGCTTATAACCATGGGCTGATTCAGCCAGAACTGCTGAGCGTCCACTGGCATCCTTTCTAACCCCAATTTACTATTTAGGAGAACTTTCCTCTTCAGTACTTTACTGTACTGAATCAATCTGGAGCCATCAGAAAAAGAAGAAGAAAAAAGCAGTACAAGAATTGTCCACTTCTGGAGCCTAGATGGTTTCAGTTCTCCAGGTATCAGAGGTCACGGTGATTTGGAGTGTTTCATCCTATTGTGCTGGGTACATTAATCACAATGGCAAAGCAGCAGAGGAAAAGCAGTAATGTGGTTTGCCAAGTGTAGGGAGGAAAGTAGTTCTAGAGCTGTCTGTGTCCAGTTCTGAGCCCCTCAGTTTAAGAAGGACATCGAGACACTGGAACGTGGCCAGAGAAGGGCAGTGAGGCTGGGGAGAGACTTTGAGCACAGCCCTGTGAGGAGAGACTGAGGGAGCTGGGGTTGTTTAGCCTGGAGAAGAGGAGGCTCAGGGGAGACCTCATTGCTCTCTACAACTACCTGAAGGGGGGGTGTAGCCAGGAGGGGGTTGTCTCTTCTCTCAGACAACCAGCACCAGAACAAGGGGACACAGTCTCAAGCTGCACCAGGGGAAGTTTAGGCTGGAGGTGAGGAGAAAGTTCTTCACAGAGAGAGTTGTTAGCCATTGGAATGTGCTGCCCAGGGAGGTGGTGGAGTCACCATCCCTGGAGGTGTTCAAGAGGGGATTGGATGTGGCACTTGGTGCCATGGTCTAGTCATGAGGTCTGTGGTGACAGGTTGGGCTTGATGGTCTTTGAGGTCTCTTCCAGCCTTGGTGATACTGTGAAATGTGATTTTGGGGTTTGACGCCATGCAGTGATTACTGGAGACTCTAAACACAGTCCTTACAGTTGTTGTTCCTCTGAGTTAGATATAAATAATGGCTAGACCTTGACGTGCCTGCAAATAACTGACCAAAAACCCCCCAACAAACCACATTCCCCAAAATCTCCTTGTTTCTACATTCTGTAAACAGCTTGTAGGACTCTCATGATCTTAAGTAATTCTTGTTGGCTATTTGAGTGGCTTAATCAGCCCCAGCAGTGTAGAAATATATGTTCTCCTGTCAATTATGATCTCCCTGGCTTCCTGCTAGTGAGTCTGACTCTTGGTTGAGTTAGGGTACCTTGAGGGAAGGGTTTGAGCATCTGACACAGAGATGGTGCTCTAGGAGAACCTTAGGTCAGCTTTAGAGCTTTAAACCCCTTTTTGACTTACTGTACCCCTCCTTTCCTGCTCCTGTGCCCTCAGTTCTGAGCCCTTAAACACAAAAGCTGACCCAGATTCCAGATGGAATTATCTGCTGCAAAGCAGGAGGGATTTGGAGACAGCTGGTGTCCAGGGAGCAGAGTGGCTGGTCAGCACCAGAATCTGAGGAGCTTGAGCTGCAGACCACAGGTTCAGAGAGCTGCTGGACACATCGTGAGGTGCAGTACTCAACCCTGTATCCCATTGTTCAGCAGACCTCAGTTGTGTGTAACTCCCACTCTGCATTTGCAACTATTTCTAGCTTTTTGCTTTGCAAGAGCAGAGCAGCTTAGCCTGAATGTGTTACAAGCACTTTGATTGTGAGCCTTCAGCTTTCAGTTCTGCTGCAGACGCTTTTGACGCTTTCCTGAGAGGCCTGAGACGGATACCTATTGCTGTTGGCTTCCATGCCATCATTTGGAGAAGCTGTCCAAAAGAGTAAGGCATTCACATGTGTATTCAGAGATGTGATAGAAAGTGAAATCCTCAGTGTGGTTTGTAATTGTGTTTATCTAAGTGCAGCCTCTTCCTGTGTCAGAGCAGATTTTTTGCAAACCAGAGGGCAATGATTCAGTTCCAGGGGAAGGCTGACAAAATAAACCACGGCTTCTGCTGACCTGATGCAGAGCTGAACAGTGTCCTACCCTGGGAAAATATTTCCTGCTTCATTTTCATAAATATTTATGTAATTCCTTCTGGGAAACATGTCTTCTTCAGAAAACTGAACATGCTGCTCCCTGACACAAATTTAACTGTTTGTTTACACATGAGAGCTTGTGGGCATGCATCCAGCCTCAGACTTCTGCATTCTTATCTCAGGCATTTCTGTCTTTTAGAGTTCTCCTTCACCCTCCTCCTAGAGATCACAGAGCTTAGTTCTGCCATTGGAATGTGAACATCCCTGATACTCTTTGGAGAGTTGTTATTTGGGGCTGCTGAAATAGGGAATAATGTTCTGCCTGGAATCACACTTCTCCCCTGCTTAGTTGTGTTCTTCCCCATTCCAGTTTGAGGTTCCTCTCTAAAAAAAACCCCATAATAATCATCTAAATAATTAAACAGAGGGTAGCAGAGCTAATGAAATGCTTTATGTTTAGAAACAGCCTAAACACACTGCTGTGAACCAAAATAGAACTGTTGTGCAGTCTTTTGAGCTTGCTTTCTAAGTTTGTAGTGGGGCCTAGCAGCAAAGTTGTGTACAAGTTGCCCCAGGAGAATAGGTAAACTCTCTCTGTGACAGACTGGTAAAGGCTGATCCTTCTCTCTGGAACTTCTGATAGCAGAGCAAAACAGTCACTGATCTTGCAGTACAAATGGACAGAATCTTGCACAAAGCCTTTCATTTGTGCAAAGCTGAGCCTTCCTTACCAACACACTCACAACCCTCCCATGAAGTGGTGAACTGTGTGCCATGCTCTGGCACATGCTCTGTGTGATGGGTGGAAGACATAGAGGAGACAGCAGACACTAAGCTTGTGCCACGGGTAAAGCATGGGAATGAGTAAGTTGCACCTAGGTGATGTGCTGATTTTATATGAAACCTGTTTGTCATGCAGAGCAGTGATAAACCTTCAGAGCACAAGCTCTGTCAGTCCTACACACAGTCCTACACACTCCTGATCACAGTATCACCAAGGTTGGAAGAGACCTCAAAGATCATCGAGTCCAACCTGTCACCCAAGACCTCGTGACTGATGCCAGCATTCATCTGCTGTGCCTTATATTACCCATTTGACCTTCTTGTTGAACACATGTATTTATAGATTATATACATTTAGAATTGTTTAGTTTCTCTATTTTTCCTTCTTTTTCAAACTCTGCTGCACATTTTCCAAACAGAGCCAGAGCCAAACAGCTTTTAGCACTTCCTTCAGCACTTTGCAAAAGAAAAGCCAACAAGCTAGGAGGCAGCTGGAAGATTTATGATCTTATCCAGCAAAAGGGGAAGGCAAGGGTGCAAAGAAGATGAGAGAGAGGTCTTGGTCACTGCCTGAACCCTGCTACTACACTTGCACCACATAGTGGACTCTCTCTTACCTCCTGAGTTATTTCCTTGGTGTTTGAGGATGCAGAGTGTTGTATAATGTATGTGGTAACGCTGATTTCACACCTGTGTGGGTGCCTTTCTGCCAGACTGTTTGCTAGTGAAGGGGATGCAGGGTGATGGTGGTAGTGTATTTTCTTCTTGACAGCCTAAAAGCAAAGGAAAAGAACCCTTCACTTGGTCTGTGCTCAGGAAGCTGTTTGTTTGGATTTCTGTTCAACATACTAATGAATTAGACTTTTTGTTACTCCAAGTTTTGTGTGATGAAGGAAAATTAAAAATTGAAGCTATTTTCTGCCCAACTCTGATTATTGCTGGGAGCTCTGGAGCTTTTGAACTCTGCTTTGGAAACTGGCAGGCTGAATTCCAGTCCCTACTTCCTATGCCTGTCTCTGAATTGTGAATATTGGCTTAGTTATATAATGTAGTGCCATTATGGCTGGGGTTCAGTTTAGCAGTACTTTAACATGCAAAGTGAAGCACTAGCACAGACTGCATAAAAGGGCTGCTGTGACTTCTGTCATTTGGACTAATTCACATCACTTGGAACTACTGCTGAGCCATTCCTGGCAAGGAAAAAAAATACAGCCACAGGGCTTATAAAAAAGCTTCTGCATAGTAATTACTTTGCCATTGATAGGAACTGTTTGGAACCACTGAGTTTGCAGTGGTTTTTCCCTAAGGCAAGGTTCCCCCAGACTTCAAATTTTTGTTTGCCTCATCCCCACACAAGAGGTGACACTTTCTTGAATGCTTTGCTTTGCAGTCTACTGGAATGGAATGGAATGGAATGGAATGGAATGGAATGGAATGGAATGGAATGGAATAGAATAGAATAGAATAGACCAGGTTGGAAGAGACCTTCAAGATCATCGTGTCCAACCTATCACCCAACACCACCTAATCAACTAAACCATGGCACCAAGCACCCTATCAAGTCTCCTCCTGAACACCTCCAGTGATGGTGACTCCACCACCTGCCCAGGCAGCACATTCCAATGGGCAATCACTATGTAGAACTTCTTCCTAACATCCAGCCTAAACCTCCCCTGGCCTTTTGAGAAGCCTGGTGTACAAGAGTCCCTTTGGAGTCAGACATGAGGGTCAAAAGTGCCCAGAAGGGTGAGCAACCTTTACGTTGGAAGTCCTGGGGATTCAAGAGCAGACTGTCCCCATGTTCCTAAAGGGAGGCAGGCTCTGAAGAAGAGCAGCCTGGCTCAACAGAGAAAATGAGACTTAGCCAGGCTCAGGTGCAGCTGAGCCTGTGTGCAGCTCTGGTGTTTCTCCCTGGTGGGCAGCATGCAGCATGTGGCTGCAGAGCCCAGGCCCTGGTGCTGGGGGCTTCCTGCCAAGGGTTGGGCAGTGCCCATGAGCCCAGGTGAGCATTACCAGGCTGTTTGTCAGGCAAACAGTGCTGGATGATGAAGGGCGGTGGGAAGGAGTGGTGTGGGACTGGGTGTCAGAGGCTTGGGAGAAGAAATTCAGAGGAGGCATCCGGGTCAGGTCTGCAGGGGAAGTTTATTGAGGGCAAAGCAGAGGGCAGAGGCAGGAGCAGCAAGGGCCAGGAAGGGAGGCGGTGTGAGGGGCAAGCAGGGCGAGCATGGGGCCAGGGGCTCGTGCTGCAGGAGCTGTTGCAGGCTGTGTGTGGTGTCAGGGGGGGTGTGCAGGGCCCTCAGCAGAGGTAGCCGCCTCTTGCGGCGCCGCAGCCATAGCCCAGGCCAGCCAAGCCGTAGCCGTAGCCGTAGCCGTAGCCGAAGGCGCCGGAGGAGATGGGCTGTCCCTGGGCGTTGAGCTCGGTGCCCAGGGCAGCCCCTGAGGAGGATCCGACGGCGGTGCTCTGGGGGAAGGAGGTGAGGATGGGTCCTGGCAGGGTGACCAGCACGGGGGAAGGCTGGATGAAGACGCGGGAGTCCTGGCACTGCCTGACGCAGGGCTCGTTGCAGCTGTTGGCCAGCGGGGTGGGTCCGCAGGGGCGGCAGCGGTCGTAGCAGGCCATGGGTGCGGGGTGGAGGGGCCCTGGAAGAGAGAGAGGGTGTGGAGGGAGCGCAGGGGCTCGGGGCTGTGAGAGAGGGGGGCTCGTAGGGGCAGGAGCAGGAGGCTGAGGGGCTGGAGGCTGACCTGGTGGAGGGAGCAGAGCGCAGGAGAAGGCGTCAGGAGGCGTCTGTGAGGGAGAGAGGCGCTGGGCCGGCTTTATGCTGGCAGGGCTGGCAGCAGAGCTGAGCCCAGCCCAGCAGAGGTGGGGTGTCAGCAGTGAGCTCACGGCGTGGCACTGGGGTGCTGTGGTTTGTGGCTGCCTTGTGGCCAGGGGGTCTCATTTCCTGGCGGCCCTGCAATGGCTCCTCTGGCCCTGTTGGCTGTGAGCAAAGAGGGAGCTGTGTGTCAGCTGGAGCCTGGAGGCCATCCTGGGCACAGCAGTTCCTCAATGGTGGAGCCTTCTGTTCTGAGAGGAGTAAGCTGTGCAGTCAGCAGCTCTGCCACCCTGCATTTTGGGAGGATAGATTTTGACCTTTAGATGAGCCTGTAAGGCAGAGTCCCTTTGTAGACAGCCCTGAACTAGTGGAGGCTCAAGAGCATCTGCCTGCATCTGCCATGAGAGTAGCAGGTGGGAAGTAGAGCAACCTGCCTGAACAGAGAGCTTCATCTGGACCTCGGCAAGAAAAAAAGAGTTTATCTGCTTTGGATTATGGGGCAGGCAACTCAGGAGGACTCCAAGGCTGTTGTGAAGTTCTGCAGGGACAAAGTGAGACGTAGGCAGTCTCAGGTGCAGCTGAGCCTGTGTGCAGCTCTGGTGTTTCTCCCTGGTGGGCAGCGTGCAGCATGTGGCTGCAGAGCCCAGGCCCTGGTGCTGGAGGCATCCTGCCAAGGGTTGGGGCAATGGCCACGAGCCCAGGTGAGCATTTCCAGGCTGTTTGCCAGGCAAGCAGTGCTGGATGCTGAGGAGGATGAAGGGAGGTGGGAAGGAGTGGTGTGGGACTGGGTGTGGGCAGGAATGCTGAGGGAGCTGACTGCTGACCTTGGGAGGACACTGTGCCTGAGCTTGGGATGGCCATGGTGCCTTGGGGCAATTCTTGAGGACTTGAAGAGTGCTCATAGCTCTTGTCTTTTGAAGATGAGTCTTGAGGTTTCAGGGCCAAATGGATGGTGAGCCTGACCTTGTTGTCAGGACAGAGGATGGAATTGTTCATGCAGACAAGCACTGCCAGCCTCTGGAGGACAAAAAGGTGATGGGGAGTGCCTGGTAGGAACTTACAAAGAAGAAGAAATCAGGTTTGAGCAACCATTGTGTCTGCTGCATTGGAGTGACTCATTGTTTGGAAGAGGAGAAACCAAGGTTGATGTTGACCTTGAGTTACAATCAAGCCTTTGATGCTGCCTCCATTGCATGCCCCTGGACAGTCCCTCATGTGGGGGGTGTGTCAGGGTCCAGTGAGGTGACTGGAAAGCAGTTGAAGGTCTGGGCCTGGAGGTTTGTGATGAGTGGCCCAAAGTCCAGTTGAGGAGAGCTGCCAGCAGGCTGTGGGAGGTGATCTTATTCTCTCTGCAGCACTGGTGAGACTCCCATATGCCACAGGAGCGTTTCCAGCTACTTAGAGTAGCCCTGCCAAAGGGGTTAGCCACAAGAGGTATGAATGTGACATTGGCAAGGTGCCCCTGAAGTGAGGTCATGGAAGGGTCTCCTGTTCCTGACTACATGGAAGGAACACAACAAGGGACATGGAGCTGGAGATGATTTAGGATGATTCCCACAGAGAGCAGAGACACAAAAGCTACTGCAGAGCCTCCTGCTGAGTCATGAGGTTCCAAGGGCACCTCCTTGCTCTCGAAACTCCTGATGGTGCTCAGGTGCTGCTAGAGACACTCCTAGTCCCCAACTTGGCCAAGGGGTGATGCCTAATGGAAGGGATACAAAGGTTAAGGGAGAGCCTGCCCTTGAGGTTCAGAATGGAGCCTCCTGCTTCTGAACTTCTCAGGAGACCTGGTGGGACTGGATGCAAATGGAGTCCCAAGCCAAGTCAGTGCTTTAGGTCTGCTGGAATCAATGGTGAGGGAAAGGAACCGCTCCCTTGGGACTGGTGTTTGGAGTACCAGAAGGTGATGGCCTGTGGTCAGTGCATTTCTGTTGTGGCCACCATTCACGTCAGGTGATTCTGAGATCTTGGAGGGCCAGGATCCAGGCAGCAGCAGTTGCAGGAACAATTGGGGAGTCTCTCCCATCCCCATCAGCAGGACAAGATTGTCCCAGAGGTGCCACCTCAGTGCACTTGCAGCCAGAACCAGAAGACAATGTTGGGTGGCCCTGCCAGAGCAGTGTGGCCCACTGGATCTGCACCAGCAGAGCTGTGTGGAGTCCTGTGTGCAGCTGAGCACTCCCCCGTGGCAGGAGGCCACAGACTCAGCAGAGGGAGTCAGTGCAGGGCCACAAGGCACTGAAGGGACTGGAGAGTCCTTCCTGTGAGGGGAAGCTAAGAGAGCTGGGAGGCTTTTCAGGCAGGAGGAAAGGCCACGCAGGGCAGATGCCATCAATGTGTCTAAAGTGCCTGATGGGAGGGCATGGCAAGAGAGCAGCCAGACTGTGCCCATGAGTGCACATGGACAGGCATGCAGAAAGCTGTCATGAGATGCCATTGCCTTGGCAGACAAGGCAACAGCTTTCCAGTGTGAGGGTGGCACCAGCTGTATAGGGAGGGGTTGGGGAATCCATCCTGGAGATACTGAAAACCTAACTGGAGATGGTCAAGGATGGCCTTCTTGAGCTGGGCCTGACTGAGCACTTGAGCCTGTAGGAGATCTGCAGAGGCAGGAAGTCTGCTAAAGATTCTGTTTGGTGTAATGGGCAGGGAGTGGTGCTGGGGAGGAGTTGGTGAGGAGTGTGGTGCCATGGGGAGCTTCTGAGAGAGGTGCTGGCAGAAGGGCCTTGGTGTGTCCAAGCCTGGCTTTGACCATGGGAGTGGTTACAGTTATGCTGAGGAAGCCTCCCTCTGCTACTCTCTGTTGTTGTTGCTGGGGCTCTAGTATATGAGAGAGATCATGTGGCCCTTTCCTACCCACCCCCATGGGCTCTTGAGCCCAGACACTGTCCCCTGTGAGGCTATCAGAGCTTGGGAGAAGAAATTCAGAGGAGGCATCCGGGTCAGGTCTGCAGGAGAAGTTTATTGAGGGCAAAGCAGAGGGCAGAGGCAGGAGCAGCAAGGGCCAGGAAGGGAGGCGGTGTGAGGGGCAAGCAGGGCGAGCATGAGGCCAGGGGCTCGTGCTGCAGGAGCTGTTGCAGGCTGTGTGTGGTGTCAGGGGGGGTGTGCAGGGCCCTCAGCAGAGGTAGCCGCCTCTTGCGGCGCCGCAGCCATAGCCCAGGCCAGCCAAGCCGTAGCCGTAGCCGTAGCCGAAGGCGCCGGAGGAGATGGGCTGTCCCTGGGCGTTGAGCTCGGTGCCCAGGGCAGCCCCTGAGGAGGATCCGACGGCGGTGCTCTGGGGGAAGGAGGTGAGGATGGGTCCTGGCAGGGTGACCAGCACGGGGGAAGGCTGGATGAAGACGCGGGAGTCCTGGCACTGCCTGACGCAGGGCTCGTTGCAGCTGTTGGCCAGCGGGGTGGGTCCGCAGGGGCGGCAGCGGTCGTAGCAGGCCATGGGTGCGGGGTGGAGGGGCCCTGGAAGAGAGAGAGGGTGTGGAGGGAGCGCAGGGGCTCGGGGCTGTGAGAGAGGGGGGCTCGTAGGGGCAGGAGCAGGAGGCTGAGGGGCTGGAGGCTGACCTGGTGGAGGGAGCAGAGCGCAGGAGAAGGCGTCAGGAGGCGTCTGTGAGGGAGAGAGGCGCTGGGCCGGCTTTATGCTGGCAGGGCTGGCAGCAGAGCTGAGCCCAGCCCAGCAGAGGTGGGGTGTCAGCAGTGAGCTCACGGCATGGCACTGGGGTGCTGTGGTTTGTGGCTGCCTTGTGGCCAGGGGGTCTCATTTCCTGGCGGCCCTGCAATGGCTCCTCTGGCCCTGTTGGCTGTGAGCAAGGGGGAGCTGTGTGTCAGCTGGAGCCTGGAGGCCGTCTTGGGTACCACAGTCACACAGGGATGGTGTTTTCACTTCCTAGGGAATCTGGGAGTGGCAGAGCTGGACCTCCAGTGGACAGGCCTTGCCCTCTTTAGCAGCCTGTCTGACAGAGTCTCTTGGGACTGGCTGGCAGAGTCCCTCCTGAAGAACAAAGGACTCCATGAAGGTTGGATGTGCTTCAAAAGCAACACTTGAAGGCTCTGCAGCAAGCACTTCTCTTTGTGCCTTCAGGGGAGCTGCTGCAGAAGCAGCCAGGTCTGGCTGAACAGAGTGATGGAGTGATGGAGAAAAGGAGAGTTGGTGACCTTGGGATGACAGGACAGGCGACTCAGGAGGCCTACAAAGATGGTGTGAGGCTGTGCAGGGAGAAACTGAGCAGGGCCAAAGGTCAGCTCGGACTGAATGTGGCTGCTGCTGTAAAGGCCAGTGCAAAATCCTTCTCTGCTGCCAACAGCCAAAGCAGCACTAAGGATCTGTTTCCTTTGTTGGATCTGTGGGGAAGACCGTGACCACGGATGAGGAAGCGGCTGAGGCACTTGATGCCTTCCTTGCCTCAGGCTGTAACCATAGAGCAGTTGTCCTGTGGGTACCCAGCTCCTGGAGCTGGAAGACAGGGATGGGAGCAGAATGAATCCCCCAGAGTTGAAGAGGAAATGCTCAGTACCCTCCTGACACAGTCAGACACACACAAGTCTGTAGGACCTCCTGGAGTGCCCCCCAGGGGACTCCTGAGAGAGCTGGCAGCAGTTCTCTCCAAGCCACTCTCCATCATTTCTCAGCACTTCACAGTGACTGAGCAGGTCCCAGCTGACGGAGGTGAATAAATGTGGTGCCCACGTGGAAGAAGGGCTGGGCTGAGCATCTGGGGAGCTACAGGGCTGTTGGTCTGACCCTGGATCCGTGGAAGGTCATGCAGCAGATCATCTTGAGTGCCGTCACTCAGCACACACTGCACAACTGCCAATCCGGCTCGCTCAGCAAGGCTCTCTGAAAGCCAAGTGCTGCCTGCCTGACCTGATCTCCTTGTGTGACAGGGTGGCCCAGGTCGTGGATGAGGGAGAAGCTTTGGATGTCCTCTACCTAGGCTTTAGTCAACTCTTAGCCACTGTGTCCACAGGACTCTCCTGGAGGACGTGGCTGCTGCTCCTGGATTGGGCAGAAGTACTCTGAGCGGGGTAAAGAAATGGCTGTGTGGCTGGGGTGAGTGAGTGGTGGAGAGTGGAGCTCAATGCAGTTGGTGGCCAGACTCAAGAGGTGTTGTGCAGGGCTGAGTGCTGGGCCCTGCTGTCATTAACCTCTTTTCTTGCTGTTCAGGAGAAGAGGATCAAGGCACCCTCCTTCAGTGCGCAGATGACACCATGTGGGCAGAGTGTGGACATGCTGATGGTAGGGAGGCTCTACAGAGGGACATGGGCAGACTGGATTGGTGAGCTGAGGCCAATAGGAAGAGGTTCAAGCAGAACCTTTCTGACCTTTGTGGAGTCTGGGGCCATGGCTTAGTGCTGGGCTTGTTAGTCTTGGCTTGATGGTTGGCCTCGAGAAGAAAAAGGAACTTTTCCAACCAAAGTGACTTTGTGATTCCAGTGTCTGCTGCCCTGGCAGCTTGTGTCAGATGCCTGTGTAGAAAGAAGCTGCTGGGCATGGGTGAGCTGCTCTGTGGGCAAGGGATAGGGCATCATGGAAGCCCCTTTGGGGCTGCTAGCACTGTGTAGTTGTGCAGGACATATTGTCTAGGAGAGACCTTGTGGCCCTTTCCCACCCACCCCCATGGGCTCTTGAGCCCAGACACTGTCCCCTGTGAGGGGAGCTTGGGAGAAGAAATTCAGAGGAGGCATCCGGGTCAGGTCTGCAGGAGAAGTTTATTGAGGGCAAAGCAGAGGGCAGAGGCAGGAGCAGCAAGGGCCAGGAAGGGAGGCGGTGTGAGGGGCAAGCAGGGCGAGCATGAGGCCAGGGGCTCGTGCTGCAGGAGCTGTTGCAGGCTGTGTGTGGTGTCAGGGGGGGTGTGCAGGGCCCTCAGCAGAGGTAGCCGCCTCTTGCGGCGCCGCAGCCATAGCCCAGGCCAGCCAAGCCGTAGCCGTAGCCGTAGCCGAAGGCGCCGGAGGAGATGGGCTGTCCCTGGGCGTTGAGCTCGGTGCCCAGGGCAGCCCCTGAGGAGGATCCGACGGCGGTGCTCTGGGGGAAGGAGGTGAGGATGGGTCCTGGCAGGGTGACCAGCACGGGGGAAGGCTGGATGAAGACGCGGGAGTCCTGGCACTGCCTGACGCAGGGCTCGTTGCAGCTGTTGGCCAGCGGGGTGGGTCCGCAGGGGCGGCAGCGGTCGTAGCAGGCCATGGGTGCGGGGTGGAGGGGCCCTGGAAGAGAGAGAGGGTGTGGAGGGAGCGCAGGGGCTCGGGGCTGTGAGAGAGGGGGGCTCGTAGGGGCAGGAGCAGGAGGCTGAGGGGCTGGAGGCTGACCTGGTGGAGGGAGCAGAGCGCAGGAGAAGGCGTCAGGAGGCGTCTGTGAGGGAGAGAGGCGCTGGGCCGGCTTTATGCTGGCAGGGCTGGCAGCAGAGCTGAGCCCAGCCCAGCAGAGGTGGGGTGTCAGCAGTGAGCTCACGGCGTGGCACTGGGGTGCTGTGGTTTGTGGCTGCCTTGTGGCCAGGGGGTCTCATTTCCTGGCGGCCCTGCAATGGCTCCTCTGGCCCTGTTGGCTGTGAGCAAAGAGGGAGCTGTGTGTCAGCTGGAGCCTGGAGGCCGTCTTGGGCACAGCAGTTCCTCAATGGTGGAGCCTTCTGTTCTGAGAGGAGTAAGCTGTGAGGTCAGCAGCTCTGCCACCCTGCACTTTCAGAACACAGATGATGGCCTTGTGAGGAGCCTGGTGTACAAGAGTCCCTTTGGAGTCAGACATGAGGGTCAAAAGTGCCCAGAAGGGCGAGCAACCTTTACGTTGGAAGTGCTGGAGATTCAAGAGCAGACTGTCCCCATGTTCCTAAAGGGAAGCAGGCTCTGAAGAAGAGCAGCCTGGCTCAACAGGGAAACTGAGACTTAGCCAGGCTCAGGTGTAGCTGAGCCTGTGTGCTGCTCTGGTGTTTCTCCCTGGTGGGCAGCGTGCAGCATGTGGCTGCAGAGCCCAGGGCCTGGTGCTGGAGGCATCCTGCCAAGGGTTGGGGCAATGGCCATGAGCCCAGGTGAGCATTTCCAGGCTGTTTGTCTGGCAAGCAGTGCTGGATGCTGAGGAGGATGAAGGGAGGTGGGAAGGAGTGGTGTGGGACTGGGTGTGGGCAGGAATGCTGAGGGAGCTGACTGCTGACCTTGGGAGGACACTGTGCCTGAGCTTGGGATGGCCATGGTGCCTTGGAGCTGTTCCTGAGGAGTTTGAGACATCTCAGAGCCCTCCTGTGTTTGAGGCTTCAGTAGGAAGATCTGAGAGGTCAGACCCTGGCGAGGCTGACGTTGTCTCTAGGGCAGGTTCTCCAGAAAATCCTCCTGGCAAGCTCTGCCAGGCTCCTGAAATCCCAGAAGGGGATGGGCAGTTGTCAGCCTGGATTCTAGAAGGGAAGCTGTCCTTGGCCATCCTCCACGTGTTCTGCGTTGAACTGAGTGGCTCTGTGGATGGGCAGAGAGTTGTGGCTGATGTTGCACTCTGTAAAGCTGTGACCCTTGCTGCAGTGCATGCTCCTACAGAAGCTGGCCAGGAGCATGCTGTGTAAGTGGCCACTGAGGTGGACTGCAGAGTGCTTAAGCTCTGGGCCCTGAGGCTTCTGATGAGTGCCCCAAAATCTGGCTGGGGAAGTCTCAAGTGGTGGAGCCCAGAACTCGTATCCATGGGGCCCACTGTTGGCCATCCTCCTCCATCCCCTGGGTAATGTGAAAGAGTGGCCAGCAGCCAGGTGGCAGCAGGTGGTGGCCATGTGGGGAGGCTAAAGAGGAAGACTGAGCTTGACTGCAGGCCTGACAGCGTCACCCCTGTGCCCAGCAACACCAGGGAGAAGATCTTCCTGGAGACTGTGGCAGGATGGGCAGAGGACAGAGAGGTGCTCAGTGACAACCAGCATGGCTTCAAGAAGGTCTCAGTGTGCCTTCTGCAAGAGGGTTGGAGTGCTGGTGGGTAAGGGCAGAGCACCTGATGTCGGCTACCTGGACGTGTGCAAAGCGTTTGTCAGTGTCCTGCACAACAGCCAAGTCTCTTGCTGGACTTGCTGGGTGGAGAGGTTGGTGGATAAGGAATAGTCTGGATGGCCACTCAAAGAGTTGTGGTCCAAGGTTTGATGTACAAGTGGAGGCCGGTAACGAGTGGTGTCCCTCAGAGGGGCAGCTTGGGAGCAGGATTAATTAAGGTCTTTGTTGGTGACATGGGATCCAGGCACCCTCAGCAAGTCTGTGGATGACAGCAAGCTGTGTGGTGTGGCTGACAGGCTGGAGGGACGAGATGCTGCATGAGCAGCAGGTCAAGGGAGGTGATGCTCCATGGTTACTCAACTGTACTGAGACCTCAGCTGTACTGTGGGATTGAGCTGTGGGGCCCCCAGGCCAGGAAGGACATGGAGGTGTTGGAGTGGATCGAGAGGAGGCCAAGAAGATGAGGCCAAGCAGAGAGTTGTGTTTGTCCAGCCTGGCTTGTGGGAAGAGATTCAGCCCAGTGTCCCTGGAGCAGGCTGAACTCATTGGAAGGGAGTGCAGGAGAGTGCTTGAAGGCTGCGAGCAAGTGGTGGACTTGTGGCCCATTTGGGAAGAGTCCAGGTGCTAGACTGAGTGTCTAGCAGTGATAATGGTCACTCCTTCCTATGAGAGCTCTTGTGGCCCTTTCCCACCCACCCCCATGGGCTCTTGAGCCCAGACACTGTCCCCTGTGAGGCTGTCAGAGGCTTGGGAGAAGAAATTCAGAGGAGGCATCCGGGTCAGGTCTGCAGGAGAAGTTTATTGAGGGCAAAGCAGAGGGCAGAGGCAGGAGCAGCAAGGGCCAGGAAGGGAGGCGGTGTGAGGGGCAAGCAGGGCGAGCATGAGGCCAGGGGCTCGTGCTGCAGGAGCTGTTGCAGGCTGTGTGTGGTGTCAGGGGGGGTGTGCAGGGCCCTCAGCAGAGGTAGCCGCCTCTTGCGGCGCCGCAGCCATAGCCCAGGCCAGCCAAGCCGTAGCCGTAGCCGTAGCCGAAGGCGCCGGAGGAGATGGGCTGTCCCTGGGCGTTGAGCTCGGTGCCCAGGGCAGCCCCTGAGGAGGATCCGACGGCGGTGCTCTGGGGGAAGGAGGTGAGGATGGGTCCTGGCAGGGTGACCAGCACGGGGGAAGGCTGGATGAAGACGCGGGAGTCCTGGCACTGCCTGACGCAGGGCTCGTTGCAGCTGTTGGCCAGCGGGGTGGGTCCGCAGGGGCGGCAGCGGTCGTAGCAGGCCATGGGTGCGGGGTGGAGGGGCCCTGGAAGAGAGAGAGGGTGTGGAGGGAGCGCAGGGGCTCGGGGCTGTGAGAGAGGGGGGCTCGTAGGGGCAGGAGCAGGAGGCTGAGGGGCTGGAGGCTGACCTGGTGGAGGGAGCAGAGCGCAGGAGAAGGCGTCAGGAGGCGTCTGTGAGGGAGAGAGGCGCTGGGCCGGCTTTATGCTGGCAGGGCTGGCAGCAGAGCTGAGCCCAGCCCAGCAGAGGTGGGGTGTCAGCAGTGAGCTCACGGCGTGGCACTGGGGTGCTGTGGTTTGTGGCTGCCTTGTGGCCAGGGGGTCTCATTTCCTGGCGGCCCTGCAATGGCTCCTCTGGTCCTGTTGGCTGTGAGCAAAGAGGGAGCTGTGTGTCAGCTGGAGCCTGGAGGCCGTCTTGGGTACCACAGTCACACAGGGATGATGTTTTCACTTCCTAGGGAATTTGGGAGTGGCAGAGCTGGACCTCCAGTGGACGGGCCTTGCCCTCTTTAGCAGCCTGTCTGACAGAGTCTCTTGGGACTGGCTGGCAGAGTCCCTCCTGAAGAACAAAGGACTCCATGAAGGTTGGATGTGCTTCAAAAACAACACTTGAAGGCTCTGCAGCAAGCACTTCTCTTTGTGCCTTCAGGGGAGCTGCCGCAGAAGCAGCCAGGTCTGGCTGAACAGAGTGATGGAGTGATGGAGAAAAGGAGAGTTGGTGACCTTGGGATGACAGGACAGGCGACTCAGGAGGCCTACAAAGATGGTGTGAGGCTGTGCAGGGAGAAACTGAGCAGGGCCAAAGGTCAGCTCGGACTGAATGTGGCTGCTGCTGTAAAGGCCAGTGCAAAATCCTTCTCTGCTGCCAACAGCCAAAGCAGCACTAAGGATCTGTTTCCTTTGTTGGATCTGTGGGGAAGACCGTGACCACGGATGAGGAAGCGGCTGAGGCACTTGATGCCTTCCTTGCCTCAGGCTGTAACCATAGAGCAGTTGTCCTGTGGGTACCCAGCTCCTGGAGCTGGAAGACAGGGATGGGAGCAGAATGACTCCCCCAGAGTTGAAGAGGAAATGCTCAGTACCCTCCTGACACAGTCAGACACACACAAGTCTGTAGGACCTCCTGGAGTGCCCCCCAGGGGACTCCTGACAGAGCTGGCAGCAGTTCTCTCCAAGCCACTCTCCATCATTTCTCAGCACTTCACAGTGACTGAGCAGGTCCCAGCTGACTGGAGGTGAATAAATGTGGTGCCCACGTGGAAGAAGGGCTGGGCTGAGCATCTGGGGAGCTACAGGGCTGTTGGTCTGACCCTGGATCCGTGGAAGGTCATGCAGCAGATCATCTTGAGTGCCGTCACTCAGCACACACTGCACAACTGCCAATCCGGCTCGCTCAGCAAGGCTCTCTGAAAGCCAAGTGCTGCCTGCCTGACCTGATCTCCTTGTGTGACAGGGTGGCCCAGTTAGTGGATGAGGGAGAAGCTTTGGATGTCCTCTACCTAGGCTTTAGTCAACTCTTAGCCACTGTGTCCACAGGACTCTCCTGGAGGACGTGGCTGCTGCTCCTGGCTTGGGCAGAAGTACTCTGCGCGGGGTAAAGAAATGGCTGTGTGGCTGGGGTGAGTGAGTGGTGGAGAGTGGAGCTCAATGCAGTTGGTGGCCAGACTCAAGAGGTGTTGTGCAGGGCTGAGTGCTGGGGCCTGCTCTCTTTAACCTCTTTTCTTGCTGTTCAGGAGAAGAGGATCAAGGCACCCTCCTTCAGTGTGCAGATGACACCATGTGGGCAGAGTGTGGACATGCTGATGGTAGGGAGGCTCTACAGAGGGACATGGGCAGACTGGATTGGTGAGCTGAGGCCAATGGGAAGAGGTTCAAGCAGAACCTTTCTGACCTTTGTGGAGTCTGGGGCCATGGCTTAGTGCTGGGCTTGTTAGTCTTGGCTTGATGGTTGGCCTCGAGAAGAAAAAGGAACTTTTCCAACCAAAGTGACTTTGTGATTCCAGTGTCTACTGCCCTGGCAGCTTGTGTCAGATGCCTGTATAGAAGCTGCTGGGCATGGGTGAGCTGCTCTGTGGGCAAGGGATAGGGCATCATGGAAGCCCCTTTGGGGCTGCTAGCACTGTGTAGTTGTGCAGGACATATTGTCTAGGAGAGACCTTGTGGCCCTTTCCCACCCACCCCCGTGGGCTCTTGAGCCCAGACACTGTCCCCTGTGAGGCTGTCAGAGGCTTGGGAGAAGAAATTCAGAGGAGGCATCCGGGTCAGGTCTGCAGGAGAAGTTTATTGAGGGCAAAGCAGAGGGCAGAGGCAGGAGCAGCAAGGGCCAGGAAGGGAGGCGGTGTGAGGGGCAAGCAGGGCGAGCATGAGGCCAGGGGCTCGTGCTGCAGGAGCTGTTGCAGGCTGTGTGTGGTGTCAGGGGGGGTGTGCAGGGCCCTCAGCAGAGGTAGCCGCCTCTTGCGGCGCCGCAGCCATAGCCCAGGCCAGCCAAGCCGTAGCCGTAGCCGTAGCCGAAGGCGCCGGAGGAGATGGGCTGTCCCTGGGCGTTGAGCTCGGTGCCCAGGGCAGCCCCTGAGGAGGATCCGACGGCGGTGCTCTGGGGGAAGGAGGTGAGGATGGGTCCTGGCAGGGTGACCAGCACGGGGGAAGGCTGGATGAAGACGCGGGAGTCCTGGCACTGCCTGACGCAGGGCTCGTTGCAGCTGTTGGCCAGCGGGGTGGGTCCGCAGGGGCGGCAGCGGTCGTAGCAGGCCATGGGTGCGGGGTGGAGGGGCCCTGGAAGAGAGAGAGGGTGTGGAGGGAGCGCAGGGGCTCGGGGCTGTGAGAGAGGGGGGCTCGTAGGGGCAGGAGCAGGAGGCTGAGGGGCTGGAGGCTGACCTGGTGGAGGGAGCAGAGCGCAGGAGAAGGCGTCAGGAGGCGTCTGTGAGGGAGAGAGGCGCTGGGCCGGCTTTATGCTGGCAGGGCTGGCAGCAGAGCTGAGCCCAGCCCAGCAGAGGTGGGGTGTCAGCAGTGAGCTCACGGCGTGGCACTGGGGTGCTGTGGTTTGTGGCTGCCTTGTGGCCAGGGGGTCTCATTTCCTGGCGGCCCTGCAATGGCTCCTCTGGCCCTGTTGGCTGTGAGCAAAGAGGGAGCTGTGTGTCAGCTGGAGCCTGGAGGCCGTCTTGGGCACAGCAGTTCCTCAATGGTGGAGCCTTCTGTTCTGAGAGCAGTATGCTGTGAGGTCAGCAGGTCTGCCACCCTGGAGTTGCAGAGGGCACACTTGGCCTTGTTTAGTAACCTGCTTGACAAAGTATCTTGGGGGCCATCCTGAAGGGCACAGGAGTCCAGGATGACCAGGCATGAGGAGACATTCTTCAAGCAGGACCTCTTGGTGGCTCAGCAGCAGGTCATAGAGTCACAGAATCAGAGAATTGTTTTGATTGGAAAGGACATCTAAGAGCATCAATTCCAACCACTGACCTAGCCCCACCATGGGCATTAAATCACATCCCAAAGTGCCATGTGCACAGGTTTCTTGAACACTTCCTGGAGAAAAAGAAGGCATTGGGAAGGGGAAGGCTGGCAGCACAGAGACCTTTGGCTGAAGCTCTTGCACCATCCCTGTGTGATTGCTGTACCCAAGACGGCCTCCAAGCTCCAGCTGACACACAGCTCCCTCTTTGCTCACAGCCAACAGGGCCAGAGGAGCCATTGCAGGGCCGCCAGGAAATGAGACCCCCTGGCCACAAGGCAGCCACAAACCACAGCACCCCAGTGCCACGCCGTGAGCTCACTGCTGACACCCCACCTCTGCTGGGCTGGGCTCAGCTCTGCTGCCAGCCCTGCCAGCATAAAGCCGGCCCAGCGCCTCTCTCCCTCACAGACGCCTCCTGACGCCTTCTCCTGCGCTCTGCTCCCTCCACCAGGTCAGCCTCCAGCCCCTCAGCCTCCTGCTCCTGCCCCTACGAGCCCCCCTCTCTCACAGCCCCGAGCCCCTGCGCTCCCTCCACACCCTCTCTCTCTTCCAGGGCCCCTCCACCCCGCACCCATGGCCTGCTACGACCGCTGCCGCCCCTGCGGACCCACCCCGCTGGCCAACAGCTGCAACGAGCCCTGCGTCAGGCAGTGCCAGGACTCCCGCGTCTTCATCCAGCCTTCCCCCGTGCTGGTCACCCTGCCAGGACCCATCCTCACCTCCTTCCCCCAGAGCACCGCCGTCGGATCCTCCTCAGGGGCTGCCCTGGGCACCGAGCTCAACGCCCAGGGACAGCCCATCTCCTCCGGCGCCTTCGGCTACGGCTACGGCTACGGCTTGGCTGGCCTGGGCTATGGCTGCGGCGCCGCAAGAGGCGGCTACCTCTGCTGAGGGCCCTGCACACCCCCCCTGACACCACACACAGCCTGCAACAGCTCCTGCAGCACGAGCCCCTGGCCTCATGCTCGCCCTGCTTGCCCCTCACACCGCCTCCCTTCCTGGCCCTTGCTGCTCCTGCCTCTGCCCTCTGCTTTGCCCTCAATAAACTTCTCCTGCAGACCAGACCCGGATGCCTCCTCTGAATTACTTTTCAAGGCCTGGGCTCACCAGGCCTTTGCAGTGGATCAAAAAGGTCCACAAGAGCTCTCCTCAGAAATATGCTACCACAACACCCCACAGTGGTACCTTGGGAGTGTCAGGATTTTGACACAGCCCCAGCAGTGCCTCACAGAAAGGCTCCAACACAACAACTTTCCTCTGCAATGCCTCTGGCCACGTCTCTCTACAGGCTACCTAGCTGAACACCAGCCTTGATTTGGAACCTTCAGGTCATGCAGGGCTGGGTCCTTACTGGGCCATCTGCCTGGCCAGTGTCATTCCACCCGGGTGATTGTCCCTGAGCCATGCTCTTACCTTCCTATGGCATCCTCAACTCATCCCCTGGGGAGAAGCCTCAGGACACCATCTCTTTCTTCACTGCAGGGTCTGGACTAGCTTACTTTTTGCTGCAAGGTCTCTAGAGCACTTGTGAGTGGTCTCCAAGCAACCATCTCTCTGATCTGAGGTCACACAGAAAGCCCCCTCTCTAAGGTCAGCTGCCTGCTTAGTGTGGGCTCCCTGAGGTCTTTAGGACCAGAAGCAGGAGCAGGCCCTTGGCCCTGCTTGGCTGGGCTGGTGAAGCTCCTGTGGGGCTGCGTGGCCACAAAGGTAGCAGTTTGGGCACATTCCCCTCTGCCACCCTTTTAGCTCTCTGCCTTCTCAGCCTGGGCACTTAAACCTTGACCTCTGGCCACTGAAGATCTTTGGTTGCTCCCCCACTTGCTTATCACCAAGGAAAAGGACCTAGAGACGTTGCTCAATATCCAGCTGGAGATGAGCCAGCTTGTGCTCAGGTTGCCAAGGCAGACTCCAGCCTCCTGGCTTGGATCAGCAAGAGTGTCACCAGCAGGACCAGGACAGTGACCATGCCCTGACACCATGGGGCACTGTGAAGGCCACACCTCCCATCCTCTGTTCACTTTTCAGGCCACTCACTCCCAGAAGGACACTGAGGTGCTGGAGCAGGTTCAGAAAAGGGCGATGAAGCTGGTGAGGGGTTTGGAGCACAAGTCTGGTGAGGAGCAGCTGGGGGACCTGGGCTTGTTCAGTCTGGAAAATGGGAGGCTGAGGGAAGACCTTTGAATGTGTGCAAGTCTCAGAAAGGAGGTTGGAGACTGGTAGAGGTTGGTCTCTTCTCCCAAGGAACAAGGCATAGGGCAAGAGCAAATGGCCTCAATTTGCACCAGGGGAGCTTTAAGTTGGATATGAGGAAGAATTTCTTAATGGAAAGGGTTATTGAGCCCTGGAGCAGGCTGTCCAGGGCTGGAGGGATGGGGAAGCTGTGCAGATGTGGTGCCAAGGGACATGTTTTAGTGGTGGCCTTGGCACCACAAGGATGCTGCTTCTGAGTGCTTCTTGGCGGCGAGAAACTATCCTGGTCGCCAGGTTAGAGGTGGACAAAGCTGTCCCTGGGCTTGCCTTCAAGGTCATGTCCATTAATTCATGCCCCAGCAACCCCTGGGGGATCCCAGAACATCTCAGCACAATGCAACACCATGTTTGACACAGATGTGGGAAATCTAAAGGAGGTGGAGCTGTCAAGGTTGATGCTGCTGCAGCTTTTCAGACCTGCCTTCATGGAAGGTTCCTTCTCTTGTTTAATCATTGAGAGATCATTGAAGTCTGTATATAGCTTGTGAAAATGAAAACATAATAGTCTTCTGTTTCCATGGCAACAGAGACAGCAGATATTCATAGGCTTGAGATTTTGGCATCTTGCCTTCATCACAAGACAAAGCAAATTGCTTCAAGGTTCTCAGAAAACAAGACACAGAGTTGAAGGTAGGCCTTGGTCTGGAAGAGACAAGCAGAGAACAATGCCTGCTCTCAGAACTCAGGTCTGTGAGCTTCAGTGAGCTCCAGGTTAGGGAGCTGAGGTTCTGTAACTGGTTTTCCTGCCTGGATAGCTGTCTGTGACTGATGGAGTTGGCATCATCTAGAAGAGGACCATTCTGGGACTGAGGATATGTCTCTGCCATTCTCCCCCACACAGAATAATCAAATGGGTTCAGAGGGACCTTAAAGGTCATCCAGTCCAACCCCTCTGCAGTCAGCAGGGATATCCCCACCTAAAACAAGTTGCTCATAGCCCCAAACAAACAGACCTGGAATGGTTCCAGCAATGGAGCATCTACCTGCTCTCTGGGCAACCTGGGCCAGGGTCTCACCACCCTCACAGTGAAGAATTTCACTTTTGTATCTCATCAAAATCTTGGGTTTAGTTTGAAAACATCACCCCTGATCCTATCTCTGCACTCCCAATCAAGTCCCTCCCCAATCTTCCTGTAGCCCCCTTTAAGTCCTAAGTGGCCACCAGAAAGTCTCCCTGGACCCTTCCCCAGGCGTAACAATCTCAACTCTCTCAGCCTGGCCTTACACCACAGGGGTTCCAGCCCTTGGATCATCTCCATGTCCTCCTCTGGCCCAGCTCTGACAAGCCCATTTCTCTCCTCTGGTGAGGACTCCAGAACTGGATGAAGGGCTCCAGGTGGGATCTCAGGGTGGTTTTCCAAGCAAGGGTGGTGTAGGACATTGCAATTACATATGGACAGTCAGGTCCCTGCAGTTACTTTCCTTGACCTCGGGAAAGCTGAGAGAATCATCAACTGGGTTGGGTTGGAAGGGATCTTTGCAGGCCATCTAGTGCAACTCCCCTGCTGTCAGCAGGGACATCTGCAGCCAGAGGGGGCTGCTCAGAGCCCCAAACAATCTGACTTGGAATGGTTCCAGGGATGGGGCATCTCCCACCACACTTACGCCTGCATGCATGCACATGCAGCCACGAACATAGTGTGCACACACGTGCAGACGTGCATACAGATGTGCCCTGTGCGCATGCCTGTACTGGCCATGCACATGTGGACAGCTGTCTGCAGCATGTGTGCACTGCCCATGCACACACATGCAGCCTACACACATGCACTGCCCATGCACACACATGCAGCCTTCACGCACATACATGTACTGCCCATGCACACATGCATGCGTCTCGTACTCCCCCTAGACAACAGACAGAACGTAAGTTAATGTTGGTTGCACATGCGTACGGCAATCTTCGTTGCACATGCGTACGGCGCTTTACGCACACCCTCCTCTACGCATGCGTGCGGTGCCCTCCGTGTGCTAAGCGTACGTTAGCGTTCGGTACGCCTACGTAACGCGATGTACGCACACGCGTTCGGTACGCATACGTACCTCACTCTCTTTATATAGCGTGCAGCGTAGATGTTAACCTTCCCTACGCATGCGTAACGCGCCTTTCCATTCCATGCTGCTTCCCCTACGCACGCGCACCGCACTCTCTGTACGCAAGCGTACAGAGCGTACGTCAAGCTCGCTATACGCTTGCCTACAGCGGTTACGTAACACCCTCGACTTACGTTTGCGTATTCCCTCCCCCCCCTCCCCCCCCCCCCCCCCCCCCCGCTATTCCATGCGCATGCGCACTATGCGCTCACAGCCGAACTACCGCTCCCATCAGTCTAACGAGGAGGGGGTGGACCTTAAGGCGGGGCTTAAAATGAATAGGCGTGTTCCTTTGCCGGTTCCGCCCCCTCCTTAGTTCCCTATTGGTTGAGCCGCCTTCGTCGCCGGGTGACGGCGGGACGCGGTGCGCGCGCGGGGAGGGGTTCGAGGGGGGGGAGGGGGGTGGGGGTGTGCGCGAGCGTCGGGCTCGAGTCAGCGGCGGGAGCGGCCGCGGGGTTCAAGTCGTGAGGTTGCGCGGGGGGGGTGGTGGTGGTTTTGGATCGATTAATCGATTATTGAAAGGGGGAATGCAGCGATGATCACCATGGGAGATCTAACCGGGCTTGGGATCACCGCCTACGAGCGGTAGGACCGGCGGGAACATGGCGGAGAGGTAAGAACCGGCATCGGGGGGGGGGTGGGAATTGAGGTTTCGGGGGGGGGGCTGAGGCCTGCAAGGGGCTGCACCTCCAGTTCGAAGCGGCCTAGACCGCCCTCAGCGGCACCGGGGGGGGACGGGGGGCTGTGCCCCCCCCGTGGGAGCTGAGGGGGTGGTCTAGGCTGCTTTCTCTAGCCCTTGGGGGACTTTGCCTTCCCGCTCCCTTATAGCTGATCCCTGTAGCGATTTACAGGGGTGTCACCCCCGCTTTGGGGTGTTTGTGACCCCCTACCCCTCACCTTCAGGTGTTTCCATGCCCCTCTTGGAGGAGGGAGATGTTTCCTTCTCTTTCTTTTGCCTTCTGGGTGCTTAGGGGGGGTTAGAATTTTATGAGGGGGGGTGTCAGCAGCGCCCTGGATTCTTCTTGGGCTGTTCATGGGGGGAGACTTGCATCTGGACCCCACCCTGCGCTCTCTGGGTGGGTATGGGGGAATGTGAGTCTCACCCCCCAGTCTCTTTTTTGGTGCATGAGGAGGGGGCTGGATGCAGGAAGGGGGGGGGAGGGAGGAGGGATCCCGACCCGAAAGGATCCCAACCCCACCCTGCTTTCCAAGGGGGTATTGGTAAAAGGGAGGCTGGATTCTACCCTGCTGCTTATGGAGGGGTTGGATCCCACCTTCTTCCTTCTGAAGGGGTTGTATCCCACCCTTCTCTCCCCCTTCTCTCTATGGAAGGGGTTTTGAAGGGGCTGGATCCCACCTTGCTCCTTATGGAAGGCGTTCTGGAGGGGCTGGATCCCACCCTGCTGCCTACGAAAGGGGTTCTGGAGAGGCTGGGTGCATCCTGTACCCTACAGAGGGTCTGGATTCCCCTGTTCTCGTTATGGAATGGGTTCTGGAGGGGCTGGATCCCACCTTGCTCCCCTTGAAGGGGTGATGAAGGAGCCGGATCCTCCCCTGGTTCCCATGGAGAGGGGTGCTGGATTCTATCTTGCTCCCTGCGGAGGGGCTGGGTCCCCTCCTGAGCCCTGTGGGGGGGTTCTGAAGGGGGCTGGATCTATTGGGGAGGTTTTGGAGGGGGCTGGATCCCCTCCTGTGCCCTTTGGATGCCGTAGGGAGGAGGTTTTGGATCGGGATGGATCCCACCCGGCGCGGGGCGGCAGGCATGGGAGGTGTTTTTAGGGAGGGGTAAGGTGTGGCAGGGCGAATGGGGGGGTTCCTTGTTGGGGGGAGCACGGCAAGGTGGTGCTGGGGTGGGTGTGGATGCAGGGATGCGGTGGGAAAGGGGTGCGGGCAGGGCTGGGGGGGGCTGCAGGGGCTGGCGATGGGGGGAGGGGGGCTGCTGCAGGATGCGCAGAGATTTGGGGGAGGTTCAGTGGTTGAGTTGAGGTGGTTTGTGCTGGGGTGGGAGGGTATTTTATCTCTCTCATGCACTGGTTGGGGTTTTGGGTGGGATTTTTCATCCTTCCTACCCCCCCCCCACCTCGTCGCTGCGCTGCTCCTGCTGCTTTCCCCCAGCCCCGCATTTTCCAGCTGCAGAAAAAAACCCTGCAGGATTTTGGGGCTCCAGCTGCAAAAGAAAATGCAGGATTTGGGGGACACACACACACACAAAACGTTTATTTCTTTATCCACATCCCCCCCACTTCCTTGGCCGTCTTTAAGGTTTTTAATCAACCCTTGAGTGACCTCTACAGAGAAACCCGCAGCTGCTGTGCCTCTGGTCCCTCACCTGCCACACGCAGCTGGGTGAGCTTCAGGGGTGGGGTGAGGTGGGGGGGGGACAGAGGGAAAAAAAAAGCTGGTTTAGATTTTCAGCCCCAAATGAATGAAGTGAGAAGCTCGTGGGGGAGCTTTCAGCGACCTGCAAGCAGCAGGTGGCTTGGGTAGGGCCGTGGTGAGCAAAATGTGACGCTGCGCTTCGTGCCAGCAGGATGGTGGCCATGCTGTTGCCCTCCATGCATGCTGGCTTGATCTTCTCCATGGGTGGAGGTTGATTTCCACCACAGGGGGTGGGCTGATCTCCATCACAGAGGGAGGTTTGGTCTCCTCCCGGGTGGTGGGGTGATGTCCACCATGGGTGGTGGGTTGATTGCATGAAATACCTCCCCTAGGTGGTATCTGCAGCTGAATGTTCATCTAACCACATGATCCATCAAAACAAGGTGACTGAACCTTGCTGCAGAGCTGGTCTCCTGCATCTGAAAGCTGATTTGTGTGCTGTGAGGAAGGGGAGAGTGGAGGAACCAACACCCTCACAGTTTGCCATCATCAGGCTGCTGCAAAACTCTCTCTGCTGACTTTGGAGGAGAGGGGGGTATGACAAAAGGTGGTGGTTAGTGCTTGGAGATGTGGATTGCTCCAGGATCTTGGTTTGTGCTTGTGAGCTGTGAGCTTCTGTTGATGAAGAAATGCCTCTGGTAGCTCTGTTAGTGAAGATTGCTCTGGGGGAAGGGCTAAGGGATGGAGTTAGAGCTGGATGCAAACCCTGGCTGGGTGACTGGAACCAGGGAGTGGTGAGGAATGGAGTTGCCTCCAGTTGGTGGTCAGTCGCCAGTGGTGTTCTCCAGAGTGGCTGGGAACTGCCTGTTGGGAAAGGACCTGAGGTTGGTGACAGTGGCTGGAGATGAGCCCAAGTGTGAGAAGGCCACCAGCAGCCTGGGTTGGACCTGAAATAGTGTGGCCAGCAGGAGCAGGGCAGGGATGGTTTCCCTGGACTGGGCACTGTTGAGACCACACCTTGAGTCCTGGGTTCAGTTTTGGGCCCCTCATGCCAAGAAGGACATTGAGGGACTGGAGCAGTTCCACAGAAGTGCAACAAAGCTTGGGAAGGGGCTGGAGAACAGGTCTGGAGGGGAGCAGCTGGAGGGCCTGGAGTTGTTGAGCCTGGAGCAGAGGAGACTGAGGGGAGACCTTTTGGCTCTCTACAACTCCCTGAAAGGAGGTTGGAGCCAAGTGGGGGTCAGTTTCTTCTCCCAAGGAACAAGGGATAAGACAAGAGGAAATGGCCTCAAGTTGCTCCAGGCTGGATTTAGGCTGGACATGAGGAATAATTTCTTCATGGAAAGGGTTGTCCAGGCCTGCTCCAGGCTACTCAGGGCAGTGGTGGAGTCATCCCTGGAGGCATTTGATAGCTGTGGTGCTGAGGGCCATGGTTTAGTGGTGCCCTGGCAGTGCTGGGTTAGTGGTTGGACTCCATGATCTTGGAGGTCTTTGCAACCTCAATGGTTCTCTGATTCTATGATATTTCTTCCCCCTGCTTGAGATGGGGGAAGAGAAGAAAACTCAGAATGTCCAGTGTCATTACCCTTCCTCCAAACATCTCCTGTGAGGTTTTGTAGACCACTGCCCAGCAGTAACTTCTTTTCTGCTCATTGACAGCTATATTCCCAGCCTCAAATTTACCTCCAAGATGGAATTTGAGTCTCTGATGGCAGCACCACCTCATTCCACCAGTACCTGGGGTGGCTTTCAAGTCTAAATGACTCTTGAGTCTTAATCCCAACCACTTGAATTGGGTTTGAGTTGGAGAGAGAATTTCCACGCTCTTCCTTTGGGAAAAAAGGCAGATGTTGAGGCCCCTCCATCTCTGGGCAAGTCCAAAGGAGCTGCTGACAGGGTACTTCCCACCCAGATCTATTTTTCCCTCTCTGCAGATCAAGACAAACCAAGGTCTGGCTTGTCTGTAAGCCAGATGTCTTCAGCTAGCTCTCATCTAAAGGAGCTGGAGCTGAAGTTCAAAGGAGCTTTGAGGCATCAAGATTCCTCAGTAGCTTAAAAAGAGGGGAGGGACCAAATGTCCTCTGCTCCTGGTCTCATTAATGTTGCTGAGAAGAAGGGGCCCAAGCAGCTCTCACAGCTGATTCGCCTTTAACTTGGTTCGAGGAACCTCTGACTGCAATTCCAGCTCTACCTTCCATGGCTTAAATTAGGTCATTAGCCATCCTAGCAAGAGAAGCAGAAATGCCACCATGTCCTGTCACCTGCAGCTCCCAGGGAGCAAGAGAGAGAAGATGCAGCCAGTTGGCCAAGAGCCCAGAAGAAGCATCACAGATATTTGTAGCTTGCAGCTGAATCAAAGGTGGGTGAGGAGATGCAGGAGAATCGAGCAGGGTAAATCAGTTGCCAACTGTGCCTGTGTCAGGAGGAGAGGGTCCCACTGTAGGATTGATTGTTGGTTGGTGGGAACAGGGAGGGGTCAGAGAATCAGCAGTTAGGTTGGAAAAAAAGACCTTTAAGATGATCAAGTCCAAGCTGGAACTGGAAGGAGACCTCTCAGATCTGGACTGTTAAAGGTTAGCACCATTGTTGCCTTTCACAAAGGGTTTTCCTGAACTCCATGACAATGAGCAGCTGCTTGGTGGATCCAGGAGGTTGGTCTTGATGTTAGGTGTCTTGTTTCTGGGGGGGTGCACAGTTTTCATCTTGGGTTTTGGGATTCTTTTTGGGGAGTGCCCACTTTTTACCTTGATTTTTGTTGCTGCTGCTGTGTTGTTGCTACAGGAACCACTTTCTGCTCTGCTTGCAACCACAAAGTGGCTTTTGTGGTTAGTCTTTGATGGCTGCTGGTGCTGTGAAACTTAGCAGTGAGGTTGGACATAGTCTAGCAGCTTTATTAGTGAAGATATGTTAATGTATGCTAATGGGCTTGGCAGCAGAGGAGCAATGAGAGGATAGAGGTCATGTGGATGGGCTGATTTAAACCTTCTACCTCATTCCTCTTGACCTGTGTTGGGTGTTTTGGACCAGGGGTGGTGGGTTCTGACTCCGTGAGGGCTGAGATGGCATCACCTTGAAGCAGGATTAAAGGACCTGCTGGTTGAGAAGAGTGCTGGGCTGGAGAAGCTGCTGGTTTCCAGACACTTAAATGGTGTAATCAAACCCCAGATCTTCTCTGAAACAACAACAATGAAACAAATCTCGATGGGTTTTGTGGAAAATTAATCATTTTCTGGGTGCTTCTGGAAAGCTGGGGAGATAAGATGAACTCATGCATGGTCAGATGGCATCAGGCCTCCTGGGCTTGTGCTGTCCCAAGGGCAGCCAGCACAGTGCCACCGATGCTCGCTCGGGTGCCTGCTGGTTTGTGGAGCTGCTCCTTCAGCTTTTTAATGGTGACAGAACCTGGGGAAATCTGGGACAATCCCAGCAGCCCATCTGTGACAGCCTCCATGTTCTTCTAAGCCTGGTTCTTTAGGGCTTTCAGCAGCCGCAAGCTGCCTCATTGCCAGTGGTTGTGATGTCTATAACTCCTCTCTCCACTGGGACTTGGAGACTCTTAATCCACTCATAGGAGGACTGCAGGCTGGTTTGGGTTGAAAGAGACCTTAAAGGTCATCTAGTGGAACCCCCATGAAGTGAGGATGTACATCTTCAACTACAGCAGGTTGCCCAGAGCACCAGGTCCCACTTTACCTGAAATGGTTAGGTGAATCCACAGTTCTGCTCCTGGATTCAGAGGTGACCTACTTTGGTCATGATCAAGTCTTTATGCTCCATCTGCTCCCCCCACCACAGGGGAGTTATCACCCAGGGAAATCAGTGAGACACTGGAACAGGTTGTCTGGGGTGGTCATGGGTGCCCCCTGGCTGGAGAGGTGTTCAAGGCCAGGTTGGATGAGGCCTTGAGCAACCTGGTCTAGTGGAAGTTGTCCCCACCATGAGAGGGGGGGTGGAACTAGATGATCTTTAAGGTCCCTTCCAATCCAAACCATTCTGTGGTTCTATGAAATGATTGTTGACTTGGCATCTTGAGCTGTAAAAATATGCAGCATGTTGGTGTAGGCAACTTCGCTCCCCAGCAAGGAGCAGCTTCTTAAATCCCTCTGCCAGCAATGTCCTCTGGTAGCTGCTGCTTCTTCAGGTCAACTGACTTGACCATTACTTCTCCTCTGACTCCTCAGTCTGCATTTAGGCTGGTGAAGGTGAAGGGCAAGTTCTTCTGGATGAGTTTCTAGGTAAGCTGTAATCTGGAGGGAAGAGATCTTGTCTCCTCAGTCGGTGTCCTGGTTAAAGACCGGTTTGGGCGAGACTCAAGTCCTCAAACCCTTCTGACAACCATATTGAGACCAAAGACTTGTGGTCAGAAGTTCCTCTTCTGCAAGATGAAGGTTTTAACAGCTCACCTGTTGTAGCTTAAGGAAAAACACTGAAGTCTCTAGCCAATAACCTTTAAACAGAAGCCCACAACCCAAAACAAAACCATCAAGTAACCAAGAGGTCTTTGGGGACTGGGCTGAATCCAGGAGTTAAACTGATGTAGAAACCAGCTGAAGGTTTGCCATGGAAGAGGTTGGCTTTGGGGGATGGATCAGAACACCTCAGCTCTGGGGGGTTTAGGGTCAGCTTGGAGCCACTCTCCATGTACAGAAGTACCTCTATGGTGGTTTGGTTGGGCCGTGTTGGTCCTAGATCTGCAAGAGCTTCATCTTGAAGGTCTCTTCCAACCTGGTTTATTCTATTCTATCCTATTCTGGCCACTGATAGAGATGACTACAAACATTAGGGTGATCTTTTTGTTCAAAAGTGTGACTGATTTTTCAGAATGATTCCTTCTCCCTGTCTTCTGGAGCTCTTCCCTTCTGCTTTTTTGCTTCACTGCTTATTTCCTTACATGCTCTAGATAACGCATTGAGCCCAGACCTCTCCTCGTCCCTTCTCAGCGTCTTCTCCCAACCAAACATTTTCTGCTGGAATATTTATTATCCTTTTGCCTCTTTCCAACAAATCCAAGCTGTTGCCAAGATGCAAGTGAGGGATAAATGTCCTCCAGGTGCTGAGGGGAAGAAGTGGAGCATTCCCTTGACAGCATCTGCTTTGTGCCCTTGGAATTAGCTCTTACTCCTTAAATTCCTCCCAGCAACATCCCCTCAGCCCTGAGAAGCAGATTTTCCCCCATTTATCACCACTTGGAAGAACCATGAGGCCTTGAGCAATCTGGGTTAGTGGAAGGTGTTCCTGCCTGTGGCCTGGGGTTGGAACTAAATCATCTGTAATGTCCCTTCCAACCCAAACCATCCTATGAATCTATGAACCATATTCTCCAGGTGCCTCTTACCTCTAAGTCCTTGCCCATTCCTGTTTCTCTAACCTTAAGATAATCGCAGCAAGAGGCTGGGACCAGACTCATGTCAGTGGTGCCCAGTGACAGGACAAGTGACAATGGACACATACTGGAACCCAGGAGGTTCCATCAGCAGAAACCTTGTCAGATGTCCTTATTGCTGCTGGCATGGCTCCTACCCTTTGAGCACACTCACAAGCACCAAATCCTGACGGATGGATGCCAATTTTTAGGGAGCCAAATCCATCACTCTGGCTTTTGGTGCCATCCCAGCTGATGGCCAGGTGACAAAGAGGCTCTGAAATGGCATCAAAGTCTTTTTATGAGGCTGTTAATGTATTTTTAAACAATACATGGGAAGGAGAGGTGGGAAGGGATGGTGAGGTCTCATCAGCTGTGATGTGCAGTTATCCATGGGTGACATTTCAAGAGCAGAAACCTTTCTTACTGCAGTGAAGGACATGGAAGCTTTTGATGGTTGATTAACAGCTCATCAAAGCTGTGGTCAATGAGGCCTGAAATAGGC
The DNA here is from genome assembly GCF_014839835.1 of Dryobates pubescens. NCBI lineage: Eukaryota > Metazoa > Chordata > Aves > Piciformes > Picidae > Dryobates > Dryobates pubescens. Next base: position 3,952,518 of record NC_071625.1, read on the forward strand.
TGTCAGAAGGAGAAGGTTTTGCTGCTTGGATTTTCTAGCCAGGGTGAGCCTGGAAGGGCTTTTCTTCCTGGACTGAACCTAGACTGGAAGTTCTGCTTCTGGTGTGCAGCAGAGCTTTTGGACTTCTGGTTGATGTTTGAAGTTGTTGACTTTTTAAAACACAGTTTGAATATGAAGAAAGGCCTTATGGAGGTGGAAGTGGTGGAGCATTGATACTACCTGGGCTTGAATGGGATGTGGAGGAAGGTTGCATGAGTGTTTGCTGGTGTCATGGCCACCGGTCTTGGATCTTAGAATCCCAGACTGGTTTGGGTTGGAAAGGACCCTTGAAGGTCAGCTAGTCCACTGCCCCACTGAAGTCAGTAAGGATGTCTGCAACTAGAGCAGGTTGCCCAGAACCTCAAACAGCCTGACCTGGAATGGTTCCAGGGATGGGGCAGCTACCACATCTCTGGGAAACCTGGGCCAGGGTCTCACCACCCTGGCATAACAAATTTCTTCCATCTCTCCAGTCTAAATCTCCCTCCTCGAGTTTCAAACCATCACCTATTGTCCTGTCACAGCAGACCCTGCTAAGAACTCTGGTCTCCAGCTCTTCTGCAGTCCTGGAAGGCCACCAGAAGGTCTCCCTGCAGCTTTCTCCAGGCTGAACAACCTCACCACAGTTCCCATTCTACAGCTGGAAAGAGAGGATACCTCGATGTGGTGCAGTAACACCAGAGCCTGGGGTCTTAGCTCTCTGGGCCATGACATGGTTTGACCATAGAGTATCCTTCCTCTTTACCATCAAAAAGATCTCTGAGCTCTTTGTTGGTGTAGCCTCCACATGCCAGCTCTGCTGTCTGCTGCCTGTGGTGGCTGGGCTTCCTCTTCCAGGGTGGTGACATTTCTCTGTCTGCCTCATTGCATTTTTATTGATCTTCCCTCTTCACTCTGTGCTTGAATCTAAATGACTTCCACGGGCAGCGTGTGTGGCAGCCCAAGCTCCCCACCAGGCAGAAATGGTCCTGACTCTGCAAACTGAACCTGCAGGTTTGTGATTTTCATTGATCTGCCCACAGAGATTCTTGCAAGGCTGAGAGAACTTCCCATACAGTTCATAGATTCATAGTTTGTGTTAGAAGGGACCCTGGAGTGTATCTAGTTCCACTAGACCAGGTTGCTCAAGGCTTCATCCAAGATCATCAAGTCATAAAAGCATGGAATCATCAAATTGTTTGGGTTGGGAAAGGTCTTTAAGATCATCAAGCCCAACCATTGATCTGGTACTGCCAGGTCACCACCAATCCATATCCCTCAGCACTGCATCTCCACAGCTTTTAAACTGCCCCCACTAGGGATGGGAACTCCACCACTGCCCTGGGCAGCCTGGGACAGGCCTTGACAGCCCTTTTGGGTATATTCAAAGAATCCTAGAATCCCAGCTTGGAAAGGACCTCAAGGATCACCTGCTCCAACCTTTCTTGGCACAAGCACAGTCTAGGGAAGATGGCCCAGCACCGTGTCAAGTGGAATCTTCAAAGTGTCCAATGTTGGAGACTCCTCCACCTCCCTGGGGATCATTCTAATGGATTGTGCTTGCTTTGAAAAATTGTCCTCTAGTGTCCAACTGGAATGTCCCCAGGAGTAACTTGTGCCCATCACCCCTGGTCTTTTCCATCTGCTTCCTTGTCAAAAGGGAGTCTCCATCCTCTTTGTAGCCACCCTTTAAATCCTGGAACATGGTGATGAGGTCCCACATAAGCCACTTTTCTCTAGGCTGAGCAAACCCAGCCTTTCCTCACCTGGCACCTTCCAGTCCTTGGATCACTTTGGCAGCCCTTCTGTGGACCCTTTTCCAGCCTGTCCACATCTTCCCCTGGACACCTTCTAACTGCGCTGTCTCTACCTTGTCCACATCTTATCTGGACTCTCTTCCAGCCTGTCCATATCTTCTCTGTACCCTCTCCACGTTGTCCACATCTTTTTTTGTGGTGGTCTTGCTTCCTTTTGTCATGCTGGGACTGGTTTTGGTGTCCATCTGCCAAGTTACTCACGTTAAGGGTTGCATCTGAAGCTGACCAAGCCCACAGGCGAGGCTTCAGAGGACCCAGGGGTGTATCATCAGCTTCACTGGTCAGTAAGCTGACTCCTAAGTCCTTTTGGAGTCCTGAAGTTGCCTTTCTAGATGCTGCTCTGCTTCATAAGCTTCTTTCCTGCCTTTAATCTAACCTGGACATCTGTGAGTCTCCATCCCCTCAAAGACAGAGAGAGAAGGAGGTCCTGTAGAGCCTTCTCCACATGCCATTGTGGTGGCTGAGGCTTTAGAAAGCCCTTCTAGAACAAACCCACAAAGGCCTCTTGCTCCAGCAATGTTGAATGTGGTCAGGAACATCTGGGAAGAGTTAGGGAGTGAAAAAGAGAACCCACCAGGCAGAAGAATCAATCTTTGGAGCAGAAGGCTTGAGGGATGTCTGTGCAAGCATCTCCAGCCAGATCAGTGGGCTTGTGGTGAGGATTAGCATTTGGGTGAAAGGAGCATGGAGAAGGAAAACCCAAAGTTTTTCCTTCCAAAAGTGGTGGTATTGGGGTAAACAGAGCATGGAGAAGGTTGGTTGTTGAGGCTGCTGGACTCCCATTCCCTGTCACCTAACCAAGTGTGACCTCTGTGACTTGCTGCTTGGGGGTTTGTTGGAGTTGAGGTCATGTTTCAGCCCTTGGTGGAGTTAATTCCATGTGGAGAAGAGAGCAAGTTGACTCTTCATGGTCTCCAGCACTCCATGTGGGTATCACAAAAAGGGAGCCATGGGCAGAAGAGCAAGAAGTCCTCAAGTAGCTGCCTTGGGCTTCTGGTGGTTGGCTCTCAAAGACATACAAAGTGCTAGCAGCTGAACACCAAAAGGAGCCATTCCTAGTTTTCCTTCCCAAGGCAGGAAGGAGTCTGAGGGCTGAGTGATTTGAAACCCTTTGTTGAGAAGAGAAGGCTCTGGGGAAACCTTCTGGTAGCCTTTCAGGACTTCAAGGAGCTGATCAGAAAGATAGGGAGAGACTTTTTAGCAGGACCTGTTGTGACAGGACAAGGGTGATGGCTTGGAACTAAAAGAGGGGATTCAGACTGGAGAGAAGGGAGAAATTTTACAGACTCTCAGGTTGGAAGGGACCTCAAGGATCATCCCCTCCAACCTTCCTTGGGAAAGCCATGGTCTAGATAAGTTGGCCCAGTACCCTGACCAGGTCATGAGCCCCTGGCCCAGGTTGCCCAAAGAGGTAGTAGATACCTGGAACCAATCCAGGTCAGGTTGGGTTGGGCTCTGAGCAGCCTTCTCTAGTTGCAGATGCCCCTGCTGACTGCAGGGGGCTGGACTAGGTGACATGGTTTTAGTGGTGACTTGGCAGTGCTGGGTTATGGTTGGACTTGATGATCTTTAAGGTTTCTTCCATCCCAAACAATTCCGTGACTCTATGCTACAAGCTCATTTCAAAGCTAAGTAGACTCATCTTAAGGTTTGTCCCTCCCTGTTCTAGGTCTCACCACTAGGACTTGAATTCAGTTCCTTTTTTTGTGCCCTTTCACAGAAATGAAAGGCACAGAATCACCAAAATAGGGAAAAGGGAGGCTGGAGCAGTGGGATTTCAAATGCCACTGCCATGAACAGATGTCCTGGGGTTGGTTTCATCCTGGAAGCGCTTGTGAGCTTGGAAAAGGGACCCACAGGGGCTACTGGGGGAGACAAATCTGCACAACGAAGTAATTAAAGGTTATCAGTGAGTCACTGATCTCCTTCCACCCACACAGCTGTGATCCAAGGCTTCATTTCTCTTCATAATGCATTTCAGACCATCCTGCGTGGCTGCAATCATGGAGTCATGGAATCATTTTGGTTGGAAATGGCCTTTAAGATCATGGAGTCCAGCCATTCACCCAGCACTGCCAGGTCATCACCAAACCATGTCCCTTAGCACCACATCTCCATGGCTTTGAAACCCCTCCAGGGATGGGGACTCCACCACTGCCCTGGCCAGCCTGGGGCAGGCCTGCACAACCCTTTCCATGAAGAAATTGTTCCTCATGTCCAATCTAAACCTCCCCTGGTATAACTTGAGGTCATTTCCTCTTGTCCTATTGTTTGTGCCTTGGAGAAGAGACCAACACTCCACCTAGCTCCAACCTCCTATCAGGGAATTAGAGCCAAAAGGTCTCCCCTCAGCCACCTTTTCTCTAGGTTGAACAGTGTCAGTTCCCTCAGCTGCTTGTCTCAAGACCTGTTCCCCAGACCCTTCACCAGCTGTGTTGCTCTTCCTTGAACCCTCATTTAACCTTTGGGGTTATCCTGTCACTCTTCAGATCCCACCCCAGGCAGGGCCTTTGACCTTGGTGTGCAGTCATCTCAAGGATGTGACACTGAAATGAAGACTATCTGGGGTCAGTTCTAGGTGACTGGCATGAAACTACTGTGAGGGATGTGTCTGAGAAGTCATGTTTAGGCCTGAGCTCAGGTGTGAGACTAGGAGGGAAAGGAGCTGAGATTGGATGGTGGATACCAAGCTGGAGCAAACGTTCACTAGCCCAATCGGCTGTCTGCTAACAGTGGACCTTGTCTTCATCTTCTGTGCTCCTGGGAGATGGGTATGTAGCATTCATAGCTCTGGGTCCATGACTTCATGGAGCTGCAAAGGATTTTGTGAGGGGTGGTAGAGCTTTTGAGGACAGAATGGTAGTTGGTGACCCTAATGTCTCCATAACCAAGCTCTTTGAATCATGAATCATGTTTTGGGTTGGAAGGGACCTTTAAAGGTCATCTTGGCAAACCCCCCTGCAGTCAGCAGGGACATCTTCAGCTAGATCAGATCCTGGCTGTGTTGGGAGCACATGAACTTAAATGTCTTTGAGGTCAGTATTTCCTAAGGGTTTAAATATCTGGATCTTAAATAGTGCCAAGTAGCCTGGAGTTTCCCATTCCCTGAATGATGCTCTTCTCCTGCAGTTTGCTGAACCATAATTGTCATCTTCTGGGAGCAGATTCTGGGAAGATCTTTGTCCTGGAGCTATGCAAAGGCTGATTATCTCCTGTTTGTTCAAGGAAGCTTTTGTGGGAGGCAGAGGCATGGCTCCCTCCAGGAGGGAGAAGACCTTCCTTTCCTCATTAGCTCTTGTATAGAATCCCAGCATGTTGGGTGTTGGAAGTGACCTCTGGAGAACATCTACTGCAACTCTCCTGCTAAAGCAGGGTAACCCACAGCAGGTTGCCCAGGATCAAAGTGTCCTGGTGGGTCTGGAATCTTTCCAGAGAAGGAGACTCTACAATCTCTGAGCAGCCTGCTCCAGGGCTCCAGCACCCTCAAAGAGAAAAAAATTTCTCCTCCTGTTCAGATAGAACCTCCTAGGTTCTAGTTTGTGCCCAGTGCCCCTTTATCCTGTCACTGGGCACCACTGAGAAGAGCCCAGCCCCATCCCTTTGCCCCCCACCCTTCAGCTCTTGCTGAGCATTGAGAAGATTCCCTCTCAAGCTGCTCTTCTCCAGGCTCAACAGCCCCAGGGCTCTCAGCCTTTCCTCCTCACAGAGAAGCTCCAGGCCCCTCAGCAGCTTTGTAGTCTTCACTGAACTCTCTCCAGCAGTTCCCTGTCTCTGTCAAACTGGGGAGCCTAGAACTGGACCCAGGACTCCAGCTGTGGCCTCCCTGGGGCAGAGTAGAGAGGGAGAAGAACCTCCCTCAACCTGCTGGTCCCACTCTTCCTCACACACCCCAGGACACCATTGGCCATGAGGACACATTGCTGGCTCGTGGTGAACTTGTTCCTCACCATCACTCCCAGGTCCTTCTCTTTGGAGCTGCTTTCCAGCAGGTCACCCCTCACCTGTACTGGTGCAGGGGGGTGTTCCACCCCAGCTGCAGGACTGGGAATAAGAACCAGGGCAAGGTGGTGTCTCAGGGACAAGGTGAAGTCTCAGGAGGACAGGTTTGATTGTCAAAGAAGACATGTGAGTGAAAAACATCATAACCATGGTGTTAATAGAGAAGGACATCAGCTGGGAAGAAGAAAAATGGATGTGAAGGAGAGAGAGGATGCTCCAGGCAGCACGTCGGAGTTGCGTGCGGTGAGAGTAGTGCAGAAGCTCTTTGACAGTGATGAGGAATGAAGTGGGGAGCAGGCTGAGGAGACAGGGAAGTTCCAAGCAGTTGGGATGAGGCCTTGAGCAACCAGGTCTAGTGGAAGGTGTCCTTGCTCATGGCAGGAGGGTTGGAACTAGATGATCTGAAAGGTCCCTTCCAGTCTAGCCTTGAGCACCTCCAGGGCAGGGGCATCTGTGACCTTCCTGGACACTCTCACACCTGCCTCTAGTGCCTGAAGAAGCATGTGGCCAGCCCTGCATTTGGGGAGGAACAACCCTCTGCACCAGTCGAGGTGAGGGGTGACCTGCTGGTTAGCAGCACCAAGAAGAAGGACCTGGGAGTGCTGGTGAGGAACAAGTTCACCAGGAGACAGCAATGTGCCCTCATGGCCAATGGTGTCTTGGGGGTGCAGGAAGAAGAGTGTGGCCAGTGGGTGGAGGAGGGTTCTCCTCTACTCTGGTGAGACTGCATCTGGAGTCCTGTGTCTACTTTTGGTCTCCCCAGTTCAAGAGAGACAAGGAACTACTGGAGAGAGGCCAGTGGAGACTCTGAAAAGGCTGAGAGCCCTGGGGCTGTTCAGGCTGGAGAAGAGCAGCCTGAGAGGGGATCTTCTCAATGCTCAGCAAGAGCTAAAGGGGAGGGGGCAAGAGGCTGGGGCCAGACTCTTGTCAGCGGTACCCAGTGACAGGATGAAGGGCAATGTGCAAACTGGAATCCAGGAGGTTCCATCAAGAACAACCTCTTGGCTTGGAGAGTTCTGAGCCCTGGAGCAGGCTGTCCAGAGAGTTGTGAAGTGGCCTTCTCTGGGGAGCTTCTAAACCTAGCTGGACATGGTGATCCTGGGCAGCCTGCTGTGGGTGACCCTCTTTCAGCAGAGGGGTGGGACTAGATGGTCTCCAGAGGTGCCTTCCAACTCCCAAGATGCTGGGAGTGTGGGATTCCCTGGTTTACCTCGCTGGGTGCTGGTGCCAGTCATCAGCCTGAGCAGCCATCCATGGCAGAGGTGTGCAAGGTAAACCCCTTGATGTTGCAGAATTTTTCTTCCTCTTTCTCCTTCTCATCTTCCCTCAGTTTTAGCTGCCCTGGAGGCCACGTGAGGGTGGCTTTGAAAGCCATGGGTCATTGGTTTTCAGATTGGCAGGCGAGCTTCCTTCCAGCTCTGCTGTGTCTCTGAGCAGTCAGTGTCTGGAAAAGGCAGGAGTGAGCAGGGTGGACACGCGGGGTGAAGCGGTCGCTAGTACCGCGCACGGTGAAGCTCGGAGCTGTGTCTGAGGCGCCCTTGATGTGTGGCCAGTGTCTCGGGTGCTTCCCACTGCTCCTTCGGGATTTGTAGCCCAGTCAGCTGGAATAGTCTTTTGTCAGGACTGGAAGATGCTGTGTTCAGCTGAGCTAGGACTGACAGCTTATCTGGCTTTTGGCAGAGCTCTTCTGCTTGCTTCGGGTGCTACCGCACCCGGAGCCACATCTCCAGCTCTGGAGCGACATGGATGTATTGGAGCAGGTCCAGAGGAGGCCACAATAATGATTCAAGTGCTGGAAAGCCTTCTGCTGTGAGGACAGGTTGAGAGAGTTGGGGTTGTTCAGCCTGGAGAAGAGAAGGCTCCAGGAGACATTCTGGTGGCCTTTCAGGACTTAAAGGGGGGGGCTAAAGATGGGGAGGGGCTTTTTATCAGGTCCTGGACAGGACAAGGGATGATGGTTTGAACCTGAAAGAGGGAGATTTAAACTGGAGAGAAGGGAGAGATTTGTTACAGTGAGGGTGGGTGGTGAGATGCTGGGAGAGGTTGTTCAGAGAGGTGGGAGATGCCCCATCCCTGGAGCTATTCCAGGTCAGGTTGTTCAGGGCCCTGAGCAACCTGCTCTGGTTGCAGATGTCCCTGCTCACCATGGGGCAGTTGGTCTAGATGATGTTTTAAGGTCCCTTCCAACCCCAACTGTTCAATGATTGTTTGTCTCCTGTATCATGGGTTGGAAGGACCTGCAAAACTCATCTAGTCCACCCCCCTGCAGTGAGCAGGGACATCTGCAACTAGAGCAGGTTGCTCAGAGCCTGTGACAGTTTTAGGATGCTATCACAGAGCCCCACACAACCTGACCTGGAATGGTTCCAGGGATGAGGTATCGACCATCAGTCTGGGCAACATGGACAGTGTCTCAGCACCCCCAGCATAAAAGATGTCTTCCTTGGATCTAATCTAGTTAATTTGATTATTTTTCTAAGTGATAACCTTCTTTGGGGGCCTCCACATTAGATAACCCTTGTTTCAAACACCTCAGAGCCAAACCCATGGTCTTTGTGTAGCCAACATCAAGCTGACTGTTGGTGTTCTCCATAGGCACTGAGCTAAACTCACTTCAGTTAATTGGAGAACATCCAGTGCAGCTCAGACTTTGGAAGTTCTGGTGGTTTTTGTTGGTAAATGTTCTGCTGAACTATGCAAGAGGTCTATGCAAAGAGCACTTTGATATTGCCAGTTGAGCATGGCTTGAAACCTTTTGCCATGCAAGACAGGCAAACCAAGTTCTGAGGACAAGGAGGACAACGTCTCGTTGATGCCTAAATACCACCAGTCATCCCCCAAGCTCCAGCAGAGCTTGTGGTGAGATGGTTAATCCTGAAAGACAACCAGCAGCCAAGGTTGCCTTCAAGTCTGAGTGATGATTTGACTAATTCTGTGCTGCTCTGCTGGAGGGGATCTAACCAGGGAGCAAATTGCAGGGTTGGCTGATCCTGCAGACCGGACCTTATCTTGCCGGTGGTGGCGAAGGGACCTGTTTGGCTTTGTCATCGTAGAGCAAGCTCCTCAAGTGGTTTTTGGTTGGTTGGTGGGTTTTAGGGTGGAATTAGTGGATTAAAGGCTTTGCCATGAGGCTGAGGCACACAAGAGCTGCTGCTTTAAGTCTCTCCTCTCCAAAGCTGCAGCACCACGCGTGGGCTTCTCTGTCAGCAACGTGCCGCCACTTTTGTTGAGCCGCCAGAAGCTTGTTGGGCTTCTTTGAGTTGCCTCACTCAAGAGCTTTTCCCCGTGACTCAACCACCATGTAGTAGCATCCAGCATGAGTCACCCATAATCACCTTCAAACCAGCTGGTTCTGCCCAAATTCTGGTGTCACCCTGAAAAATGTCACTGGTTTGTGTCCTTTTAACCTGCTTACCTCCTTCTGGCTTTTCAAAGGGAATCTCTCCCTTCCCTCTGCCCTATTTCCACTTGGCTGACTCCATCCCAAGGATTACATGGAGAGAAGAGAGGCTTTTTTTGCTCTCCCGCAGGGGCAGGAGGTTGATTTGCTGCCGGAAAGCATCGCTGGGATAATCAAACTTCACAGGTTCTTTGTTCCAGGCAGAGCTATTCTTGGAAGAGGAGGCTGCTGTCAATTGCTGAGGAGGCTGACAAAGGACTGGGAAGGTTTGAATAAAAAAGGGAGCAGCTTCAGAAGAATGATTTGGTAGCCTGCAAGTTCTAGAATCATTGAATTGTTTGGGTTGGAAAAGACCTCTGAGAGCGTTGAGTCCAACCATTGGCCTAAGACCACCATGGGCATTAAACCACTTCCCAAAGTGCCCTGGCCACACCTCCATGGACAGTGAGGTTTGGGTCCTTTGTTGGTCCTGTGTAGGCACAGATCATTTAGGTTGGAGGAGACCTTTAAGATCATGCAGTCCAACCATTAACCCAGCACTGCTAGGTCTCCACTAAACCATGTCCCTTAGCACCACATCTCTGCTACTTTGAAACCCCACCCTGGGGTGGGGACTCCACCACTGCCCTGGGCAGCCTGGGACAGGCTTTGACAAACCTTTCTGCAAACAAATTATTCCTCATGTCCCACTTAAACCTCCCCTAGGGCAGCTTAAGGCCATTTCCTCTTGTCCTATCACCTATTCCTTGGGAAAAGACACCAACCCCAACCTGGCTCCAACCTCCTTTCAGGGAGCTGTAGAGAGCCAGAATATCTCCCTTCAGCCTCCTTTTCTCCAGGCTCAACAACTCCAGTTCCCTCAGCCCCTTCTCTTGTTCTCCAGACTCTTCACCAGCTTTGTTCCTTTTCTCTGGATGTACTCCAGCACTTCAATATCCTTCTTGGAATGAGGGCTCCAAAACTGAACCCAGAACTCAAGGTATGTCCTCACCAATGCCCAGTCCAGGGGGACAATCCCTGCCCTGATCCTGCTGGCCATGCTCCTGCTGATCCTTCTTGAGAATTTTTTTTTCTTAGGACACAATACAACCAAGAACTTCTCCTAGCACCCAGGAAGCAAATGTCTGGTGCTGCAAATAACCAACCCCTGTCCTAATTGTTAGCAGTCCTTGGCCCTGTTGTGCCAAAACTTCTGGAACAGGTGACAACTTCCATTCCAGAAATCCTTTCCATGACATCTTCCCTATTTCTCCAGTCCAGAACTCCAGATCTTCAAAGATGTGAATGGTGGCAGAAACTCCTGCAGTTCAGTAGTAGCTTCTCTCCTTTTTTGCTCTCTGGAATGGTGGAGCTTGGCCTTCTGCACCTTTGAGCATTTCTTTTGGGGCATTTCACTCTGAGAAGGACATTGAGGTGCTGGGGCAATGAAGCTGGTGAAGGGCCTGGAGAGCAAGAGAAGGGGCTGAGGGAATTGGAGTTGTTGAGCCTGGAAAGGAGGAGGTTGAGGGGACACCTCTTTGCTCTCGAGATCTGCCTGTAAGGAGCTTGGAGCTGGGTGGGGGCTGGTCTCTTCTCCCTAGTATCAGGTGAGAGGATGAGAAAAATTGGCCTCAACTTGCACCAGGGTTAGGTTTAGGTTGGAGATTGGGAAACAATTCTGCAGTGAAAGAGTGGCCAGGCCCTGGAACAGGCTGCCCAGGGAGGTGGTAGAGTCAAGGACCCTGCAGGCGTTCAAGACGCTTGTGGACATGGCACTCTGGGACGTGGTTTAATGGCCATGGTGGTGTTAGGTTGATTGTTGGACTCAATAATCTCAGAGAGCTTTTCCACCCAAAAGAATCCTGTGATTTTAGCATCCTATAACATGTGCCTCCTTCATAGAACCAAGGTGAGCAGCACTAGCTTGACTTCAGGATCTTCTTTCCAACTCGATATGCTGTTCTGAGCCATCTTAACACGGTGCAGTAGCTTAAAAAGCATCTTTGAGTCCTGAAGACTTAAAAATAGCTAATTAAATGTCTTAGGCAGCACGAGGATCCTGACTTGACTGGTACTGCAGGTACTGCCAGGACGAGCCTGGGTGATCCCACCACAGTCTCTCGCAGTCTGGCTTCCAGTCTGTGACTCCTAACCACAAAGCCCAAAGTTTCAAGTCAGCTTCTCCATCTCTGCTGGCTCCAGAAGATTTCTTCCCCCTTGCAACTCTTCCTGGCTTGCCAGCACAGCACTCATTACCTGCTCTTGCACTGAGTAACAAGCAATTAACCGTGCTGCCAGCTCTTTGGTGGCTTCCAGGGCACCAACTATTAAGTGGTAGAAGACCAATTCCTATTTAGACTTGTCTCCTTGAACCAGTCAGCTCATCATCCTCCTTTACTGGGCACATGCTGTAAATATTCATCAAATCCCAGACTGGTTTGGGTTGGAATAACCATAAATATCCAATCCCCTGCAGTCATCAGGGGCATCTCCAACCAGAGCAGATTGCTCAGAGCCCCAGCCAGCATGACCTGGGATGGGGCATCCACCACCTGGCCAGGCAGCCTGGGGCAGGTGCTCATCAGCCTCATTGTAATAAAATTCTTCCTTGGATCTCATCTGAATCTCCCTCTTCTAGTCTGAAACCATCACCCCTCACCCTATCACCACATTCCCTGATCAAGTTCCCTCTCCAGCTTTCTTATAGACCCCCTTTAAGTCTTGAAAGACCACCAGAAGGTCTCCCTGGAGCCTCCTCTTCTCCAGGCTGAACAACACTAACTCCCTCAGCCTGCACTCGCACCTGGGGACTTCCAACCCTTGCATCATCTTTGTGTCCTCCTCTGGCCCCACTCCAACAGGTCCATGTTTCTCCTGTGCTGAGGACTCCAGCACTGCAGGTGAGGTCTCAGCAGAATGGAGTAGAAGAGGGTCTTCATGAAACACCACCTTATTTTGCAGCCCAGGAGCCTCTGTCTTTCTCCCCTGTGATCAGCCTTGTAGCTTTCCTTCTCCTCCCACCACTTTTTGGTTGTTCTCTGCTCAAGCTCTTTTCCATCTCACTGCAGGTGCTTGAATGTTGCTCTTCACTTTGCTCTTGGCACCCAAGCTGCCGTTTCTACTGCTCTCTGAGCTTGGTTTGTCTCCAACTGTTGAGTTCCTGCTACACTCAACACTTTTTGTCATCTTCTCCTGCCTTTCCACCCCCACTGGTCTCACTACCATTCCTTTGGCATCCTGTAGGGAAAAGATGGTTTTGTGCTTGAAGATCTCGTGGAGTCTTTGATGGTTGCACAAGCAAAGTTCTTTAGATCTTTTTTGTACTGCTAGTGCCTTGCTGTGTCTTTCAGGTGGCTTATTGTTGCTCCAGCTCTGCTGATTCCTGGTGGGAATCAACCATCCTGCTGGGAGACTCCTGCTAACAACTAATCTCTGTGCAAAAACCCAAACCATTGATTTCTGGCTGTTTTGGTGGGTGAGAGGAGCTGCTGGAGCACTCTGAGCTGTAAATGAGGCTGGAATGAAAATCCAGAGTGTGGGATTTGGAGAAGCATGGTGAAGACAGAAGCTAGGTGAGGAGCATCTTGTGATCTTCATCCAAGCTATGATAAAATGGGTCTTGGTGGTGTCAGGTTGTGGTTGAATGCTAAAATCTTTGATTGCTGTGAGCTTGTTCCCTCAAGAGTGGGAGGGTGTTTTGGAGCTCTGCTGGGTGAGGTGTCTTCAAGGTGGGGATTTTGATGGCTTTGTCTTAACTGTGAGTCTATAGGTGTCTGTTTGTGGTAGGGTAGAAGATGAAGGTTCCTAGATCTCTTCAAAACATTTTTTTTGTAAGGCTGCTGAACATCTCTTCCCCCATTGGAATGGCTCCCAGTGACTCCTGTCCATAGATGTCCATCCCATTTGCCTTGGAGAAAAAAACACTGCCATCATCTTTCCATGGGGGAATTTACCATCTGAGGAGAGTTTGGAAAGGAGGAGCAGGTTGGAGCAGACTTTGGTCATCCAGCTCCTTGTTTAAGATGAAGGTTCCATCTCTGCATGAAGGGTGGTTGATGGGCAGCCTGGGAAACCCAAATAGATTGTGATGGAGCAGGGAATGAAGGTTGGTGTAGGCTGGTATGGAGTTGCTTTGAGTCTTGAAGGTGGCAGGAATGGGTTCTTGCATTGAGCAGTGAAGATGAGTTGCCTGTTTGCTTCTGGCTCATGTTTGGAGTGTCTCTAGTGAACTACAAGCTGAGAGGAATAAGCTGGGCAGAAGGTGAGGAGTGAGCTGGTGTGTAGAAGGTGACCTGAGAGGTCTATGCAAGCTTCAGAGGTGAGCCTGTGTGAACCTCATGAGTTTAAACAAGACCAAGTGCAAGGTCTTGAACATGGGTTGGGGCAGCCCCAAGCACAAATCCAGGCTGGGGATGAAGGGCTGGAGAGCAGCCATGTGGAGAAGGACTTGGGAGTGGTAGTGGGTGAAAAGCTGGAGATGAGCTGACACTGAGCGCTGCCAGACCAGAGCCAGCCCTGTCCTGGGCTGATCCCCAGCAGTGTGGGCAGCAGGTGGAGGGAGGGGATTCTGTCCCTCTGCTGCACTCTGCTGAGACCCCACCTGCAGTGCTGGGGCCAGCTCCTCAGCACAGGAGAGATCTGTTGGAGAAGGGCCAGATGGGACCACAACAATGATGGGAGGGGTAGAGCACCTCTGCTGTGAGGCCAGACTGAGACAGGTGGGGTTGTTCATCCCAGAGAAGAGAAGGCTCCAGGGAGACCTGGTTGCCTTTCAGGACTTCAAGGGGGCTCCAGGAGAGCTGTGGAGGAACTTTGATCAAGGAGTGTGGTGATAGGAAAAGCGTTGATGGTTTCAGACTGAAAGAGGAAGATTTAGATGAGATGTCAGGAAGAAATTCTGCACCGCGAGGGTGCTGGGACCCTGGCCCAAGTTGCCCAGAGAGGTGGTAGGTGCCCCATTGCTGGAACCATTCCAGGTCAGGATGTTTGGTGCTCTGAGCAACCTGCTGTAGTTGCAGATGTTCATGCAGAAGGCAGGGGAATTGGACTAGATGACCTTTCAGGTCCCTCCCAGCCCAGAGCGCTGGGTGGTTGTTTGGGGTGGGTTCAGTGGGCTCATCCCTGTCGTCTCCTCAGCTGGTTTTTGGGGAGCACACCAACCCTTCACCACCACAGGTCCTGGTAGGAATCTCAGTGATGCATAATTCTTAGGTGACTTCTGAGTGAAATGCCTGCAGCAGGATTTAAAGCTCTAAAGCAAAACCTGTCTTAGGAAGAGCCTGGTGGGCAGGTAGCTTCCAAAGCTAATAAAGGCTGTGAAGGAGTTCTCTGGCTGCTGGCAATTAACTCCCCGCTAATGAGGAAATTGCTTGTTACTTCCCTCGTGATTGCAGAGGGAGGGCTCCTGGTGCAGCCCCCCTCCTGCTGCAGCCATTTTCTGAGCATCTTCACAATCCAGTTATGCAGGGAAGAAAAAAACCAGCACCCAGGATAATAAACTGTGCAGATCCGAAGGAGACAGCTTGCTGCCTTCGGCTGCCTCCCTCAGCAGATGCCAGCCCAGCAGCCCTGCTATGCAAGCTTCATTCTTTGGCGTTTCAGCCTTTCCCCCTCCATAAATCCTCGTCTCCTTGCTGAAATTTTGTTGGTCAAGCATCAAAACAGGCTGCCCAGAGAGGTGGTGGAGTCACCAGTCCTGAGGGGTTCTAAAGAGATGTAGGCATTTTAGAACCACTGAAGTTGGAAGAGACCTCTGAGCTCATCAAAGGTTGCCCAGGGAGGTTGTGGATGCCCCCTCCCTGCAGGTGTTCAAGGCTAGGTTGGATGAGGCCTTGAGCAGCCTGGGCTAGTGGAAGGTGTCCCTGTCCATGGCAGGAGGGGTGGAACTCAGTGACCTTTAAGGTCCCTTCCATCCTGAACCTAGAGGTCACAATTCCACCACATGGCACTTCAGGACATGGTTTCATGATCATGGTGGTGTTGGATCAGCATTTGGACTTGATGATCTTTGAGATCCTTTCCAACCTTAATGACTCCATGACATATTGCTCTGCTGGGTGCTTCTGACCATCCAAAGGACTTCCTGCTGTAGGCAAGTACCCAGCTGTCTGCTGGCCACCTTGAACTTTGAATCATAGAATTCTTTGGTTTGGAAAAGACCACTAAGATCATCCAGTCCAACCACCAACTTAAGATCACCATGGCCATCAGACCATGTCCCAGAGTGCCAGCTTGTGAAGACCTTGAGGTGTTAGGGTCCAAAGGCAACCTACAAAGCAACAGGAGCAGAGGGGGAGAGGGAGGAATGTGGAGACAATGAACTCGGCTCTAGGGGAGGCTGCCTGAAAGGAAAGCTGCTGCTTGTCTGACTGTGGAGTTCTTCATCCAAATCTGAATTTTCAAAGGTTTCTAAGCAACCTCCTGCAGCCATGTGTGGTTTGTCTTGGCATCATCCCAGCATCTCTCTCTCTTCCTTTTGGGTTGTCACCAGCCAGGAAGCTTCCTGCTGACTCGGAGCGGTAGGGGATGGCCATCACCGTCCCTCCGCTTCCGAAACCTCCTGCCTGCTGCTGACCAGCAGCTCTGCAGGACAGTGCTGAGGAGGAGGCTTCAAACCCTTCTGAGATCACGTGTTTGGGCAGAACCCCTTGACCTTGTGAATGAAAGGAAGTGCAATCCCACCACTGCTGCTCTCAGCTTGGGGACATCTTGCTCCCATCCCAGCCAGATTTGGCCAGTGGCCATGGTGGCTCCTAGTGCAGTCTGAGCTGCTCTGCTGTGGTCTTTTAGCTGATGTGCCTTTTTTGTTGTTGTTTTTGTTTGTTTGTATCCTGCTTCTCCTGGGCATAAAACCTCAAACTGTCTCCAGAGTCCAAAGTGTTGAGCATTTAGATGTTAATGTCACCACTTTGCACTTTCCTTCTTGCTAGCCTGGTGCAAACCCTGAAGAAAGGCTGAGAGAGCTGAGATTGTTCAGCCTGGAGAAGGCTCCAGGGAGACCTTCTGGTGGCCTTTCAGTATTTACAGAGGTGGATTGGAATACTGGAGACAGACAGTTTTAGCAGGGCCTGTTGTGACAGGACAAAGGGTGATGGTTTGAACTACAAGAGGGAGATTTGGACTGAAGAGAGGGAAGAAATGTTTTACAATGAAGGTGGTGAGACCCTGGCACTGTGGTCACTGGAAGGTGGCCACATTCCTTCTCTCCAGTTTTGATATTACCTAAGAAGATTACTTAAGAAACCAAGCTGAGAACCAGTGCAGGACTTAGGTCCATGTCCTCAGTC
This sequence comes from Dryobates pubescens, assembly GCF_014839835.1. Classification (NCBI taxonomy): domain Eukaryota; kingdom Metazoa; phylum Chordata; class Aves; order Piciformes; family Picidae; genus Dryobates; species Dryobates pubescens. The sequence goes on from NC_071625.1 coordinate 3,969,017, forward strand.
TCATGAATTGTCTTTGTATGGCCCTGCACTCAGTAGGACACAAGATGACCTTCTGAAGAGTGGCTGAACTCCTGCAGTTGCTGCTCAGAAGTGGGAAAGCGACAACATTGCACAGTTTAGCTGCTGGAGTCTGTGACTTTAAAGGTTTTCTCCAACCTAAAGGGTTCCAGGATTCTGTAATTTCACATCTAGGCAGGGTCACCTTTCTAAGAAACCACACAAGCCATGTGCACTTAGAAACCTCCTCAGCCTTGTGTACAGCATTAGCAGAGCTAGTGAAGCAGCTTCACTGTAACAGGCAAAAATTCATCCTCAGAAGAAGTGCTGTCCAGACAACAACGGGTCTTGAAGATCCTTTAAGGTCAGATTTCACAGAATCCCAGACTGGGATGGGCTGGAAGGGACCTCTAAAGGCCATCTGTCCCAATGCCCCTGCAGTCAGCAGGGACATCTACAGCTAGAGCAGGTTGCTCAGAGCCCCAAACAACCTGACCTGGAATGGTTCCAGGGATGAGGCATCTCCCACCTCTCTGGGTAGCCTAGACCAGGGTCTCACCACCCTCAGCATCCAACATTTCTTCCTTCTCTGTAGTCTTCCAGTCTAAAACCATCACCTCCTGTCCTGTCACAGCAGGTCCTGCTAAAAAGTCTGTCCCTAGCTTTCCTGTAGTCCCCTTTAGAGTCCTGAAAGGTCACCAGAAGGTCTCCCCTGGAGCCTCCTTTCTTTTCCAAGCTGAACAACCCCAAGTATTTCACCTTTCCTTCATCCTCATGATGATGTGACCTAGCTCTCCCTTGGTAGCTGTCATGGCAACTGTAAAGGTCACCATCTTCAGAACTAACATTTAAGATAACAATTTTCTGCCATGGGCAAACAAGTGTCTGCTTGGTTTGAAGCTTGGGACAAGAAGTCTGGTCTGGATTGTCTGAGCTCTCCTTCAACCTCTAAGACTCCAGGTCTTCGAGGTTGGAGGTTGTTCAGCTGTCCTCACATCCTGCTGACTGATTAGTAGGAGATAATTCAAATGACTCTTCAACAGCCTGTAGTTCTCTCTTGTGTGCATTTGCTGCTGGGGACACAGCAGAAGAGGAAGAAGCCCTGGAGAAGAGGTCTAGTTGTTTAGCCTGGAGAAGAGGAGGCCTCTGAAGGGTGGCTGTAGCCAGGTGGGGTTGGTCTCTTCTCCTAGGCAACCAGCAACAGAACAAGAGGACACAGTCTCAAGCTGTGCAGGGGTGAGTTTAGGCTTGATCTTAGGAAGTTCTTCACAGAAAGAGTTATTGCCTGTTGGAATGGGCTGCCCAGGGAGGTGGTGGGGTCAGCATCCCTGGAGGTGTTTAAGAAAAGCCTTAGTGCCATGGTCTAGCTGATTAGTTAAGGTTGGGTGATCGGTTGGACTTGATGATCTTGGAGGTCTCTTCCAACCTGTTTGATTCTGTGATTGATTCTGTGGTGAAGTGAGGCCTCCTGGATTTGGCTGCTTGTCTTCATGACTTTCAAGCTTGGCACAGTCAGAGCTCAGTGAGTTGTGATGCTTCATTAGCTCTGGAGCAGCACAACCTCCCTACCCAGTAACCTGTAGGGCAGGTTTTCACCAAAATGACCAAGGAATGGTCACCAAACTACTTAACAGACCTGGAGTATGGTTGGAACTTCTTTGCCTTGGTGATGGCCAATGCTGCTGGCAGGGACAGGGCAGCTGTGAGGGCACTTATGATGATGGTGAATGGGATGCTAGAGCTCCTGGATTCTGGTACTTGTTCATGATGTGGAAGGATGGTGCAGGTGGAAAATAACAGACAAAACCTGTTAATGTTCTGGTGAGCTGGGGTGAGAAGGGGCTTCTGGGGAGGAAGAGGACATAGGGAGGAAGGAAGATCATGAGGCTGCTCTTCTCTCAGCCAGCATTTGTTGGCTTGAAGTGACCATGGGAAAGTTGCAGTTCTGGGTGAAGTATCTTCTGAAGTAATGCTGGAGGAGACCTTTGCTGATTCTTTTGGCAATGGCAGAAGTCTTTCTCGGGGACTTCTCCATCCTGAGGGGTTCTCCTCGGTTTTAAGGGAAAACCCAACTGCTGGAGCTGGTTCTGTGCACAAAACACCTGATGGCTGGTGTGCTCCCAGCTGCAGAGTCCAGAAGTTGCATCTCCACTTTGATCCTTCCCCCAGTCCCTTTTTATGAATCACAGAATCCATTTGGTTGGAAGAGACCTTTAAGATCATGGAGTCCAACCATTAACCCAGCACTGCCAGGTCACAGCTTAAACCATGTTCCTCAGCACCACATCTACACTGCTGTGAAACCCCTCCAGGGATGGGGACTCCACCACTGCCCTGGGCAGCCTGGGACAGGCCTGCACAACCCTTTCCATGGAAAAAATTGTTCCTCATGTCCAACCTAAACCTGCCCTGGGGAAACTTGAGGCCATTTGATCTTGTCCTGTGGATGGTTCCTCAGAAGAGACCGACCCCAACCTGGCTTCAGCCTCCTTTCAGGGAATTGCAGAGAGCCAGAAGGTCTGCCCTCAGCCTCCTTTTCTCCAGGCTGCACAATCCCATTCCTCAGCTGCTCCTCACATGACTTGTGCTCTAAGAGCTACAGAACCAACCCTGAAGTCTGATTTAATTAAACAGAATTAGCAATTAGCAGCCCAAAGCCCTAATTAAGAAGGATTTTCAGTAATCCCTCAGAGTAAGCAAGGTGTCCCTCCTGCCCATGGGCTGGACCTTACTGCCCTCCCTGTTTGGAGAGGCATTTGGAAATGCTGTTGTGTGAAGCACTTGTGTCTCTTTCTGCCTAAGGACTTGCTTTCAACAGGCTGGGGGAGCATGGTGGAGTCATCTGCTGGCTTCCAAGTCGATACATCTTCAGGATTTTGGTTTGGTTGGGGCTTGGGTCACCTTTTATTTGGTGTAGGTGAAATAAACTGTGCTTTACTGGACTTAAATCCCCACCTTCAGCCCAGATAACTCACTTGGTGCCTGGGAAGCGGTCAGTGAGCTTCAAAAGACCAGCTGATGTTGCTCCCAAGATGAACTTCATGAATATTTCAGATGTAATGTTTTCCCTGCTGTCCTACACTTTCTCAGAAGCAAGCAGACAAGTGACCTCCCTGCCCTGACAGTCCTTGGAGATGAATCTTGCCTTTGTCTTCCTGCTTTCCTTTCCTCCTGACATATATCACACAGCATGGAGATACAGAAGCTTAACGCTGCGTGGCAACCAACCAACCCTGGCAGGACTGGAATGGAGGTGGGACACTGAAAACTTCACCACTACCTCTCTGTCCAGCCCTGGGGCTGCTCTGCTGGGGTTGGTAATCTACTAAGAGCTCAACATCTTGCAAAATGAAATGGAGAACCTTTGCTTGAAAGCGCAGCAAGAACATGAGGCTGCTCTTCTAATGTGGGTGACCTCTTCTTTAGTAGCCTCTAATAGTTCTTTGGTTCTGCACATTGGCCACAGCAACCCCAGGCAGTGCTACAGGCTGGGCTCAGAGGGGCTGAGAGCAGCCAGGCAGAGAGGGACCTGGAAGTACTGGTGGATGGTAGGCTGAACATGAGCCTGCAGTGTGCCCTGGCAGCCAGGAGGGCCATTAGCATCCTGGCCTGCATCAAGAACAGTGTGGCCAGCAGGAGCAGGGAGGTCATTCTGCCCCTGGACACTGCACTGGTTAGGCCACACCTTGAGTCCTGTGTCCAGTTCTGGGCTCCTCAGTTTAGGAAGGAGGTTGAGTTGCTGGAAGGTGTCCAGAGAAGGGCAACGAAGTTGGTGAGGGGTTTGGAACACAGCCCTGTGAGGAGAGGCTGAGGGAGCTGGGATTGCTTAGCCTGGAGAAGAGGAGACTCAGGGGAGACTTTCTTGCTCTCTACAACTATCTGAAGGGAGGTTGTAGCCAGCTTGGGGTTGGTCTCTTCTCCCAGGCAGCCAGCACCAGAACAGGAAGACACAGTCTCAAGCTGAGACGGGGGAGGTTCAGGCTGGAGGTTAGGAAGAAATTCTACACAGAAAGAGAGATTTGCCATTGGAATGTGCTGCCCAGGGAGGTGGGGGAGTCACCATCATTAGAGGTGTTCAGGAGGAGACTTGATGGGGTGCTTGGTGCCATGGGTTAGTTGTTTAGGTGGGTTGGATTGGTTGATGGGTTGGACACGATGATCTTGAAGGTCTCTTCCAACCTGGTTTATTCTAGTCTATTCTATTTTTAAACTTGTATCTCCCCCAGAAAACACAGCTCAATTCTTCAGCAGCTTCACATTTGGAGAGACTAATCCTTTGAGGAACTCAGATCTTCACCAGAAAATGCAATCTAATTCTTCAGTGGCTTCTAGTTCTTTGTGGAGCTTCGTTCTTTGAGGAGCTCCTATCTGTCTCCACCAGAAACTGCACTCCAAATGCAGTCCAAATTTCAGCAGCATCTAATTTTTCTTAGAAACTGATTCTGTGAGGCACTTTTATCCTCAGCAGAAAATGCAGCCCAATTCTTCAGCAGCTTCTCACTCTTTTTCAGAGGCTGATTCTTCAGCAGCTTGTCTCTCCCAGCAGCTTGGACAGGAGTTATGATGGGGTGCTGCAGGAAGAATGAAGCAAGGAGTTCTCTGAGGAGCTCACATCTCCACCCGAAAGTGCATCCAAATGCTTTGGTACCTTCTGATTCTCTTTAGATCTTGATCCTTGAAGAGCTTCTATCCTTACCAGGAGCTGCAGTCCAGTTCTAGGGTAGCTTCTAATTTTTGGAGACTAATCCTTTGAGGAGCTCATCTCTCCAGCAGCAAAGGCAATCTAATTCTTTCTAGAGCTTCATTCTTCGAGGCCTTCCTACCTCCAACGTCTTGGCCCAGGAGTTGACGAGGAGCCTCTCAGGAGGAGTTAAGCAATGAGATCTTCATGAATATGTAGTCCCAGACGTATGAGGATGGGAAGGAAGCCTTTAAGCTGCTTTTCTGACAATATGAGCATGAATCACTGGGGTTTCTGTCTTCTGTGAGTAATGCTGTGGTGCTGCTTGCAGGGAGACTTTCACAACCCACCCATGCCCTGCCGCCTGCGTGGAAAAACATCTCGGGAGTAGCATCTCTGGGCTGTGCCTCCAGAAGGTTTAAAATAAACCCCAAAAGTGTTGACATCCTCATGTGGTTTCTAAAAATAGGAGCTCAGGGTCACACCATAGTTCAAGTCTTCTCCTTGGCATCACAGTTTTGCTGGGAGCCAAGAGGGTGAAGCCGAAGGAACGTGTTTGAGAAAGGATTTGTCATCCGCAAGCTGTTGTGGTTGCCATGACCTGTGAGGAAACTCCTCAGGTTGGAAATCTGCTTTGTGCTTCATAAGCATGTCTAAAGGAGTGGGTCACTGCTGACCTGGACAAGCTGGCAGAGATGGGTGGAGAGGAACAGAGACATCATCAAGTTCCACAAGGGCAAGTGTGGAGTCCTGCACCTGGGGAGGAACAGGCCCCTGCACCAGTACAGGTGAGGGGTGACCTGGGAGTGCTGGTGGGGAGCAAGTTGCCCATGAGCCAGCAATGTGCCCTCATGGCCAAGAAGGCCAATGGTCTTCTGGGGCATATGAAGAAGAGTGTGGCCAGCAGATGGAGGGAAGTTCTCCTCCCAGTCTACTCCGCCCTTGTGAGGACACAGCTGACTGGGTCCAATTCTGGGCTCCCCACTTCAGGAGAGACAGGGAACTACTGGAGAGAGTCCACTGGAGGGTGGGAAGATGGTGAGGGCCCTGGAGCTTCTCTGTGAGGAGGAAAGGCTGAGAGACGTGGGGCTGTTGAGCCTGGAGAAGAGCAGCCTGAGGGCACCTTCTTCACATTTGGCAAGAACTAAAGGGTAGGGGGCAAGAGTCTGGAGCCAGACTTGTCAGTGGTGTCCAGTGACAGGACAAAGAGCACCAGGCATAAAACTGGAAGCCGGGAGCAACCTCTTGACTTGGGGGGTTCAGAGCTCTGGAGCAGGCTGCCCAGAGAGGTTGTGGAGTCTGCTCCTCTGGGCAGCTTCCAAACCCACATGGACATGGTGATCCTGGGCAAGCTGCTGGTGGTGCCCCTGCTTTAGCAGGGGGGTTGGCCTGACTGATCTCCAGAGGTCCCTTGCAATCCCTGCTGTGATGGAATTCCATGAGACCTGAGTGAGAATCTCCCAAGAAACAAAAAAGCAGAGCAGCACTGAGGGAATTTGAAGCTAACAAGAGGCAGGTTGTCCCTGCTGGTGGAGCTGGGTGAAATCAGAGAAACAAAGGTCTGGGTGAGTTTGTCTCAAAATAAAGAGGTGATGCCAAGCAACAGCAGTAACCCTACCCCACGAGCGCCCCAGGTCCAGCTCTCCTTTATAGAAGTGGCATTTCCCAGCTGGCAGATGGATGAAACCACACCAGCTTCCTTGGATGTTTGCTGGTGTGGTGATGATTAACAGCCATGGGCGACATGAGGGAGGGGACAAAAGAGCTTCCTGAATATTTGATGCCTTTGCCTCTCAACATTTCAGTTATTTAGAATGGAAAAGGTTAAGTGGAGATCAAAAACTCCCCAGGGGAAGTGGGCTTGAGGAAGCCACATCACTTGAGAGACTTTCCAGCCTCTCCAGGAGGCGCCACCGAAAGGTTAACATTTGCAGCTCAAATGTTAGCTGCGATCTCGCTTGAGCAAGCAGCTCCCAACCCAGCTCCAGCTCAGAAACCTTTGCTCAGATGAGATGCAAAGGGCTTGAAGGGCACCGAAGCAGAAACTTGTTGAAGGCTGTGTGAGCTCTTTCCTCATGCCTGTGGAACGGCTCCGTCGGGCAGCCCGGGCCCGGAGCGCGAGGTGGCGGGTGCGGACAAGAGGGGCATTGACGGAGCGGCTGCTCAGCCAGATGGGCTCAGCCGGCTGGACAATGGGCTTTTCATTTCCTGCGCCCCAGAGCCGCGCGGAATCCAGGGCGGCTCTGCAGAGAGGGAGGCTGGTGGTGCTGGAAGGAGCTGCTGGGGTGGGAGGCTCCTTGGTGGAGTGAGCGGCCCAGAGGGGGACGACAGAAAGCGGATCGAGGCTGGCTCCGGAGCGCGAGATGGCTGTGGAAGGGAGAATCAATGTCCTGGCTGGAAGGTTGAGGTGGAGTCTAGAGGGGTCATAGATCGACACACTCATAGAATGGGGTGGGGTGGGAGGGACCTCAAATGTCCTCTAGCTCCAACCACCCTGCCATGGGCAGGGACACCTTCTGCTAGACCGAGTTACTCAAGGCCTTATCCAACCTGACCTTGAACATCTCCAGGGAGGGGACACCCGTGACCTCCCTGGGCACCCTGTGACTCGCAGGATGTCAGGTTGGAAGGGCCCTTAAGAGCCATCTTGTCCCACCTTTCTTGAGAAAAGCATGGTCAAGAAGGGAAAACTAGGAGGACCACTGGTGTGGCCCAGCAGATTGCATCCCATCTCGGCCAGCACACTGGTAGAATCCATGTTTTGGAAGTGCTGGATTTGCTCAGCACCCATCTGAGTGCTCAAACTGCTGTCTCGGCGTTTCTTAACCTTCCTTCTTGTTTCCATTTCTGTGAAGAACATCAGCGCCTTGGAGAGGCCACGTGGACACTTGAGTTAATGATTTCCACAACAGCCCAAGCTAGGGGTGACCCTCAGGATCTGTGTGAGCCAGGAAGATGCTGGAGTGGAAAAAAATATTTAAGGTAGCAGGGAGAATGTATCTGAAACGTTTGATGGCTGCTCCTCTGGGGTGAGCTCCTCAGAAGGGCTGTTCCTTGTACTAAAGTTACCTGGAAATGAAAGGGTTAAAAGGCAACAGGGTTTTGGGGTGGATTCTTTCCCTTTTTTCTCTCTTTTGTAGACATTAATTCATAAGTTGCTGCTGTTTAAGCCCATCTCTGAGGGTGGTAGAACATTGGAACAGATTGCCCAGGAATGTGGTGGAGGCCCTATGCCTGGAGGGGATTGCTGGGGCTCTGAGCAACGTGATCTAGTTGGGGATGTCCCTGCTGACTGCACGGGGCTTGCGCTAGATGACTTCTAGAGGTCTTTTCAAACCCCAAACATGCTGTGGTCTGCTCTTCATGCTTGCACATCTGGTGGTGGTTTTTCCTTTGGTGACCCCTCTAGAGCAGACCTACAGTAGAGTGTGTGAGCACATGTGCAACGGGGGCATGCTGCAGCCTGCTTTGCTTGGAACCATAGAATGCTTGGGTTGGTAGAAGCCTTTAAAGGTCATCTAGTCCAACCCCTCTGCAGTCAGCAGGGACAGCTACAACTACAGCAGGTTGCTCAGAGCCCCAGACAACCTGTCCTGGAATGGTTCCAGCAATGGGGCATCTTCTGCCTCTCTGGGCAACCTTGGCCAGGGTCTCACCACCCTCATCATAACAAATTTCCTCCTTTTCTCCAGCCTAAATCTCCCTCTTCTAGTTTGAAACCATCACCCCTTGTCCTGTCACAACAGGTGCTGCTAAGAAGGTTGGCCCCTTGTAAAACTGGTTGTGCCTTTAAATTGGAAGTAGAGTTTTATCCTGCTCTGTAGGATCTACTCCCTAATTTCTTGGGGTGTCCAAAACACTTGGACACCATTGAGGTAAAAATCAAACAACTGCTTGACTTTGAGGTTTCAGAGGCCTGGAGCAGGCTGCCAGAGACATTGTGAAGTCTCCTCTGGGGAGACACCAAACCCACCTGGACGCTGGGATCCTGGGCAACCAGCTCTAGGTGACCCTGCTTTAGTAGGGAGTTTGGACTGGATGATCACCAAAGGTCCCTTCCAGCCCTCACCATGGTGAGATTCTGTGAAGCACTTTATTTTCAGCATCCACCTGCCCCTGGAGATGCCTGAAATTATCTAGGGACTTCCAACAGATTTTTGACTTTAAAAATCTAACTCCTGCTTCAGGGCTGAGGGCCTTGCTGTCCCCAGGAGCACGTGGTCCTGCCTCTCAGATCTTCATTGAGCAGAAAGCTGCAGCTCCTCAGAAGAGGAGGGAGGAGGTTTGAAGGGAATAACACATCAAAGATCTCAGGCTGCAATAGGAATTGTCAGGAGCTGGGATTGATTTATGGCACTGCAGGGCTCTTGTCAGAAACAAAATTCAGAGGGAGAGCAGAAGTGGTTCAAAGGGACTGTTTGTTCCCAAAGTGTGGGGCTGGAGGTAGTGTCCATTTGAATGCAGTAATGCCCCTGGTGTGGTAAAGCCACACCTCAAGTGCTGGGTCCAGAGAAGGGCAGCAAAGCTGATGAATGGTCTGGAGAACAAAGAGAAGGTTCTGGAGAACATGTGAGGAGCAGCAGCGGGACTTGGGATTGTTCAGCCTGGAGAAAAGGAGGCTGAGGGGAGAACTTCTGGCTCTCTGCAACTCCCTGAGAGGAGGTTGGAGACAGGTGGGGTTTGGTCTCTTCTCTCTCATAACAAATTATAAGATGAGAGCAAATGGCCTCAAATTGTGCCAGGGGAGCTTTAGTTTCAACGTGAGGAATATTTTCTTCCCCAAAAGGGTTGTCAAGGCTTGGCCTAGGCTGCCCAGGGCAGTGCTGGAGTCCTCATGCCTGGAGGGCTTTCAAAACTGTGGGATGTGGTGCCAAGAGAGGTGTCTTAGTGGTGACCTGTCAGTGTTGGGCTGATGGGTAGACTTGATGAGCTTAGAGATTTCTTCCAACCAAAGCAGTTCTCTGCTTCTGTGATTCTTTGGGGCTGTCTTCTGCAGCCTACTCACACCCATGGCCATTTCCAGACCAGCTTTGCATGTTCAGTTGTTGCTCTTCAAAGCCAATGGGTGAACTCCAGGGATTCCCAAAAGATACCCTGAGTCACTTATGGAATCCCAGACTGGTTTGGGTTGGAAAAGACCTTTAAAGGTCCTGTAGTCCAACCCCACTGCAGTCAGCAGGGACAACTGCAGCTAGAGCAGGTTGCTCAGAACCCCAACCAACCTGTTCTGGAATGGTTCCAGCAATGGGGCAGCTACCACTTCTCTGGGCAACTTGGGCCAGGGTCTCAGCACCCTCAGTGTCAAACATTTCTGCCTTCTCTCTAGTGTAAATCTCCCTCTTTTAGTTTCAAACCATCACCCCTTGTCCTGTCACAGCAGGTCCTGCTCAAAAGTCTGTGCCCAGCTTTTCTGTAGTCCTGTTTAAGTCCTGAAAGGCCTTCAGAAGTTCCCCCTGGAGCCTCTGTCTTCCTCAGGCTGAACAGCTCCAACTCTCTCAACTCTTCAGTGTTGCCACTTTGCCTCATCAGGTCCAAGGTCTTAAGTGGAGGTGATCTGCTTTTAAAGGGGGAAGCAGAAGAGCAGCACTGAAGAAGCCAGTTGAATTGGAATGTTCTCCTGAAGTGTGCTCAGCTCCACGTGACAATGAAGTAATTGGCTCGGAGGCAGGTGATGTTTTGAGTTGCTAATGAAGTGCATTGTGGAGCTGCAGGTGGTGGAGCTGGAATATTGTTGTCTGCCTCAGGAATCATCTTGGGTTGTTATTCAGAACATTCAGAGAGCTGCAGTGCAAGGTGGTTGCTGTTAACCCTGTCGGTGATGGAGGTGTCTGGGTTTGGAGTTCAGTGGAGCACATCTAGGACACAGAGCAGATAGGTCCTGCTCTGGAGAATTTCTGGTTTGAATAGAGAGGTCAAAAAGGGGAAATAATGTAGGCAAAACAGTGAGCTTAGGTGTAATTATTGTGTCTCCTGGGCTGTTTGTCTTGGTAGATCTACCTGAAGGAAGGTGGAAATCTGCTTGGCCTTGGTAGAGCTACCTGAAGGAAGCAGACATGATAGGAGAAAGGGATTGGTGTGGGCAGAAGCCTAATCAAAGCAGCAGGCAGTTCTCTAAAGCCAAAGGCAAGACTCTAGAGGCAGTTCTTGTGGCTGGTCCACTGGCTGGAGTTCCTGGGTGGCTTTTCTCGTGTCAGAAAGCTCTGCAGTACTGTGTGGAAGAGCAGGGAGGACATGCTGTGTGTGACAGATGCATGGCTGGAGATGGTACCTGCTGGGAATAGATGTGGTCCCCATAGTGTTAAAGATGCAGGGGGATGAAGCCATAGTCAGAGTTGAGAGCATGCTGGAGCAAACCTGAAGGCCAGAGTCCTGCATGTGCTGGCTGGGAAGGTGTTGAGGATTTGTCACTTTGGGTCCATGGTCACAGCAAGAGCAAGTTTTGGAAGCAAGCTCCCAACTGTTTTGTGTCTCTTCTTGTCTCAGAATCATAGACTGGTTTGGGTTAGCAGGATCCTTAAAGATCAGCTGGTCCAACCCCCCTGCCATGAACACCTCCCACTGAACCAGGTTGCTCAAAGCCTCATCCAGTTTGGCCTTCAACACTTGCAGGCATGGGGCATCTACCACCTCTTTAGGCAACCTGCTCCAGTGTCTTACCACCCTCACAGTGAAGAGCATCCTCCTTAGATCTAACCTAAACCTACCCTCCTTTGGAGTGGTCAGCCTACAAACCTGTCCCTCTTTAACTGAGTTGAAGATGCTCCTGCTCTTTCCTGCTGGTTTTCTGTCTCCTGGATGAGTGTCCTATGACAGCTTTGACTTTGAGCTCCTCCTAATTCACACTGAACCTTTGGTTTTAGTTTGAAAGACCTTAGCAGTTGAGTTTCCAACATGAGGGTGATGGGAGGGTGGATATCATTGCTCTACAGGTATGGAAATGAAGTAGGGAGTGCCTGGAGTTCACCCAAGCCCGTGGCAGAACTTTGGCTAGATGCCTGGTGCAAGGCCTTGACTTGGCTGCAAAACTCATCCTGCTGCCATGTAATCATTGCTGTGGAGATGGTTATCATCTAAAAGCCAACATCTGATGAGAAAATCATGGTCTGAGATCCCAGGTTCTAGACAGAGCTTCATGGAACTCTTCTTTCCCAGAGCTTCCTTCACTGAAGTGGGGGTTTGGGTGGAAGTTTTCTCCATGTGTCCTTTCCCAGTGTCAGTTCTCCAGCAGATCTCTTGTAGAAATAGACTTGGGACAAGTGGTTACTGGAGCTTCCAGTTCCCACCTTGATCCTTATCAGAGCACACCAGCTGCCAGCCAGAGGTGGTTTGTCCTTTCTTTCCAGGGATTTAGGACAGCAGAACACATCTCTGCCTTCTGCTGAAACTGCCACCATGCTTGTGCTGGCCTTGGACTAGCTGAGGACTTGCTGAGCCACTAGCAAATGGGATTGTGTGGCTTTAGCTCTTCTTGTCTCTTCATTAAAGCTGGAACTGGGACTTGGGTCCTGCCTGGCAGCTTTTGGGTTGATGATGATTGATGGGGACAAGCTTTTGAGCAGGGCCTGTTGGGCCAGGACAAGGGCTGATGGTTTGAAACTAAAGAGGGTGATTTAGATGAGATCCAACGAAGACATTTGTTATGAAGGTGGTGAGACTCAGGCCCAGGCTGCCCAGAGAGGTGGGAAATGCCCCATCCCTGGAACCAGTCCAGCTCAGATTGTTTGGGACTTTGAGCAGCCTGCTCTGGTAGGAGATGTCCCTGCTGACTGCAGGGGGGCTGGACTTGATGACCTTCAAAGGTCCCTTCCAACCCAAACTGTTCCATGGTTCTGTGTCTGAGGCTGTGACTCAAGGAAGCAGTGTCAGCCACACTTCTGCCTCCAAACTCACACACCTTGGTTTCCATCTCTTGGAGGACAGCTGTGTGGAGGTAAGATGGTTCCTCTCTAGACTAAGAAAGCCAGCTCAGCCCCCTGGTCAGGCAAGCAAGCAGGAGGTCTCCTGAAGGTAGGAGTGTTCTGGGCACAACTGGCAGCTTGGGCTGACCTTAGCATTGAAAGAAATCACCAGCTGAGGCGTTGTCCTGCTGAAAGCAGGAAGATCACCCTGGTGCCACTTCTGACCACGCATCACTAGCTGCAAGTGGCAGCTCTTCTGCTATTTCAACAGCTCCTGGAGCTATCAGGGATTCAGATCTCTGTGGGGGGGTTGCAGTGCCCTGATTTTGTCCTCCAGCTTTGGTCTGCCAATCCCTAGAGGAGCTGGTTTGAACACAGAGACAGGTGCTCAGCACAAAAACTCTGATGCCATCAAGCTTGTTTTGACCTTTTCTTTGATCCACAGCATCCCAAGTGGCATCATAGGATGGGGAATAGTTGTGCCACCAGCAAGTCAGACCTTTCATAGCTGGGATCTCTACTTTCCTACCCAGTGTCCCTCTCAGCACAATGTTCACCCTTTTTTCCTGGTTTCCTTCTTTTTTCCCCATTAATCTCTGATTTAACCCTGATTGAAATTGGAGATTAGGAAGTTCTTTGCTGTGATGGTGGTGGACCACTAGGACAGGTTGCCCAAGGAGTGGTGGAAGCCCCATCCCTTGATGGGGCTCTGAGCAACCTGATCTAGCTGGGGATGTCCCTGCTTACTGCAGGGGGGTTTGACTAGATGACCTTTCAAGGTCCCTTCCAAAGCAGAGCATGCTGTGATTTCTGGTGGATATTTCCAGCAGCACTCTGCTCACCTGGCTGCTGGCCAGCTGGGTGATGGCTGTACCTGGAGAGCAGAAGGAACTTTGACACCTCTCAGACCCAAATCTGTGTGAGATGCTTTGGATTTGAAAGCAGAGGTTACTCTGCAGATGTCTTCTCTGGCAGCCAGGCAGAGCTATGAAATACTGGAGGAGATCTCAATGAATGGAGAGATGGGATGAAGGTCAACGAGGACTCAGGTGCAGGCTCAGCTGTGCTGAAGTATTTTAGTCTGCAGTTAAGTGGGTCAGTATGGTGACCCTGGGCACTTAGATGGTGACTCCTGATGGAAATTAAACATGAGACCATTGATTAACTGCTCTTCTTGGCCTCATTTTCCATCTCCAAGTGATGGCAAGCCCTGAGAGCCCCAGATTTTGATTCATTCTTGGTGTGTCCTGGGTAGATGGAGGTCCCGGGTGGTTGGTGGAGCATTTGCATCCACAGCAGTGTGGGCAGCAGGTGGAGGGAGAGGATTCTGCCCTTCTGCTCCACTCTGCTGAAACCCCACCTGCAATGCTGGGACCAGCTCTGGAGTCCTCAGCACAGGAGAGGCATGGACCTGTTGGAGTGGAGCCAGGGGAGACCACAGAGATGATGAGAAGCTGGAGCAGCTCTGCTGTGAGCCTAGGCTGAGAGTTGAGATGCAGCTTTGACAGGCAAATGGGTCAGAGAAATGCTGCAGAACATCTCAATTTGAGTGGGAAGACACAGGAGGGAGGTGAACAGGGACAAACAGAGGTGCTTCAACAAGACTCTGCTCTCCTCCCTGGAGATCTTGCCTCCTTCTAATCAGATGCCTGCTGAGAAGCTGCTTTCCTCCAGTCAACTTCATCACGCGCTGCTGCCCTTGGCTTGAGGATTTGGATCCTCTCATCTCTCTCTTTTCTGTGTGCTCAGAAAGAAAAGAGCAGGAAATTGCTAAGTGCTGGGCCCCCCCCATCCTTGCAGAAGCTTTTTTGGTGTCTTCATAGCTTGAGCTTCTGGGGTGAAGGATGGTCCTTCAGGATGAATACCGCTAAAAGGCTGCAAATATAGCAACGTTCATCAGAGGCGAAGTCAGCTGTCGGTGGCTGATTACAGAGATGGCAGGGAGCTTGGAATCTGTCAGCTGCATTCAGGAGTGGAGAAAGTGGCTTGGGAAAATGTCCCTGTTAACCCCACCCCCAAGAAAAATCCCTCAAAGGCTAATTTTTTGTGAGGCCTGGCCCATGCTGATGTTCTGGTGGCCATATGGTGCCCTTCTTGGGAAGGATCACACAGAATCCCAGCAGGGTGGGGGTTTGGAAGGGACCTCTGGAGAGATCATCTGCTCCAGCAGGGTCACCCACAGCAGGTTGCCCAGGATCACAAGAGCCAGGTGGCTTTGGAAGCTGTCCAGAGAAGGAGACTCTGCACTCTCTCTGGGCAGCCTGCTCCAGGGCTCTGAACCCTCCAAGCCAAGAGGTTTCTCCTCATGGGAACCTCCTGGCTTCCAGTTTGTGCCTGTTGCCAGACACCAGTGAGAAGAGTCTGGCCCCAGCCTCTTGCCCTGCACCCTTTAGCTCTTGCTGAGCATTGATCAGATCCCCTCTCAGGCTGCTCTTCTCCAGGCTCACCAGCTCCTGGGCTCTCAGCCTTTCTTCTTCACAGAGACGCTCCAGACCCCTCGGCATCTTCGCAGCCTCCATTAGACTCTGCCCAGCAGTTCCCTGTCTCTCTTGAACTGGGGAGCCCAGAATTGGACCTAGATCTCCAGAAGCAAGGAGGTGCTGGTGCTCCCTAGCAGGGTAAGAAGTGCATCAAGTTGCTGGAAGGCAGCATGTTCCCACCAAAACTCCACTGCTGGCCAGTGGCCACTTCCCTGGTCCCCTTCCCTCGGCAGAGGGGCAGATTTGTTACTCATCCTTCAGCTCTCCAAGCACCAGGGTACTGGGTGGTCACTGTGGCTCATCCTAGACCCCCTGAGGTTGAATGAGTTCTTCCAGGTGGACTTATCAAGGCAACCATCCCAGAGAGCACAATGCCTATGATTGTGTCAATCATTTTGATTGACTTTCTTGACCCTCTTTATTCAAACTGTAAGTTCTTTAGAGCAGGAGCCATCTACTGCTCTGCAAGGTCTTAGATGTGCTACTAGACCCCATGAAGGTGGGTGGAGAGGATGGAGATAAGAAGCACCACATAAGGTCCAGCTGATGTATGATGGACACAACTAGGAGCTGGTGATCTCCAAGATGTTGCTTTAAGTGTTTCTCAGGAGGTTCCTGGGTCTCAGCTCACTGATGGCTATTTCACAACTTAGTGTCTTTGCCCAAGTTATGGAATCATAGACTGGGTTGGGTGGGAGAGACCTTTGTGATCACCTAGTGCAGCCCATCCTGCTACCTTTGGGGTCACCTTCCTCTAGACCAGCTTGCTTAGAGGCCCATCCAACCTGGCCTTGAACACCTCCAGGGGTGGAGTATCTGGAACACCTCCCAGGCCAACTTGTTCCAGTGTCTCACCACCCTCACAACGAAGATCTTCTTCCTTACTTCCTTCATGTTGATTTTTCCATCAGCCAACACCCCCAGGTCCTTCACAGGCCTGCTCTCAACCCACTCATCGCCCAGCTTGCATTGGTGCTTGTCCCCCCTGCCCTTGTTGGCTCAAGCCACCCCAGCCTTGAGGTGGTGAAAGGGGTTGAGGGTGGGAATTCCTTCCCAGCTCCACTTCAGCCTTGAGTGGAACAAGATGAGAAAAATCAGATGACAGTTGACCTTTCTGAGAGGAGCAGTGAATCTGGCCAGCCTGAGCTGACTTTGCCCATCAGAGGAGGCTTTGTCCCTCAGCTGTGGTGCTCTTGGGGTTTACCTCATAGGCTGTCTTCAGCACAGAGAGACTGCAGGCCACTTCTGTGACCTTCAGCTGGAGGATTTTCTGACTGTCTCCTGATCTCCTGTGCCGCAGGGAGCGTTGTTGGATGGATGAATAAACCATGGCCAGCAGCTTCAGAAGCTCTTCTGAGCAATGTTCAGGCAGCAAAGCCTTCTCCAGACGAACTTCAGCGTCTCCATTGCTCCTCAGCAATTAGCAGGTGCCAGCAGAGGACACAATCCCCTGCAGCAGCCGTTGGCCAAGCCGTGGGCAGACTCCTTGCCCCCAGAGCTTTTGCGTTTCCTAGAGGGCTGACGAAGGCTGACCACGAGTCGGAGCTGGGTGCTGAAATCCTCCCCCTTGGGTGGGTTCTTCACCCCCTGAAAGTGCCCCCAGTGGCCATCAAGCAGATGCTGGGTGCAGTGACCTTTGCAAACCGCGGGAGCGTGGCGGTGTGGCTGCCCTGCAGAACAGGGTCGCTCTGTCCCGGCGCCGTGTGGGCACCGGCGCCCAGCTGCGGCTTTGTCCCTGCCAGGGAGCTCTGACCCCGGAGCCGAATGCCATCGCTGCGTGGGCACAAAGGGACCCTTTCACCCGAGGAAGAGAAGCATCCAGGGTGTGGGACAAGTAGGAGAGGTAGGAACAGCAAGCTCCCAGCCTTGGCCACGGCGTTTGGTGCAGATGAGGTGGAGCAAAAGTGAATCACGCTGCTGGGAGAAAGTTGGCTTAGCTCTGTGTTTGGCAGGAGGCTCTCCGGAGGTCCTGCAGCTTTCTGGTGGGAACAGGTTTCGTTTTGCACACGTCCAGTGCTGCTCTTTAGAATCACAGGATGGTGGGGCTTGGGAGAGACCTCTGGAGATCATCTAGGCCAGCCTCCCTGCTAAGGAAGGGTCACCTAGGGCAGGGGTTAGTTATTTGGACTGGATTATCATCAGAGGTTCCTTCCAACTGCAAATGTCCTGTCCTCTGAAAAGTACTTCTCCTGGGGCAACTTGAAGCCAATTCTTCTTGTCCTGACACTTGTTCCTTGAGAGAAGAGACCAACCCCCACCCAGCTCCAACCTCCTCTCAGGGAGCTGTGGAGAGCCAGAAGTTCTCCCCTCAGCCTCCTTTTCTCCAGGCTGAACAAGCCCAGATCCCTCAGCTGCTCCTCACAAGTTCTTCAGACCCCTCTCCTTCTCCAGACTCTTCACCAGCCTCGTTGCCCATCCTTGGACCCACTCCAGCCCCTCAATGTCCCTGGAGTGAGTGGCCCAGAATGCAACAGTGTCCTGTCTTGTCCTATCCTAGTCTTGTCTACTTGATTTTTACCTCCCTCTGATGCCTGTGGAGCACCTGAGCTCTTGTTTCACCCTGGAGAAGCCTTAGAAGCAACTCTCCTTCCTCCCTGGTGCAGACAGCCTGATATCTTCTTGGCAGGAAGATCCAAAGCCCTGCTGAATGGTTGGGCTGCAGGCATTCAAGAAATGTGTGGACATGGCACTTCAGGACATGGTTTAATGGGCATGGTGGTGTTGGGTTGATGGTTAGGTTTGGTGATCTTGGAGGTCTTCTCCAACCAAAACAATTCCATGATTCTGTGATCTTAACAGTCTCTTTCAACCCAAATGATATGAGGATTATTTGAGGCCTCTGCCCTTGGCCCTGTGGAGGTTAGCCTGAACCAAGGTAGTCAAGAGAAACTGGAAGCTGGGCACTGATGCCAGTCTCTGCCATGCTGGGTGGAAAAATATTCATCCAGCCTTTGCTGCTGGTCCTTTTTTAGGACCTCTCACCTCATCTACAAACCTCCCTTTGACAACCACCAGCACACGCCAGGAACTTTGTTTGCTTTGGCTTTTGGTCAGTTGAATGAGGGATTTGGGGGATTAAAACCCCAAATACTGCTAATTGTCTTCTCAAACCATCCCTGGGCTGCTCTGCTGAGGACTTTGTGCAATTCCCTCCTCTCTGGTGCTTCCCAGTTGTCTTAAATCATTAAAAAGAGAGGAAAAAGCCCCAAACCAGAGCAGAGCTTCTTCAAGCTCCTGCCAAGTAGGTCAAGCTCTTCCCAAGGGTAGGGTTTGGGAAACAGGAGATGTTATTCAGAGAGACTTTCTCCAAGTTGTTTGGTGAGCTGAAGACAGCTGGAAGCTGCAGTGTGGTTTCAGGCATTGGTTCAAGACTCGTTTTCAAATGGTGATAAAAATTGTTTGGTGTGAGCAGAGCTCCCAGGAAAAGGAATCTTGGCAAACCCTGGGATTCTGGGATGCAGGAGGAGCTGCAGGGTCTGAAAGAGGCCAAAAGACAGAAAGGAGACAAAATGGGACAAACCCAACTCCTTGTGTTTTCAGCTGTTGAAAATGAACCAGGAGCCAGCCATGTGCCCTCATGGCCACGAAGGCCAATGGTCTCCTGGGGTGCCTGTGGCCAGCAGGTCAAGGGAGGTTCTGCTCCCCTTCTGCTCTGCCCTGGTGAAGAAACAGCTAGAGGACTGGATCCAGCTCTGGGCCCCAAGGTTCAAGAGAGACAGGGAACCACTGTCTCCAGTGGAGGCTCCAAAGCTGCTGAGGGGCCTGGAGCTTCTCTCTGAGGAGGAAAAGCTGAGAGACCTGGGTCTGTTTAGCCTGCAGAAGAGCAGCCTGAGAGGGAATCTTCTCAATGCTCAGCAAGAGATCAAAGGCCTGTGGGGGGTAAGAGGATGGGGCAAGGCTCTTGCCAGTGGTGCCCAGTGACAGGACAAGGGACAGGACAAACTGGAACCCAGGAGGTTCCATGAGGAGAAACCTCTTGACTTGAGGGTGCTGGAACACTGGAACCAGTGTTCCAATGCTGCCAACCAGTGCTGCCCAGAGAGCTTGTGGAGTCTTCCTCTCTGGAGAGATTCCAAAGCCTCCTGGACATTGTGACCCTCAGCAACCTGCTCTAGGTGGCCCTAGCAGAGGAGTTGGACTAGATGACCTCCAGAGGTCCCTTCCAACCCTCACCATGCTGGAATTCTGTGATCTCCAATGAGAGCAGGTTGCTCAGAGCCCTGTCCAAGCTGACTTGGAATGGTTCCAGGGATGGGGCATCTGCCACCTCTCTGGGCAACCTGGGCTGGGGTCTCATCACCCTGAGCATGAACAGTTTCTTCCTTGTCTCCAGTCTGAATCTCTCCTTTTTGAGCTTCAAACCATCACCCGTTGTCCTGTCATTATCAGTCCTGCTGAAATGACAATTAGAGTGGACTGGATGGAAGAGGAAGAGGGCAGCTGGGTTGCCAGGAGGTTGGCAGCCATTGTTGGGTCTAACAGGGACAAAGTGGGGGTGAGTTAGGCTGGACAGATGTCCTTAAGTGGAAAGGGGGGGGGGAAAGCAGTGGATTTTAAAGAGCAGCTGTCAGAGTGTGGTGGTTACCAGGCCACCACAGCGTCCACCAGGCTGATATTAACATCTCAGGAGGCTTCTGATGTGAATAAAAGAGCCTTTTCCAGCAGTCCTAAAGCAAGCAGCAGAAAAGAAGTCATTTCTGGGATGAAATGAAGCCAAAAGAATTCTCTCCCTCTGCTGTAATTTTCCTTCAACATGAAGCTCAGAAGCTCTCAGGATAAAATGGGTACTGGGGACATGTTTTAGGTGGAAAGCAGCAGCCAGAAGAAGAATGTGGAGCATTAAAAATGGATTAGGTCATGTCAGTTCTTGACTGCTTGCCTGAGACACATTAAATATGTAGGATTGAAAGCCCAGATCTTCTGCTGATTACACCTCAGCTCCTCCTGGCCTTCTCCAAACTGCTGCTGCTTGTACACAATGGGGTTTTACCCTGTCCTGATGGCAGGCTCTGGCTTGGCAGAAGGGACCTCTTCTATCAGGTCTCCTTTTCTCCTTCTTTTCCAATCACAGCCTATTCTTCATCCCCTTTGCAACCATCCCCTGCATCTTCCAGTTCAGAAATAATCTATGGCAAGGTCAAACTTCCACTTTCTTCCTAATTTGCTTTTTGTGGTCTGAAATAAGAGGGATCTGAGGCAGGTTCCTGTTGTCCTAAAGCACTGGGATTAGGGGATCTGTAAGTGGGAAGTGACTTGTGTGGTTACTGGGTGGGATCCTCCTGGTTTTAACGGCTCAGGTGAAGTTCTTGCAGGCTCTGGTGAGATTCTTGCAGCCTCTGCTCAGGTTCTTGTAGCCTCTGGTGAGGTTCTTACAGCTGGCACACTGGGAGTGGGGTCTGAAATGAGTAGATTGGAAACTTGAGTCATAGAATCACTGAACTGTTTTGATTGGAAGAGACCTTTAAGATCATGGAGTCCAGCTGTTAACCCAGCACTGCCAAGCCCACTGCTAAACCATGGCCCTCAGCACCACATCTCCAGGGCTTGGAAACCCCTCCAGGGATGAGGACTCCACCACTGCCCTGGGCAGCCTGGGCCAGGTTCTGACAGCCCTTTCCATGAAGAAATTGTTCCTCATGCCTAACCTAAACCTCCCCCAGGGCAACTTGAGGCCATTTAATCTTTGTCCCATCACTTGGGAGAAGAGACCAACCCCCACCTGGTTCCAACCTCCTTTCAGGGAGTTGTAGAAAGCCAGGTCTCCCCTCCTTTGCTCCAGGCCCCTCAGCCACTCCTTACAAGTTCTCCTGAGCCTTCACCAACTCTGTTGCCCTTCTCTGGATGTGCTCCAGATCCTTTCTGTAACCCCAGCAGAAGCAGCACCTCCTTGTTTCTCCATCTCAGCCTCACGTATTTAGGAGCCCAACTAATTAAGACTCTTCTGAAAGAGTCGTCTGGCTCCAGCAAACAGCTTCTCTGTGGCTCCTGCTCTTGCAAAATGCCAGGGAGGCTGGGATGGGAGGGCAGTGCCATCACCCACACATCTTTGGAGAAGAGGGCTTGCTGCCAGGTCCTCTGGAGACAGCCTGCCCACTGGAACAGCCTGCCCGGGGCAGTGGTGGAGTCACCATCCCTGGAGGTATTTAAATGGCATGTGGACCTGGTGCTTGGGGACATGGTTGAGAGGTGATCTTGCAGTGCTGGGTTGAAGGTTGGACTGGATGATCTTGAAGGTCTCTTCCAACCAAAGGTATTCTGTGATTCTGTGATGTGCTTTGGCAGCCCCATCTGCAGAGCACCCCAAAGCAGACCTTTTGAGTAGAAGTGCAATCAGCTGAAGTGAAGGCGGTCTCCCCTGAAGCCTTGTCTCCTGAGGAGCCTGGAGGACTGCTGTGAGACAGAGGATAAAGGGATGAGAGGACTTCTCTGTGGAAGGAGGTGAGCATGAAGCTCAGAATTCATAGAGTCTTAGAATGGTTTGGGTGTGAAGGACCCTTTAAAGGTCACCTAGTCCAACTCCCCTGCAGTCAGCAGGGACACCTTGAACTAGAGCAGGTTGCTCAGAGCCCCAAACAACCTGACCTGGAGTGGGCCCAGCAGTGGGGCAGCTACCACCTCTCTGGGCAGTGTGGGCCAGGGTCTCAGCACCCTCAGTGTCAAACATTTCTGCCTTCTCTCTAGTGTAAATCTCCCTCTTTCAGTTTCAAACCATCACCCCTTGTCCTGTCACAACAGGTCCTGCTAAAATGATTGTCCCCAGCTTTTCTGTAGCCCCCTGAAGCCCAGAAAGGCCACCAGAAGGTCTCCCCAGAGCCTTCCCTTCCCCATGCTGTACAGCCCCAGCTCTCTCAGCCTGTCCTCACAGCAGAGATGTTCCAAGCCTCAATACTACAACCTTAACATTGCTGGTAGCAGGCTTGCCATGAGGATGGGTTTGTGGAGGTGACCTTCTCCACCGAGCTCAGTCACACCTCCAGCTGTGAGAGCTTGGATGATAAAGCATCCCACCGAAACTCTTCTCCTCTGGGGTTTGGAGCAGTGCCTTTGGGGCAGGACAAGTTGAAACCTGGCTCCACTCTACTGGTAGCCACAGCAGGCTGCAAGTCACCAACTTCTCTCTTTGAAGCTGTCAGCAGCCAAGCCATTGAGGAGAGCAGGGAGGGAGGGAGGGGACAGCCAGAGCCTCTTTCTGGGCAGATGGAGATCTGTCAGCAGTTTTGACAGCAGAAGCTTGATGGGCTTCTGGACTGAGATCACTGCCACGCTTCAGGGCTGCCTGCTGTTGCTGCAGCTCTGCTTTCCACGGGGGGGTTCAATTAGCTTCACAGTTTGGCTCTTTGGGCTGATGGTGTCGAACAGGCTCCTTCCCTCAGCTCCCTCCCCACCGAACGCTCATGCTCAGGTAACCAACTGCTTCATAGAGCCAAAAGTGAGCTCAAGAGGTGGTTGAGGACTTGGCAGCGTTGGGTTTGTGTTTGACCTCGATGATCTCAAAGGTCTTTTTCAACCTAAATGAGTGGATGAGGCTGTGACTATTGAGATGGAGCTGGCAGAAGAACAGCTGTGCCCTTTATCCCTCTTTTCCACCCTCGCTTGCTGTGGCCACATGGAACCACTCCAGAGGGCTTGGAGGAACACTGCTGGCTCTGTTCTCCACCCCTGTCCTGCACAGACAGCAGATGAGGTCAAGGTCCATGGCCTGTGTGAGTGCAGGATGGTCTGGAGGCACCAAGCCACACAAGCTTGGTGATCTTGGAGTCTTTTCCAACCTTCATGGTTCTGTTCAGGTGAGGGGGTGACCTTCTGGAAAGCAGCTCCAAAGAGAAGGACCAGAGAAGTTGCCCATGAGCCAGCAATGTGACTTCCTGGCCAAGAAGACCACTGACCTCCTGTGGCACATGAAGAAGAGTGTGGCCATCAGGTGGAGGGATGTTCTTCTCCCACTCTAACTGCCCTGGTGGGGACACAGATGGAGAACTGGATCCAGTTCTGGGCTCCCCGCTTCAGGAGAGACAGGGAACTACCGGAGCAAGTCCAGTGGAGGGTGGGAAGATGCTGAGGGGCCTGGAGCAGCTCTGTGAGGGGGAAAGGCTGAGAGCCCTGGGGCTGGTGAGCCTGGAGAAGAGCAGCCTGAGAGGGGATCTGATCAATGCTCAGCAAGAGCTGAAGGGTGGGGGGCCAGAGGCTGGGGCTGAGGCTGGCTCTTCTCAGTGGTGCCTAGTGACAGGACAAGGGCAGCTTGGTCTAGGTGACCCTGCTTTAGCAGAGGGGTTGGCCTGGATAACCTGCAGAGGTGCCTTCCAGCCCCCACCAGTCTATGTTTCTAAGCCCCACCACACCTGATCTGCTGAGAAAGCCTGTCCAGCTCTGGAGCAGCCTAAAACCTCAAGAGCTGCCCCAGGTCCTCCTGAGCATTGCTCAATCTGCTCTATCCTAATTTATGCTAATAAGCTGAGCTTTCATCTCATCTCCAAGCTCTTCCACCACCGGGCTTGAGTGTGTGTCACCGTCTGGGCCCTGTCCCCCTTTGCTCTGGGTGGAAATACCTTCTCAGCAAGCTGCAGGAGGAGGAGAAGGGGGAGAGGGGGGTCTGTGCTCTTCATTTCAACGCCATTGGGGTTTTTGTACTCTAATCAGGAGGGGTTTGATGGCCTAATTAAAGCCAGGGACTTAATAATGGGTCTGCTGCGGCGCGGAGAATCCACAGGCAGAGTCCAAGGCAAACTTTGGAGACCAAAGAGCTTCTTGTGGGCGCTTCAATCGATGGTAATTAGGGGTGTGGTGCTTCAGGAATATTAATTAGCCTCATGGGTGAGGCTGGGGAGGCAGAAAAATGCTGCTGCTGCTCCCTCCACCTCGGTTCCTCATGGAGCTGAGCTGCTGAGCTAAGCATGGGGACAATGAGCAAGGTTTGGTAGGTGACCTTCTCCAATATTTGCTTAAAAACAAATCAACCAACCAAAATGAACCACTTGGAGGAGCTGGGTGTCAGGTGGATGGGCTCAGGCTCTTCTCAGAGGTGCCCACTGATAGGACAAGGTGCACTAGTCACAAACTGGAAGCCAAGAGGTCCCATCAGGAGCAACCTCTTGGCTTGGAGGGTTCAGAGCCCTGGAGCAGGCTGCCCAGAGAGGTGGTGGAGTTTCCTTCTTTGGAGAGATTCCAAACCCACCTGGATATTGGGATCCTGGCCCACCTGCTTTAGCCAAGAGGGTTGGACTAGATGATCTCCAGAGGTCCCTTCCAATCCCCACCAGTCTGTGATACTTTACTGGCTGGTTTCATCGAATTTCCATCACTTCCATCCTTCTCCTTGGGGTAAGGGTTGATGGTTTCTTGGCAATAAGAGATGCAAGAGGACATGTAGCAAGTGTTGACAAAGGGGTTGGTTCATCTGAGCACTGTGGCTGGTATCTACAGGTGGACAAGTGTCCTGCCAGAGCATTCCCTTGTCTGCCAGCGGGATTGGGAGCCTAGGAGACGCCTGTTCTGTCCACAGCAGGCAGGTTAAGAGCTTCTCTTGCCACAGCCCTGAGGACAGGCTGAAGGCATCTCCATATCCTTGGAATATCTAAATTAGATCTAAATTACCCTGGGAATCCTGCAAGGCTTCTTCTGGGTGGGTAATGAGGCAGGAAGCCATCAGTTAACAAGCCCTTTCCAAGTGAAAGAGGGAGATTAGACTAGAGAGAAGTTCCCCACTGGGAGGGTGGTGAGACACTTGTCCAGGTTGCCCAGAGAGGTGGTAGATGCCCCATCCTTGGAAACATTCCAGGTCAGGTTGGATGAGGCTCTGAGCAACTTGATCCAGATGAGGATGGGACAGTCCTTAGCAAGACCTGTTGAGGCAGGACAAGAGGTGATGCTTCAAACAAAAAGGGGGAGATTTAGACTGGATCCGAGGAAGAAATTCTTCACTTAGAGGGTGGTGGGACACCACTAGGGACACCACCCAGGTTGCTCAGAGAGGTGGGAGATGCCCCATCCCTGCAACCATTCCAAGTCAGGTTGGCTGGGGCTTTGAGCACCCTGCTCTAGTTGAAGATGTTCCTGCTGTCTGCAGGGTGGTTGGACTGGATGACCTTAAAAGGTCTCTTCCAAGCCAAAGCATTCTGTGATTCTTTGGTTTTCTCTTTCTAGTTGCTTGGGGGTGCAGGTGGTCAAAAGCTGCTCAGATCTTTGGTGAAGAAACCCAACTGGCAGCAGGCTTGTTTTCTGTCAGGTGACAGCTGGAGCAGAAGAATGGGTTTGAAGGTTCAAAAGAGAAGGCTGCAGCAATTAAAACCAGTTGGAGGTAGGAGGAAAATAGCTGCAGTAATGACAGGAGCGAAGGTGGTGATCAGGAGGAAGATGATGGGGCAGAGTTATCAATTAAACAGTGACTCAGGAGATCAAAATGACCAAGGGACACCTGAGTGCTGAGCTTGTGGATGGCCAAAGTGTGCAAAACTGGTTCTTAGCCTTGGTAAGAGCCTATTATTTGATGCAAGAGATGCACCTGGTGGTCTTGATGACAGTGCGGACGAGCTCGGTTTTCTTCTGATGCAATTAAAATCATGGCATCATTGAACGGGTTGGGCTGGAAAGGACCTTAAAGGGCATCTAGTCCAACCCTGCTGCAGTCTGGTGGACAACCAGATCCAGATGTTGAGTCTATTTTGGGGTCTGATTTTAGCATGATCAGATCTTTTTCTCCCTAAAAAAAAGAAAGGAAACCCTTCCCTTGCAGCAGCAAAATTCCCACTTTGAAATGGAACCCAGCTCGGGGAGGTCTGAGGAGCTGGGAGATCTAACAGGTCACACCAAGAGATGAGGCTTGAGTTCTCAGCTGTGGCACGTGAGAGGGCTTTTTGTGCACTATTCATCTCCCTGGCAGCTGCTCTCTGTGCTCCTCTGAGATCTGCTTAACCCAGTTTCTCCTCCTGCAGCATCCGCAGCGGCGCGCTGGATTTCGGTCTGCTGCACGCTGCGGTGGCTTCGTTGTGGGACTGGTGAGGAGCAGTGGAAGGGAACCAAGGGACATGAATCACAAAATTATTGAATGGCTTGGCTTGGAAAGGACTTTGAAAGGTCACCTAGTCCAAACTTTCTGCCATGGGCAGGAACATCTTCAGCTTGAGCAGGCTGCTCAAAGACCAGTCCAAGCCGAGCTGGTTCCAGGGGTGGTGCATCTAGCACCTCTCTGGGCAACCTGCCCCAGGCTCCCATTGCCCTTGTCATAATTTCTCCCTTCTAGTCTAAATCTCCCTCTTTTACTTTAACCCCCTCTCCCCTTGTCCTATCACAACATCCCACTCCTTCTTACAGACCCCCTTTAAGTTCAGGAAGGCCACCAGAAGGTCTCCCTGAAACCTTCTCTTCTGCAGGCTGAACAGCCCCGATGCTCCCAGCACGTTCTCACGGCAGAGGTGATCCATCACTCTGATCATCTTGTATCATGGGACAGACCTCCTGCTGCCACCATGGCCTTCCTTTGCTTGCTGGCTTCTCTCCTAGGTCTGAATTGGACTGCAACATCTGCTGGGCAGCTTGAGCTTGGACCTCTGCCTTGGCTGAGCTGTGCATAGTGGCTTCAGTCTATTCAGGCAAGGTCCTGTGAGGGTTGATGTGCATCAAGCTGAAGGAACACCGACAATGGGTTGGTCTCTTTCCGTTTGCATTTGTTGACTGCTGGAGTGTTAGAGGACAGTCTTGGTGGGCCATAGTGCCCTGAGAACCCCCAGGGCTGTAGAAAGCAGTCTCAGTGGAGTATGAAAGCTCCATGGGAATGGGAAGAGGACTTGTACTGCCTCAAGACATGTGGAGATCCCTTAATAGGTCCATTCTGAAGTACTTAGTGCTAATGTCCCACTAATTGGGAGAAGTGGAGAACAGGAGGTGGTTCCTCCCAAGGTTCTCCATGAACTCCATGCATTGTCCCTGCAGAGGATTCTTTCCCACTTCTGGTTCCAACCTTGGGATCACAGGAATAATGATCATGTTTTAGCCAACATGCACTTAGATCTTTGCTCTCCTGCCCCCTTCTCCAGAACTTACTGGTTTGCATCCATCTTCTTGGATGGTACACAACTGGAACATGCAACTTGTGGGGTGGATAACCTAAAAACCCCTGAGGGACAACTTGAAAGGCTTGTTACTCCTTGGAGTCTTCTTGCTTCTCAAGTATTTGATGAGCTGCATCTCCATGAAGCTGCTGCTCTGCAGTAAGTGGTTGTGAGGAGAAGACTCCTGGGCTTGGCTCTTTTCACCCTTTAGTAGCTAAAGGACCATCATGAGATGTCCTCTGGCTTTGTGTTGCCTTTCCTGGCAGGAAACTATGCCAAACATACTTGCTATGTACTTCAGCTTTCTCTGGTTGCTTCTAATGTGTTGCTCTGTGTCCCTTTCTTTGCCACGAAAGAAACAGCTGCGGAGCACATGGTGTCAGGAGCACCCCCAGTCACTGCTGCCTTCAAGGCATCTCAGATACTTGCTGCCACCTGACAGAACTGGAGAGAATTCACCAGTTTGGTAGAGTAAACTGTGTACACACCCCAAAGATGTGGAGATGTCTTAGGTGTAGGTCCATGGGTGTCTGAGCAACCTGCTCTAGTTGCAGATGTCCCTGCTGTCTGCAGGGGGGTGGACTTGATGACACTGGATGACCTTCAAAGGTCCTTTCCAACCCAAACCATTTGCCTTTGAATTCATTCTGGAGGGGATGTTTATTTCACAGAGATGAATGGACTTTCCTTGGCCATGTAGCTGATGAACACAAGAGTATGACCCTGGTCAGGTCTTCAGTAGGCTTTCTGCCTTCTATGGAGTGGCTTAACCACAAAAGGCATAGGGAAGTGGAGACAAAAAGGAAGCCATTCACATGTGGTTGCACAATGAAGCTGCAAAAGACTGGGGATTAAACAAGGAGAGAGCTGGAAGCTCACCAGGGCATGAGAGCTCCCATGGTCCAAAGACTCCAGAGATTCCTCTGCAAACACTGGTGACCAGGACCATAGCATGACCATGACCATAGCATGACCATGACTCAGCACTGCCACTTCAAAGGCTCCTTCCCATTTCATGCCTTCTGCCTGGACCAGGTTGCCTAGGGAAGGGGTAGATGCCTCATCCTTGGAGACATTAAAGATAAGGTCTGCAACTGTAGAGCAACCTGCTCTGTTTGAAGATCATAAACTCATAGAGTGGTAGGGTTTGGGAGGGGGCTCTGGAGATCAAGTCCAACCCCCTGCCAAAGTAGTATCACTTAGGGCAGGTCATACAGGAATGCATCCAGATGGCTCTTGAAAGTCTCTGGAGAAGAAGACTCCACCTAAGACATCCCTTCTGAGTGCAGGGGGTTTGGCCTGGATGACCTTTGAAGGACTCCCCCAGCTCAAACCCTTCTGAGATTCTATGAACTTGATGCCCAGGTTCCAAATTAGTTCCTGCAGTTGTAGGACTGGGACAAATGCTCTTCTCTGTCTTCATATCCCTCCAGAAGTGGGTTAAAGACCAGGATCTGAGTGTGGTGCAGCTCCAGCAGCATCTATCAGAGCAATTACTTGGCTAATTGTAGTCAGATGTGTAATTAAATGGATGAAGGTAATTAAGAGTTGTTATCATTAATAGCTTAACATGATAACATGTCCTGCCACGGGGCTCTTTTTGTCTGAGCCCTCACTGTAGCAAATCAGGGCCCACCAAAGATGGTGCTGATGGTTGTAGAGGCAGCATGACATCGTTTTCCAGCAATTTCCTCCTACAGAAGGAGCAGAACTCCCATCTTTGAGGGTGCTGCAGCCCTGGAGCAGGCTGCACAGAGAGGTTGTGGAGTCTCCTCTGGAGAGATTCCAAACCCTCCTGAACATTGTGATCCTGGGCAGCTTGCTCTGTGTGACCCTGCTGGAGCAGGGGGGGTGGACTAGGTTATCTTTGTGATGGCCTGCCTTTTGAGGGGATGGGTTTCATCATGGACTGGATGAAGAAAGGCTGAAAGAGTTGGGGTTGTTCAGCCTGGAGAAGGCTCCAGAGAGACCTTCTTGTGGCCTTTTGGTACTTACAGGGGACCTAGAAGAAAGCTGGAGGCAAACCTTTGACAGGGCCTGTTGGGGCAGGACAAGGGGTGATGGTTTGGGACTAAAAAAGGGAGATTTAGGTGAGATCCAAGGAAGATGTTTGTTCTGATAAAGGTAGTGAGACTCTGGACTCCCAGAGGTGGGAGATGCCTCCATCCCTGGAACAGTTATTCCAGGTCAGGCTGGTTGGGGCTCTGAGCAACCTGCTGGAGTTGCTTATATCCCTGGGGACTGCAGGGGCCCTTCCTAACCCAAAACATGCAATGA
Source organism: Dryobates pubescens (assembly GCF_014839835.1). Taxonomy (NCBI): domain Eukaryota; kingdom Metazoa; phylum Chordata; class Aves; order Piciformes; family Picidae; genus Dryobates; species Dryobates pubescens. Next base: position 3,998,394 of record NC_071625.1, read on the forward strand.
TTTCACAATAAAACAGTCCTCCTCCACCTGCCTGCTAAAGAAGGCTTCCTCCAACCTGCCCCTGAATGTTCCTGTGAAGGGGGCACCTGCCACACAGGTAAGATAGCTCATTAGATGTGCTCCAGCCAGCCTGACCTCGAATGTTCCCATGAACGGGGGGCATCTACCACCCAGTTAGAAACCTCATTAGGTTTGCTTCATCCAGCCTAACCTTCAATATTTGCAGAAGTGGGGCCTCTACCACCTCTCTGGTCATCCTGTATCACAGGAGATGTGACCAGAAGGAAGGACATGCTGCCATGGGCCACCACAGAGCTGATCTGGGGGGCTCAGATGGTGTAGGCATCATTTTTTCGCTCGGTAGCATCTGGGGAACATTCTTCTCCAAGGGTTCCCAGCAGCAGGCAGAGCTGGCAGCATAAGAAGAGCTTTGAATAGCTGGAGCTGAATGAGGAACTGGGGAGGTTGGAGGACTTTGTGTTTCTTCTCCTTTGTTTTAAGACCAAATTAGCAGCCAGCCCCTCTTTTATTTCCACACAGGGCTGGAGCTCCTCTAGAATTTGGAGGAGGAGGAACAAAAGCGAAGCTGCCAGCAAGATGTGGTTTTGGAAGCAGTATGTGGCTGCTGACAAATGGTCTTAGTAGTTCTGAGAATGTTCAACCCACCTTCAGACCCTGGAGATCAGGATTTAATGGGGGGGTTCAGCTCTTTTCTCCCTCCTTGGGAATAATGCAGTGAGTCCTCAGGAGAAGTTTTGATCCTTGGAGCTGTCAAACGTGAAGTAGCTGAGATGCCCTCTTGATTCAGGCTGTGCTTTGGAGTTGGAGGAACAGAAAATCTCCATAAATGGCAGAAAGAGCTGGGATGGAGAGCACAGCTGGTACCAAAGACCAGCTTTGCTGCTCACTGGAGGAAGCTGCAGACACCTTCTTGGGTCTGGAGGTTTCGTGGATGGAGTGGGGCCTGAGGAGGCCACAGAATGATCAAGGGGTTGGAAGCCCTCTGCTGTGAGGACAGGCTGAGAGAGCTGGGGTTGCTCAGCCTGGAGAAGAGAAGGCTTCAGGGAGACCTTCTGGTGGCCTTGCAGAACTTGAAGGGGGTCTATAGGAAAGGTGGGGATGGTCTTCATAGCAGAACCTGTCATGACAGGACAAGGGGTGATGGTTTGAAGCTAAAAGAAAGAGATTTAGACTGGAACTGAGGAAATTCTTCGTCATGAGGGTGCTGAGCCCCTGGCCCATGTTGCCCAGAGAGGTGGGAGGTGCCTCACTGCTGGAACCATTCCAGGTCAGGTTGTCTGGGGCTCTGAGCACCCTGCTGTAGTTGCAGATGTCTCTGCTGGCTGCAGATGACCTCTAAAAGTCCCTTCCAACCCAAACCATTCCCTGTGATAGCTACAGGGTCTCATCCAACCCTCTGTGGTGCTGGGTGGTGGCCATGGCAGCTCTTCTCCAGGTGGCCATCCACTTGAAGCCCTGGAGAAGTGAGGGGAGGGGAAAGAGGACAATCTCTTTGGCAACAGCAGAGGACATCTCTAACGGACTCGTGGCCACAGAGTGCTCGGTGGAAGGAGAAAGAAGGGCAAGGGGTGGAACCAAAAGCCAAAAGCATGCTAGAGCTGTTGAGTGCTTGGTGCACACCACATGTGGTGCCATCTTCTTGTCTTCCAAGGCACCATGATGTCACTGCTGGGTTCTTTTTTCTTCCTTGGCTCTCTGCTGGAGTGGGCTGGGAGAACATTTCCACATATGGACAGCTTTGGATCGTGGAGGTCTCTGCAGTACTGCTGGTTCTCAGCAAATATAGCAGGGAAAAGGTACCTGTGGTGCTTGCAACAGAAGAGAAATGAGCTCTTGGAGATCTTCAGGCTTCCATGAGGAGCATCAGACCAGGCTGCCCCCTGCCCCAGACAGCCCAGCCTGGCTGAACAGATGGTGCTGCAGCTCACCTCGGGAGAGTTGTCCTGACCATTGGCTAATTGGTAGGAGGGAGAACCTCTTCCTCCCGAGGACCAGATGGGTCTGCAAATCTTTTAGAGGGCATCACAGAATCATGAAGGTTGGAAAAGACCTCCAAGATCCTTGGGTCCAACCATTAACCCAGCACTGCCAGGGCACCACTAAACCATGGCCCTAAGCTCCACATCTCCATGGCTTTGAAACCCTTCCAGGGGTGGGGACTCCACCACTGCCCTGGGCAGCCTGGACCAGGCCTGAACAAGCCTTAAGGGACAGAAATTGTTCCCCATGGCCAACCTGAACCTGCCCTGGGGTAACTTGAGGCCAATTCCTCTTGTGCTATTACATGTTCCTTGGGAGAAGAGACTGACCCCCGTGTGGCTCCAGCCTCTTTTCAGGGAGTTTCAGAGAGCTGGAAGGTCTCCCCTCAGCCTTCTTCTTTCCAGGCTGAACAGCCCCAGGTCTCTTATCTCGGCTCAGATGGTCTCTTCTCCCTGTCTGGGCTCTTCTGCCTTGCCCAGAACAGATGGTCTTGGTTTGGGGGTTTTCCTTCTACTGCTGCCTTAATTCTAGCTGGTGTAATGATGACATGGAGGAGAAACTCATCTGCTCCAAGGGCCTCCTTGATGATCATGACACTTATGCAGGAGGATCTTAATCTCAATCTTGATCTTGATCATGAAATGCAAAGTTGTGGATGCCCCTCCCTGGAGGTGTTCAAGGCCAGACTGGGTGAGGCCTTGACCAGCCTGGTCTAGCTGAAGATGTCCCTCCCCACGGCGGGGAGGTTGGTCCTTTCTAACCCAAACCATCCTATGAAGCTATGATCTACATCCCCTCGAGAGCAGGAATGGTCCTGAGGGAGAGCAGGGCAAGGGATGATGTGCAGAATTATTGTGGTGCTGAGGGACATGGTTTAGTGGTGGTGGCTGGGTAGTTGTGGTGGGATTGGGAGCTCCAGGTGGGCACTGGGACTTGGTAACCTCAAAGGTCTCTTCCAGCCCCAACATTTCCATGATCCTATGGCTGGATGCTCTGGGGCAGACCCATCTGTATTGTAGGTGGTGAGATGCCTTGTGGGGGGAGATGGGGAGCAAGCTGCTTTCCTCACTGGCTCCTAACTCCTGCTGGCAGCCCAAGTGACAGATCTGACAGCAAGCGTGCGGCGCGGGGGGCTCCTCGCTGCCGGGGTGACACACGGCCGGCGCTCGGCACCCGCCGCAGCTCCCGCCCCCGGCGCCCGCTGCCCAGCCCCTGCCTGAGCTTGGGGAACGGCCCAGGGAGGGAAGGGCATCGTGGAATGGGCTGGGGGGGAAGCAACCTTTAAAGGTCATCTCTCTCTGCAGAGGGTGGAGGGGTTTTGTGGTGGGGCAGCAGCAAACATCTCCTTGCTGCTCTGTTTGGGTGGAAGCACATAGAGTCCCGGCACGGTGCGGCGTGGAGGCTGTCCGGTCAGCCCCCCTGCTCCAGCAGCGTCACCCACAGCAGGCTGCCCAAGCAGCTTTGGTATCTCTCCAGAGAGGAAAACACCACAACCTCTCTGAGCAGCCTGGCCCAGGGCTCTGAACCCTCTGAGCAAAGCTCTTCCTTTGCTGTCTGGAGCAACCATCTTGGTGCTTTGAAGCTCTTGATGTTTTCCAGCCTTATCTCCCAGTCCTATAAATAGCTCTGCCAGGAAGAGCAGGGGGAGCATGCTGCTCCCAGCCGTTCTCCTCCTATCAGAGCATGACCAAGAGGTTATCTGATACGTAGGTGTGAGCAGGCTCTTGCTGGTGATCTCCACCATCCTTCAGAAAGGTCATCTTGTCTTACAGCCTCTAATTGTTCCCTCCTCGCCGGCTCGGACGGGGGATTTACAGGAGGTGGCAACTGCAACAGTTAAGCGGCGTCCTGAGAACAAGGAATGGCTTGTTTTCATCCCAGGGTTGGCATGAGTCATCCCAAATCACCATCCTTCCTCCTCCTCCTCCTTCTCCTCCCCTCCATCCCTGCCATTGTCCCCAGCCCAGCCGCCATGGGAAATCAAATGATGTCAGGACCACGACAGGTGGCTGCTTCTTGGCCTCGAAGCAGAGCGAGTCACCTGCTCGTGGAGCAGCTGCTGCTTCCAGCCTTGCTCCTCCACCACCACTGAGGCTCATGTGGGAGTGAGGACAAGGTTCTTCTTGTAAAACCACCCCCAAGAGCACGCTCAGTGTTTGGAGGGCAGGTGCTTGAGCCCAGTGCAGTTGTGCCAATGGATAATCTCCCTCTGGAGAGCCCATGGGGTGGAGTCCTGCTGTTCTTGGGGTGGCAGCTCTGGTGTTTGTCTCCTTGGCCTCACTGGTGTCCAGTTCTGTAAGTATTTATCAAGTGGGAGAAAACAACCTTTCCAGACCCCCTCATGGTGCCAGGTAGAGCTGGAGATGAAATTACTGAGGATTATTCCTTTTTCTGCAGATGTTCTTCTCTTTCTCCAAGTAAGAATGTTCATGGAAGGAAAATTGAGCCCCAGGGGCCAACCTGGTTCATCCCAGCCTGGAGTGAGATGTTTAAGGATTTGTGTCTCCCATGACATCCTCCCAGAGAAGGCTGGGAAGTGCAGGCGAGATGAGTGCACAGTGAGGTGGATAAGAACTGGCTGAAAGGCAGAGCCCAGAGGATTGTGATCAACAGTGCAAGGTCCAGTTGGAGGCCTGGAGCTTGTGGTGTTCCCCAGGGATGAGAGCTGGGGCCTGTCTTGTCCAGCTTCTTCACCAATGACCTTATGAGGGGATGTTGTGGAGTCTCAGCCAGGGTGCTGATGATACCTCCCAGCTGGGAGGAGTGGCTGACACCCCACCAGGCTGTGCTGCCATTCAGTGAGGCCTGGACAGATGGGGGAGAGGAACCTCATGAAGTTCAACCAGGGCAAATGTAGGGACCTGCACCTGGGGAGGAACAGCTCCCTGCACCAGTACAGGTGAGGGTGACCTGCTGGAGAGCAGCCTCAGGGAGAAGGAACTGGGGCTGATGGTGAGTAACAAGTTCACCATCAGCCAGCAATGTGCCCATCTGTCCGTGAAGTCCAATGGTCTTCTGGGGGGCATAGAAGAAGAGTGTGGCCATCAGGTGGAGGGAGACTCTTCTGCCCCTTTACTCTGGCCTTGTGAGGCCACAGCTGGAGTAAATTGTTTGCCATAAAGCCATGGAATCATAGAATCACTTTGGATGTAGAGAAGGTCTCCTGTCAGCCTTCTTTTCTCCAGGCTGAACAACCCCAGCTCCCTCAGCTGCCTCTCACCAGGCCTGTTCTCCAGACCCTTCACCAGTTTCCTTGCCCTTCTCTGGAGAAGCTCCTCTCCTTCAGGACTGGGTCAGACTGAAATGAGAGCTCCATCAAAATGAAGATCTTTCTTAATCAAGGAGTTAAAAACAGTTCAGTCCCAGGAGAAGCTGCCTTGGAGATGTGGTGAGGAGGGTTGGGAGTCCGTGGTTATATTTGCCCTGAAGCAGGTTTTGGGGTTTTATTCCTCCCTGGATAAACAACTTTCAGCTGTAGGAGAGCAGATCTTGTAGGGTGAAGAAAACAGGAGAGAACCAACACATCACAAAGCAGGAACATCTCAGCTTCAGCTTTGGAGCACATCATAGTGGAGTACACTGATAAAAACTGTGCAAAACTCAAACCTTGGAAAGGACCCATCTTCAAGTCAGCTCTGCCTCAGGAGTCCCTCTGCCAGGGCAGAGGCATGGTGGGCTCATGGCCATGGAGAATTTGGTGGTCACAGCTCATTAATGAACTTCTTGCCAATATTTGTCTGGACTCTGCTGGCTGGGAGCTGGGCAGGGAGGTGTCTGATGTCCACCTCCTGTTGGTTGTTTCTACCATCTCAGTGTTGAAACAGGAGTTCCTGGGATTTGCTGAGTTCCTTTTGTAGGAGACATTTTGGAGGTTAGGGAAGCTTGTTTGGGAGGCTAGGGAAGCTTGTTTGGGAGGCTAGGGAAGCTTGTTTGGGAGGCTAGGGAGGCTTTTCCACCTCCATTTCTGATCCCTCCTGATTCTTCCTGGCCCGCTGCAGGTTTTCGCTTGTTCACAGACTTCCGGCAAGTGGCTTAGCAGTTCAAAGTTCAAAGCTGCCCAACTCCTGTTCCACGCTTCCAGCATTGGAAGGATATTATTGCTATTAATAAGCCATTAATCATCTTTCCTCAGAAGATTTTGATTCCAAAAACAGCAGAAGATTTTTTTTCTCCTTAAGGAGCATTAGAGTTGCTGTTGGCAAGCCCAAATGCTTAGGGGATCTTCAGCTGGCTTCTGCAGGAGCTTCAGCACTCCGAATTTGGGTTTGTGAGTACAACAGTGAGGCTCAAGTTGTACTAATGTCTAGACCTGAGCTGAGGAGACACAGATGGCATCTTCTTCCAGTGCCAGCACAGAGGAAGCCACCATCCGAAACAATCCGTTTTCAAGGTGGAAGCCATCTGCTGCATTCACCCAGCACCCGCCTTGGGCCCACCTTGGAGGCTGAGTGAGATCCACCCTAGCAAATCAACTCTGTATGGCCCCAAACTGCCCTGCAAACCCCAGAGCTGGGGCATCTCTGAGGGGCTAAGGTGTGAGACAAGGTCTGGCTGGAAAGACATTGTTTGGGTCTAGTCTGGCTAGAGAGCCACGTGGTCTTCAAAGCAAAAGCCCTGGCTACTTATCACAGAATCACAGGAGGGCTTGGGTTGGAAGGGACTTTAAAAGGTTATCTGCAGTCAGCAGGGACATCTGCAACTACAGCAGGTTGCTCAGAGCCCCAAACAGCCTGACCTGGAATGATTCCAGGGATGGGGCAGCTATCACCTCTCTGGGCAACTTGGGCCAGAGCCCCAGCGTCCTTCCGGGGAAGAATTTCTTCCGTAGCTCCAGTGTAAATCTCCATCTTGTAGTTTGCAACCACCACCCCTTTTCCCATAACAACAGGCCCTGATCAAGGTCTCCCCAGCTTTCCTGTAGACCCTTTAAGTAGTGAAAGGCCACCAGAAGGTCTCCCTGAAGCCTTCTCTTCTGCAGGCTGGACAACATCAAGGGAAGGAATAAACAGGACAGAGAGGGCATCGCGGGGCAAGTCCACCAAGAGGTTGCATGCTTGTGCTGTTGCATGTGTCTGCTAGAGCTGGGGAATGGGGACCAGGACAATCTGCAGTGTAGAAGCCCCAGAGGAGCCTAAAACACAGCCACAGACTACTTGAGATCAGCAGAGATGTTGCTGAAAATCCAGTTTCGTGTTCTACCTGAAAAGTAAGAGGACAAGGAAATGATTAGTCCAGAGAGGTTGTGGAGCCTCCTTCTCTGGAGGGCTTCCAAACCCGCCTGGACACTGGGATCCTGGACAGTCTGCTGTGGGTCAAACTGCTGGAGCAGAGGGGTTGCACTGGGTGAGCTCCAGAGGTTCCCTTCCAACCCCCAGCACGGTGGGATTCTGTGAGATGGAGCTGATGATCTCCAGAGGTTGCTTCCAACCCCCTAGTGGGACTCTGGGACTGGACATTTTTCTTCAGTGCTGTGGCTTCCTCTGGAGTTCTCAGTGGGTTACAAAAGACAACTCAGGGAAATGACTTCTCCTGGCACATAATTCCACTGCGGAATGTGCTCAGTGGCGCAGCCAAGCCCATAAATAAGTTCAGAGGAGAAGCAGACAAGTTCAGGGAGGATGACCTCCATCAGTAGCTCTTAAGCAGTATGCTCCAAGGTTGGGAAGTCCCCAGAAGCAGCAAGGTCCCAGGGGTGGGGGTGGGTGGGTTGAAGGATCACCCTGCTCCGCTCCGGATGGTTTTTTCCCCTTCCCAAGGAATTCTTGGCTGTGGAGAGCAGAGTTAGAGTCATGCAAAGCATTTCTGCCCACTCCCACCTCTGGCATGGTGACATCTCTTCTGGCCAAAGGACACAGGGATGAAGCACCAGCTCAGACATTAAAAACCTCCACAGTTTCAAAGGGCAGAGAGGATGGGATGGATCTAATTTCTTTCCTTATCAGAAGACGCTTTCTGGCTCCCAATCCCAGCTTCACAGCTCTGGGTTATCTCCTGCAAGAATGAAAAGCTGCCAGAAAGCTGGTAACACAAAGCAGCCCCAGATGAATCAAGGATCTTCATGAAAGGTTGACTTCAAGCCCCTCAAAGCAGCTCAAGCATTTTAGCTGGAGGCTTTGTGAGATCCTCCATCTCTCCCAGCTAATAACGTTCTTAAGCTTGGCAGCTTCACCCAGCCAAGCTGGAGGGGTCAAGGACTTGAGGGTATCAACCTAGAAGAAGTTTTGTTTGAAAGGAAAATGAGAACCAGAAGGACTTAAATTGTCTCTTTGCTGAGGGCTGAAAAGCTCAGCCCATGTGGTGTCCTGGAGTCATTAAGGTTGGAAAAAACCTCTAAGATCATCGAGTCCAACCATTAACCCAACACTGCCAGGTCACCACCAAACCCTGTCCCTCAGTGCCACAGCTACATGGCAGGGATGGGGACTTCACCACTGCCCTGGGCCAGGCCTTGACAGCCCTTTCCATGAAGAAATTGATCCTCATGTCCAACCTAAACCTCCTCTGGGGCAACCTCTTGTCCTATTGCTTGCTCCTTGGGAAAAGAGACAGCCTGCCAGGGAGCTGTAGAGAGCCTCAGCCTCTGTTTCTCCAGGCTGAACACCCTCAGCTCCCTCAGCTGCTCCTCACCAGACCTGTTCTCCAGACCCTTCACCAGCTTTGTTGCCCTTCTCTGGAGAAGCTCCTGTCTTTCAGGACTGGGTCAAACTGCAATGAGAGCTCCATCAAAATGAAGATTTTTCCTAATCAAGGAGTTAAGAAAATTTCAGTCCCAGGAAAGGGCCTTGGAGATGTGGTGAGGAGGGTTGGGACTGAGCAGCTGCCACCATCCTTACCATCAAACCAAGTCCCAAAGTATGGGAGAGGTTCAGCTGGTTGAATCATTTGTGGACACAGTCCAGACAAAGAGAGCTGGAGGGTGCCATGAGATGAGGTGGAGAGGGAAAGAGTTCCAGCAGAAGGGGCCAGGGTGTGCAGGACCCCCAGCCATGCAGCCAGGATCTTCTCCAGGATGCTAAGGTTGGATCCTCAAAGCAACCATGCATTGTGGTGGAGGCCCCATCCCTGGAGACATTGTAGGTCAGGCTGGATGGGGCTCTGAGCAACCTGATCTAGGTGGGGATGTCCCTGCTGACTGCAAGGGGGTTGGACTACAGGTCCCTTCCAGTGCATTCTGTTATTCTCTGATTGCTCTGTGAGGAACCTTCCATCTGCTCAAGGTGCTTCAAAGAGGTTGTGGATGTCCCATCCCTGGAAGTGTTCAAGGTCAGGTTGGACAAGGCTCTGAGCACCTTGATCTAGTGGACAATGTCCCTGCTTACTGCATGGGATGGGTTGGTCCAACCTAAACTGTGCTCTGATTCCTTTGGGAACCTGCCTGACCCTCAGCACCATCTCACCACTAAGCCATGGAGACCCTAACCTCATGACCAGACCCTCCTTAGAGTTCATCTTCTCTGTGAGATCTTCAGGCTTTATTTTCTGATGTTTTGGTTTGATGGGGTTGGTTCCTTCAGTGTTATCCTTAAGTAAGAAAGATTTTAAGGTGGGAACTCTTCTCTTTGTCTTCAGCCTGCCTGCTGTGGCCTTCTTTTTGGTGGCTTTTCTCTCTCCTCTTTGGCCATTTCCTTCTAGGTTCCTTTCTTGGCCCTTTACCTTTTTTTCACCATCTCCATTTTTGTGTAGTTTCAGTGGGAACAAGGACAAAGGTGGAATTGGGACCTACCTAGTGGGACGTGTGCGGAGAGAAGGTGAAGTTCAGGAGGCTCCTTGGCTTCATCCCACAAGTCTTATGTTACAACATGATGTTGTTAGATGCTGATTTATCTGCTCCTGAGGGCAAAAAGGCTGGGAAACCTCCATGGGAGCGTCTGTGAGCAGAAATACTGGTGAGGCAACCTCCTGTGGACTGTTCCTCAGATTTCTGGTGGTGAATCTCATCCCAAAATGCAGGGATTTGGATTATCAGTGGAAGTGGAGCGGTGCAGCAGGGATGAGGTTTCTGGCTTGGGAGGCCTGAGATGGATCCTCCTGTGGAACCATTCCAGGTCAGGTTGGACAGTGCTCTGAACAACCTCAGTCATAGAATTTTGGGGGTTGAAAGGGACCTTAAAGGACATCAGGTTCCACCCCCCCTGCCATGAACAGGGACACCTTCTACTAGACCAAGTTGCTCAAGGCTTCATCCAGTCTAGGTGAGGATGGCCCTGCTGACTGCAGGGGGGTTGGACTACATGACCCCTTCCAACCCAAACCATTCTGTGAGCATCAGATATCCCTCTTAGGTCAGTTCCTGGTAGAGTCACCTCATGGGGATCAGAGGCAGGTGGACATTCTTCTCCCCTGTGCATGAAGTAAACCTTGAAGAAATAGCAGCCCTTGGGTTTGTCCCTTCTGCCTTTCAGAAGATTGTTCTTGCCTGATTAAGGAGGACTCCCTTTGTGGCTTGAGGAGGTCTTTGCACAGAAGCAAAGGCCCTACCAGGTCTCTGCAGTTCCCACAGTGGCTGTCATATGAATATTTAAAAGCAGGTTGTCCAGGTATCTGCTTCTGAAGGAAAGAAGGAAGGTGGGAAGAGAAGGAGTTCCATCATCCAGCTGGCAGAGAGAGCTGGCAGGTTTCACCCTATGCAAAACCACTCCTCCATGGTTTGGCTTCCAGAAGTGCTTGAGAAGAACCTGGGCTAGCTGGGAGCAGGGAGCTCAGGAGCTTTCTCAGAAAGTCTTTCCAGTGAAGTGCCTGAAGCCATGGTGGATCTAAGGACACGTTGTCCCGGTTCTACCAGCGCCAGGAATTACTCCGGGGGTGTAATTTAGGCTGCAAATTACTCCTGAGTTGCAAATCTGATCTTCATATCTCCACCTGCCTGATGACTTGAGGGAAGTTTCAGGCAGACATGGTTGGGTTGGTCATGCTGTGATGTCCCTATGTGTGTCTGTAGCTCCTCTAGAGCAGCTCTGTGGGCTGGAGTGTCTAAACCAGCATCTCCCAAACCTGGAGTACTGGTGTTGAGTGGAAGGGTGGTTGAGGTCTCTTCCAACCTTAGTGATACTGTGATCTGCAGCATCCTGCTAAATGCACAGAATCACAGAATTCCAGCTTGGTGGGGGTGGAAGGGACTCTGAGCATCATCCAGTCCAACCCTCCTGCTCCAGCAGGGTCATCCACAGCAGGTTGCTCAGGATCACAATGTCCAGGTGGGTTTGGAATCTCTCCAGAGAAGGAGACTCCACAACCTCTCTGGGCAGCCTGCTCCAGGGCTTCAGCACCCTCACACCAAAGAAGTTTCTCCTGATGGAACCTTGTGGGTTCCAGTCTGTGCCCATTGTCCTGTCCTTCAGCACCACTGGGAAGTTTGGCCCCAGCCTCTTGCCCCCCACCCTTTAGCTTTTGCTGAGCATTGATCAGGTCCCCTCTCAGGCTGCTCTTCTCCAGGCTCACCAGCCCCAGGTCCCTCAGCCTTTCCTCCTCACAGAAATACTCCAGGCCCCTCAGCATCTTCATGGCCCTCTCCAATAGTTCCCTGTCTCTCTTGAACTGGGGAGCCCAGAACTGGACCCAGGACTCCAGCTGTGACCTCACTAGGACAGAGTAGAGAGGGAGGAGAACCTCTCTGGTGAAGCAGGGGCAGACATGCTGCCCTGTGGGCACAACCAAGTCCTCTGGACACCCATCAGCTCCTCCCCTTGATCTGTAACTCCATAAACACTCCAAATCTTTGATCTGGATCTTTAAGGATCTGGAAAGAAATCCACCACGTGACAGCCAGCAGCTCTTCATCCCCTGCTCAGCAACAGCTATTTTAGGACACCAGGAGAAAGCCAAAGCACTCTGCTCCGTTCCGACAGGGATCCGCAGCAATGTCAGCAGAGGAGAAAGTGCTGAGGAAGCAGAGACCCAGCTCTGAAGCCACCCTAGGAGATAATAAAACTCTTCCATCAAAGCCAATCAGTTGAACTTGGGGTTGAGTCTGCTCATCCCTTTCAAAGACACTGAAAAAGGGCAGGAGCTGCTGCGGGAGGCAAGGAGCCGTCGGCTGCGTCTCTTCACGCCGTGCTGGGTTGATGGGGACGGGATGTGACTTCGGGTGCAATGTCAGGAGAAGGTTGGATGTGGTGTAACTCCTGCAGTGCTGGTCAACAGCAGGGTTTTTAGCAGGATGAGACTGCCAGGAGAAGTTCATCGTCTTGAAGGTGGATTTAAGGGTAGTGGGGTGTCTGGTTCTGTGGTGGGAGAGCAGGGCTTGGTCCTTCTAGTGGAAGAAGGTTTAGGTTGGACACGAGGAACAGTTTCTTACTGGAACAGGCTGCCCAGGGAGGTGGTGGAGTCACCATCCCTAGAGATGGGCAAAAAACATGGCACTTTGGGAACATGATTTACTGGCTATGGTGCTCTTGGGGCGATGGTTGGACTTGACCTTAGAAGCTCTTCCAGCCATAATGATTCTATGGAAAAGAGAAACAAAAAGTCCATTTGAGAGGGGTCATCAGGGAAATGGTGCAGAGCTGAGCTTGTGGCTTCCAGGGTTGATGAGCAACAAGACATTTTGTACACTGAGGGTGGTGAGACTCTGGCCCAGGCTGCCCAAAGAGGTGGGAGATGCCCCATTGCTTGGAACCGTTCCAGGCCAAGTTTGTGTGGGGCTCTGAGCAACCTGCTCTAGTTCCAGATGTCCCTGCTGACTGCAGGGGGGTTGAACTAGATGACCTTTGAAGGTCCCTCCTAGCCCAATCCAGTCCAAGATCCTCAGAAGCTTTAGCTCTGGGTAAAGCTGATGCTGCTTCATCCTCCTTGTCCCACTTTGCTGCTTCTTGGAGTTAAAAAAGCCTCCACCTTCCTCCTCCTCAAGGGAAGATCTTTGCTGTTTCTTTCTGACCGAGACGCCAGCTGAATCGATGAGAGCTGCTGACCTCATTATGCTCTGACACAGAAAAGGTGCTTGCTCAGCACTTCTCCACTATCAATAAATTCCAGCTCCTTTTAAGTGGAAAATGCTTGGAAATCCAATCTTCTGCTCTTGGTGGTGTTAATTGCCCTCGTGTCAAGAGTGAGACGCTGCTTGGTGCCCTGTGAGGACCTTTGCTAGGTCAGGAGTTGGTCTCTTGCACGGAGTGTGGAGCTCAACACCGAATCACAGGATCCTTTGGGTTGGAAGAGACCTTTAAGGTCATCAAGTCCAAGCACTAACCCAGCACTGCCAGGGCACCACCAAACCATGTCCCTCAGCACCACATCTACATGGCTTTGAAACTCCTCCAGGGTTGGGGACTCCACCACTGCCCTGGGCAGCCTGGGCCAGGCCTGCACAACCCCTTCCATTGAAAAAATTGTTCCTCATGTTCACCCTAGACCTGCCCTGGGGCAACTTGAGGCCATTTCCTCTTGTCCTATCACTTGTTCCTTGAAAGAAGAGACCAACCCCCACCTGGCTCCAGCCTCCTTGCAGGGAGTTGTAGAATGCCAGAAGGGCTGCCCTCTGCCTCCTTTTCTCCAGGCTGCACAAGCCCAGTTCCCTGAGCTGCTCCTCACCAGGTTTGTTCTCCAGACCCTTCTCCTTCTCTGGAGACTTTCAAAACCTGCCTGGTTGAGTTCCTGTGTGAGCTGCCCTGGCTGATCCTGCTTTGGCAGCAGGGTTGGACTCGATGATCTCTGGAGGTCCCTTCCAACCCCTAACATTCTGTGATTCTCCAGACCCTTCCCCAGCTTTGTTGCCCTTCTCTGGACATGCTCCAGCCCCTCTATGTCCTTCTTGGAGTGAGAGGTCCAAATCTGACTCCATGACTCAAGGTGTGACCCTCCCCAGTACCCCCAGTCCAGGGAAACAGTCTATGCTCTACTCCTGCACCTCAATACCAAAGCAGGGAGCAGAAGAATGAAGTTTAAGCTTCGTTCCATCCCCCCCATTCCCTGCTGAGCTCCAAACTGGGCAACCATCAGGACAGCACTGAAGATTTGCTGGTGAACACATTGCCTCAGCTCCCTCAGAAACACAACAAAGGGGTTTATTGAAATCATAAAGCAGTCAAGGGAGCTTAGGGATGGGAAAGAGGATTAGGAGAAGGTCCTAATCCCAAAAGAACAGACAATTGAAGTGATTTTTTTTTAGATTACCCCAAACACTGCAGGTGTCACCTTCTGCTCAGCTGGGGACAACCCCAGGCTTAGAGGCAGCCACATCTTAGCCAAATGCTTCTTTCTGGGGGGGTGGGTTGATGTGAAAACCATTGAAGGGAGCTTGGATTTCACCACAGTTTCTTCCTTGGGGTCTGTCCTCCTCTGCTTGTGGGGTTCGAAAGGGAAAGAAAGAGATGAGAAGAAGAAACAAAGCCCCCAGGGCCCTAAGTGGAGCTTATCAAACCAGGTGGCACTTCAAAGTGACACGTTCAGTGAGTCAGAGAAGCGATGGATGGCATCTCCCTGCCTTTCTGCCAGGAGTGAGTCCTCCAGGGGTGGTTCAGAAATGTCCAATTTGCTCAAGTGTTAGCAAGGAAAAAAAGCCTCTGGCAGCTGGAGCTGCTGGTGGCCTGGCCCCAAGCTCTCTAGTGAGTTCAGCTCCTCTTTCAAGTCGATTTAGGTTGGATGTGAGGAACAATTTCTTCATGGAAAGGGTTGTCAAGGCCTGGCCCAGGCTGCCCAGGACAGTGACAGAGTCCTCATCCCTGGAGGGCTTTCAAAGCTGTGTAGTTGTGGTGCTGAGGGTCATGGTTTGGTGGTGCCCTGGCAGTGTTGGGCTAATGGTTGGGCTCCATAATCTCAAAGGTCTCTTCCAACCCAAAAAACAGTTCCATGGAATGGAACAAAAATAGAAATGGGGAGTTTCAGATTGGATGTTAGGAAGAAGTTCTGGAGCATGGGGGTGCTGAGACACTGGCACAGGTTGCCCAGGGAGGTGGTGGAAGCCTCATCCCTGGAGGTTTTTAAGGCCAGGCTGGATGTGGCTCTGAGCCACCTAATCTAGTGTGAGGTGTCCCTGCCCATGGCAGGGGGGTTGGAACAGGAGGATCCTTGAGGTCCCTTCCAACCCTGACAATTCTGTGATTCTATACTGCAGCCACCAAGGTCATGCTCTGAGGAGTCCAGGTTCTAAGATGTGGAGGGTTCAAAAGGGAAGCCATGAGCTGCAGCGGTGTGACTGTGGCTGTATGTTTCTAGCTGGCTTCTGGACCTGCTGAATTCTTCTGGGAGCTGAAAAAACCCAGGGATGGGTTTGGAGATACTTTATTTAGTGTCGGTAGTGCTACAGGACACAGGGCAGTGGTGGAGTCGCCATCCCTGGAGGTATCACAGTATCACAGTATAGCTAAGGTTGGAAGAGACCCCGAGGATCATCGAGTCCAGCCTGTCACCACAGACCTCATGACTAGACCATGGCACCAAGTGCCACGTCCAATCCCCTCTTGAACACCTCCAGGGATGGGGACTCCACCACCTCCCTGGGCAGCACATCCCAGTGGCGAACGACTCGCTCAGTGAAGAATTTAAACAGTGTGTGGACCTGCTGCTTAGGGAATGGCTTAGTGGCGACCTTGCAGTGCTGGGTCAGCGGCTGGGCTGGAGGATCTTGAAGGTCTCTTCCAAGCAGAGCTGTTCTGTGATTCTTTGACCCAGCGTCAATGGGGAGGCAGAAAGAGTTTGCTGTCCCCAGCCACGCTTCCCTCCTTCCCCATCCTGCACTGCAAGCACTGACTCAGGGAGTGGTTTGGGTTGGATGGAACCTTCCAGGCTGATCTGGCTGAGGTCTCTCTCTCTGTGCTTGCCGTCCTGCAGGCTGGAATGGGTGGAAATCATCGAGCCTCGAACTCGGGAGCGCATGTACGCCAACCTCATCACCGGGGAGTGCGTCTGGGACCCCCCGGCTGGGGTGAGGATCAAACGCACCAACGAGAACCAGTGGTGGGAGCTCTTTGACCCCAACACCTCCCGCTTCTACTACTACAATGCCACCACCCAGAGGACCGTGTGGCACCGGCCGCAGAACTGCGACATCATCCCCCTGGCCAAACTGCAGACCCTGAAGCAGAACACAGAGTCGCCGCGGGCTTCCACGGAGAACAGCCCCGGCAGGAGCAGCAATGTCAGCAGGGAGGGCAGCACCAGCTCCTCCTTGGAGCAGGAGCTGGAGGGCAGCGAGAAGGTCCAGGAGCAGAGGTCGAGTCGCCAGCCAAGCCAGTACGCCGTGGTCAAAGAGGAAACGGAAAGGTAAGAGCGAGGCTGGTCCTGCTGGCACGTGGGGCTGAACTTGGTGAGGGGTTGGTGCAGTGAAATGCATGGCATTCAACACATCCAAGGGCTGGGGGCTGCACTTTGGCCACAGCAACCCCATGCAGACCTACAGGCTGGGGTCAGAGTGGCTGGAGAGCAGCCAAACAGAAAGAGACCTGGGGGTGCTGATTGACAGCCGCATAAACATGAGCCAGCAGTGTGCCCAGGTGGCCAAGGCCAATGGCATCCTGGCCTGCATCAGGAACAATGTGGCCAGCAGGAGCAGGGAGGTCATTGTGCCCCTGGACTCAGCACTGGTTAGGCCACACCTTGAGTCCTGTGTCCAGTTCTGGGCCCCTCAGTTTAAGAAGGACATTGAGACACTTGAACGTGTCCAGAGAAGGGCAACGAGGCTGGGGAGAGGCCTTGAGCACAGCCCTGTGAGGAGAGGCTGAGGGAGCTGGGGTTGTTTAGCCTGCAGAAGAGGAGGCTCAAGGGTGACCTCATTGCTCTCTACAACTACCTGAAGGGAGGTTGTAGCCAGGTGGGGGTTGGTCTCTTCTCCCAGGCAACCAGCACCAGAACAAGAGGACACAGTCTCAAGCTGCACCAGGGGAAGTTTAGGCTGGAGGTGAGGAGAAAGTTCTTCCCAGAGAGAGTCATTCGCCATTGGAATGTGCTGCCCAGGGAGGTGGTGGAGTCACCGTGCCTGGAGGTGTTCAAGAGGGGATTGGATGTGGCACTTGGTGCCATGGTCTAGTCATGAGGTCTGTGGTGACAGGTTGGACTTGATGATCTTTGAGGTCTCTTCCAACCTTGGTGATACTGTGATACTGTGATGCTGTGAAATGGTGAGTTGAGACAGGCTGGTGGGCTTCCAGGGCGGTGGAAGAGCCAAGACCAGAGGTTTTTCTCCTGCAGAGATGTTTTGTTTTGTGGGTGGCTCATGGCTCTCTGCACCAAGCTGGGTTTGTTCATCCACAAACTATCACCAGAGGAAGAGCACAAGTGTCTGTGGTTGTCCGTGTGAAGGACAGCTTAGATGCTTCCTCTGGAAAGATCCATTAGAGAAACCTTTCCTGTCTTCTGAGCCATGTGGGTGTAGAGCGTGGCGTTGATTGAAATGATCTGCTGGATAAGATCTCCCCACCAAAGCAGGGTGATTCATGCTGCAGCCATGAGCTTGTCCCACTGGTCTGTGGAGCTCCTCACAGGGGTGCTTTGTCTTGGAAAGGAGAAGCTTCCGATGAACAGCGAGTTAGTGCTGCGTTTCTACGGTCCAGCAGCACATGGACGGCACTCTGAGATGTCTCCATTGCTGCTCTGTGCCTTTTGCTTCACACTCTGATGGCTTTCAAGCCACAAACCAGGTGGTTCATGACCTAAATCTGTTTGTAGTCTCCTAAGTGGTGTCTCCTATCAAGGTTACCAACCCACCGGTGTCACCAGTGAGCAAGCAGCAGCTCAGCTTCCGCTCACAACCAGCTGGTGCGCAGAAACCGTGGCCAGGTGATCTCACGGGCATGTAGGATGGGAACAGGAACTCCCAGCTCTGCAAGTGCTTTCATGTGGCACCTCAAGATGCCTCTGGCCCAAGAGGGTAGGCTTTATCTGCTTGAGCTCTTGGAAGGTCCTCTGATAAGATCTGTGAGTGTGGAGCTGGCACCTCCCAAGGCAGGTGGGGTACGGGGAGCCGGACGGTTTTGATGTTCCATCACAAGGATGCTGGCAGAGCTGGGTGGTGCTCTCTGTGGGCAGACAGGGGTGGGCATGTCTAGATGAGTCTGTTGGCCCAACAAGAAAGCTGGAGAGGACCTTCCACAAGTGATAGGGCAAGAGGCAGTGGCTTTAAAATAAAAGAGAGAGGATTTAGATTCAATGTTGGGAAGAAATTCTTCACCATGAAGCTGGGGAGACACTTTGTCTAGAGACATGGTAGGTGCCCCATCCCATAGAATCAGCAGGTTGGAAGGGACACTCAAAGGTTGTCTTCTCCAACCCCCATGCAGGGAGCAGAGACATCTCCAAATAGATCAGGTCACTCAGGGCCCCATCAAGTTTGACCTTGGATGTCTCTAGGTGTCCAAAGCCAGGTTGGTTTAGGCCATGAGCAACCTGATCTAGTTGAAGATGTCCCTGCTCATGGCAGGTGTGTTGGACTAGATGAACTTTAAAGGTCCCTTCCAACCCAAACTATCCTCCACCATCTCAGCATCCTTCTTGGAGTAAGGGACTCAAAACTGAACCCAATATTTGAGGTGAGGCCTCAGCATTGCCCAGTACAGGGAGACACTCACCACCCTAGTCCTCAATCCCAGCAGCTCTCTCCATGAGGGAGCTCTTCCTGCAGAAGCAATGTCTTCCCCACCAGAAATGGGATGGTCTTTGCTGCTGGAAGGGAAGATGCTGTGTGCTGGAAGGGCAGATGTGGTTGAACTTAAGAGATGTGACAATTCCAACAGGGATGGGGTGGGTGGGAAGCTTCAGAAACATCAATGCTGTGCTGCATCCATGTGGAATAGGTGTGGAGGTGGGTGGAAGTATCTGCCAGGCATGCTGTGATGGGATGGTTGCTCCACAGCTCCATCATTAGAGGACCAGAGGAGGTCTTATCCAGCTGGGATTTTCATAGTGAAGCACATGAAGGAGAAGGACTTCCTTATGTTGGACAAGCTTGCAGGGATGCAGAGGTTCCATCTCCAGCAGTGGCTGGTCCTCAGGCCTGGGACAGATGAGGCCAAATAGGAGCTGTGGAAATTAAAAATTGATTTTTGATGGTGGCAATCAAAGGCTGCAGAGGGCAGGGGCAGGTCAGGCCTCTGCCTCGAGCTTCTTGGCTTTCAGGGTGTCTCTGAAGTTCACTGCTAGCTTCTGACCATGAGCACAAGCTGAAAAATTAAATAGTTCTGTTCAGTGCTCTTCTTCTGAACCTGTCCAAGGTTTGAAACCTTGGAAAGCTGCTTCAGGTGATGAGCATCACAGCACAGTGTGACAGTTTCACACACACACAAACCAGGAGCTTCTGCTGGGGCTTGTGATACCTAAACCCATGAGGACTTCTGCAGAAGGAGAAGTGGTGAGGGTTGGAAGGGACCTCTGGAGATTGTCCACTCCAACCCCCTGCTAAAGTAAGCTCACCCACAGCACACTGTCCTGGATGACAATATCCAGGTGGGTTTGGAATCTTTCCAGAGAAGGAGACTCCACCACCTCTCTGGGCAACCTGATCCAGGGCTCTGAACCCTTAAAGCCAAGAGGTTTCTCCTTGTGGAACTTCCTGAGTTCTGGTTAGTGCCCACTGCCCCTTGTCCTGTCACTGGGCACCACGGAGAAGAGCCCAGCCCCATCCTCTTGCTCTCTTTAGCTCTTGCTAAGCATTGATCAGGTCCCCTCTTAGCCTGCTCTTCTCCAAGCTAAGCAGCCTCAGGTCACTCAACCTTCTCAGCATCTCCCCAGCCTCCACTGGACTCTTTCCAGTAGTTCCCAGTCTCTCTTGAACTGAGGAGTCCAGAACTGGACCCAGATCTTCAGCTGTGTCCTCACTTGGGCAGAGTAGAGAGTGAGGAGAACCTCCCTCACCCTCCTGGCCACACTTTTCTTTGTACACCCCAGGAGACCATTGGACTTCTTGGCCACAAGGCCACTCTGCTGGCTCATGGGCAGGGAGGACAATTAAAAAGGATGGGTTTTCAGTTCTTGGTTGTTCCTCATAGAAGAACCAAGGCTGGGAGGGAGCTCTGGAGATCATCTGGTGGAACCTTGTGCTCCAGGGACATAACATTGAGTCTTACAGTGGTTCTTGGCTGAATTTTTCCATCCTGAACATATCTGGTCTTAAAAGGGAGGTCAAGAGAAGTGGGCAAGCCTTGACCAACTCTTCCTTTCCACCTCCAAACACCATCTCTTTGGTTGTTTGCACTCAGGAGGTGCCCCACACCCTAAGACTGAAGAACCATGTTTGCTAGGAAATGGTGGAGGCTGCTCCCAGTCTATTCCTCATGGTGTTAAGACAGTGGTGGCCCAAGCTGGGGCTGGTCCCATCACACATGTGCAGATGGAGGGTGCACCCATGGGGAACGTGCTGTTGCCAAGAGCTTGGGTCTCCCTGGGCTTGTTTGACGCTGCTGTGGTGAGGTGAGGTTTGCACTGAGCTATAATTAGCAGCTGGATCTATCTCTGGAGATCGTGGTGGGAAGTGCTGTTGTATTGTCTCAACTCAGTGAGTATCTGCTCCTTTGGGATCTCAGCAGCAGGCTTGTCTTGGTGATCAGCAAAAGTAGAGAGCTTCCCAGCAGGAAGTTCTTACTTATGCTGTCTCACCCTCATCTTATCTTTACATGGTGAGAGGCCCTCCTCCTTGGAACTCCATGTCACCCATGGAGGGCTTGGCTGTACCCAGTGGGCAGCATCTCTAGCCCTGCTTCATGAGGGAGAGCTGGCACATGGAAGCTTCACAGAATCCCAGGATGGTAGGGGTTGGAATGGGCCTCTGCAGATCATCTAGTCCAACCCTTCTGTTCCAGCAGGGGCACCCACCCCAGGTTGCCCAGGGTCACATTGTCCAGGTGGGAGTCTCCAGAGATGGAGACTCCACAACCTCTCTGGGCAGCCTGCTCCAGGGTTCCAGCGTCCTCAACAGCAAGGAAGTTTCTCCTTCTGTTTAGGTGGAACGTTTTGGATTCCAATTTGGGGCCAGTGTCCCTTGTCCTGTCACTGGGCACCACTGAGAAGAGCCTGGCCCTATCTCTTGCCCCCCACCCTTTAGACATTGATCAACACTGAGTCCTGGAAGCCAAACCTCAGGCTTGGTCTTTTGGGGGGACATTCAGAGTGATGGAAGGCTGAAGATAAACCTTCAGCCCATCTCTGCTGCAGAGCTTTGTTAGAAGAATGTCTAAGGTCTCCTCTTGACAATTCTCCAGCTCAGATACTCCTGAAGAGTTGAGGTTGTTTTGGAGGCTTGTTTTGGAGGCTTGTTTTGGAGCACAGATCCTGTGAGGAGCAGCTAAGGAACCTGGGGCTGGAGAAAAGGAGGCTCTGGGGAGACCTTTGGCTCCTGGAGAGGAGGCTGGAGCAAGCTGAGGAGTGAGCTGTCTTGTCCCAGGTGATGGGACAAGAGGAAATAGCCTCAAGTTGTGCCAGGTGAGGTTTAGGTTGGACATGAGGAACAATTTCTTCATAGAAAGGGTTCTGAGACACTGGCCCAGGCTGCCCAGGGCAGTGGTAGAGTCCCCATCCCTGGAGGGACTGAGAAGCTGTGTAGATGTGGTGCTCAGGGCCATGGTTTAGTACTGGGTTAATGGTTGGACTTGATGATCTTAAAGGTCTCTTCCAAGCAAAATATGATTCTCTGATTCCTGTTCCCATCTCCAGATAGCCCCTTTCAAGCAGCTGAACCCACCCAGCTGAGTTGCTCTGAGGGTGTTTCGGTGCTTTAATGGTTGCCAGACATCCCCCACCAGAGTCACACTCTTCTGCTGCTTCCATCAGCCCTTCAGTTACGTGAACCTTGTCAGATGTCATGCAGGGGAGGGCACTAATTGGAACCATCAGGGTTCACATGGGCCACAGCACGGGAGGCTGGGTGGGAATGGGCTGGCAGACTGTAATTAAAGCCAAGAGCCCTCTGCAGGAAATCACTTAGCAGGTCAGGCATCCTCCTGGCGGCGCCTCCGCACGCTGCGCGCAGAGCTTGCGCTCAGAGCCGCTGCTCCCAGACCCTCCCCTTCCAACAGCTTCTCTCAGCTTATCTCTGCCATCAGCTTAGCTGAGGTCCTTCCCACCCATGCCACAACCAAAGCCCAGCACTCCTTCTCTCCACACAAGATTCTCATCTGCTGATGCTTGGCATCACCATCAACTGAGGCTGGCTTTGTGAGTCCCTCTGTGGAGACGTTCAAGGCCAGCCTTGATGAGGCCTTGGGCAGCCTGGGCTAGTGGAAGGTGTCCCTGCCCATGGCAGGAAGTTGGAACTAGATGATCTTCGAGGTCCCTTCCAACCCAAGCCATTCCATAAATCTAGTTGTCCAAATGGTCAAAGAGCCAACTGAGTTGGGCTGGAGGATTGTTGGTAGGTCCCTTCCAACAGAAACAGTCTGTTCCATGCATGACTTCCTTTGCCTTTCTCATGGTACCTCAAAGCAGGTCTTGAGGCTCACAGAACCCATGGGGTTAACCAACGTTCCTGCCGCTGGCTATCCATGTGGATGCTGCGTGAGTGACCCCTTGTGATCACCTGCTGTAGCTTGCCAACAGTTGTCCCCTCCTCTGAAGTATGGAGAGAGGATTTAATAGTTTCACAGATGCTTCTGCTCACCTCCTTAGGAGAAACTCAAGTGTTGAACCACTGCTGGGTGGGCTATGTGATTGGTGGTGGGTCTTCTGCCCAAGGGTCTAGAGAAATTAATGGAATCACTGAACTCTTTTGTTTGGAAAGGGCCTTCAAAGGGCATCTAGTCCAGCACCCCTGTAGTTAGGAGTCTTGATCCTAGCTGACTCCCAGAAACTCATCTTGTGACCTTGGTGTGTATCAAGCTGACACCAAGATGGGTGGGAGTGTTGATCTGCTTGAGGTTAGGGAGGCTCTACAGCAGGGCTGGGCCAGGCAGGATCAATGGACCAAGGCCAATGGGATAGGGTTCAAGAGGGCCAAGTGTTGGATCCTGTACTTGGGTCACAACAACCTCATGAATGCTCCAGGCTGGGGGCAGAGAGGCTAGGAACTGCCTGGTGGGAAAGGACCTGTTCAACAGTGGCTGGAGATGAGCCAGAGTGTGCCCAGGTGGCCAAGAAGGCCAGCATCATCCTGGCTTGGATCAGCAAGAGTGTGACCAGCAGGACCAGGAAGGGATTGTCCCCTGATGAACCATGAATCATGGGTTCCATTTTGGACCACACTCTCCAAGAAGGACATTGAGGGGCTGGAGCACGCCCAGAGAAGGGCAGCAAAGGAGGAAGGTCTGGAGAAGTTGTGAGGGACCTGGGGTTGTTCAGCCTGGAGAAACAGAGGTTAGAGGCAGGTGGGAGACCTTCTGGCTCTCTACAGCTCCCTGAAGGGAGGTTGGAGCCAGGTGGAGGTTGGTCTCTTCTCTCAAGGAACAAGTTGCAGGACAAGAGGAAACAGCCTCAAGCTGTCCCAGGGGAGGTTTAGGTTGGACATGAGGAACAATTTCTTCATGGAAAGGGTTGTCAAGGCCTGGCCCAGGCTGCCCAGGGCAGTGATGGAGTCCCCATCCAAGGAGGGGCTTCAGAGCCGTGAAGATGTGGTGCTGAGTGCCGTGGTTTGGCGATGGACCTGGCAGTGCTGGGTTAACGGTTGGACTCCATGACTGTAAAGATCCCTTCCCACCAAAACACTTCCACAATTCCATGAGCTGAAATCAGGAGCTGTTCCTTTCTAACATCCTCTCCTGTGATTCCCCACTGCCTGCTGTTGGGCAGGACCCTGGGATTAGGCCATGCTCATCTACTGCAGCTTACGTAGGCGGTGAGACCCAAAATACAGGTTACGTAAGCGGCAAGAAAACCCATCCCTGGCCTTGGAGGAGCAGCCTGGCTGTAATTAAGAGTATGAGGACCCTGGGGGCCGATGATTACGGCAGAGGATTAAGGAGCTGGGATTTCATTTCTATTCCTGGGCCTGCCACCCAGCTCCTGCTATTTCTGTCCAACCACTTTCCCTTCTTTCTGAGACACCGGAGCAGGTCTCCTCTCCAGCCTGAGGTGAAAGGAGCTCACCTCCTGTGCCAGGAGGAGAACAGCAAACTTCATCTACAGGGGTTTAGTTTATTAGAGACTTCCTGTTCTGCCAGAGGCTCCTGTGCTGAAGATGCCAGAAGGAAACTTGGGAGCATGGAATCACCTGCCCCAGTACACTGCACTGGTTAGGCCACACCTTGAGTACTGTGTCCAGTCCTGGGCCCCTCAGTTTAGGAAGGAGGTTGACTTGCTGGAGCGTGTCCAGAAAAGGGCAAAGCTGGGGAGGGGTCTGGAACACAAGCCCTATGAGGAGAGGCTGAGGGAGCTGGGGTTGCTTAGCCTGGAGAAGAGGAGACTCAGGGATGACCTTATTGCTCTTTACAACTACCTGAAGGGAGGCTGTAGACAGGTGGGGGTTGATCTCTTCTCCCAGGCACCCAGCACCAGAACAAGAGGACACAGTCTCAAGCTGTGCCAGGGGAGGTTTAGGCTGGATGTTAGGAAGAAGTTCTCTACAGAGAGAGTGATTGCACATTGGAATGTGCTGCCCAGGGAGGTGGTGGAGTCAGCATCACTGGAGGTGTTTAGGAGGAGACTTGATGGGGTGCTTGGTGCCATGGTTTAGTTGATCAGGTGGTGCTGGATGATAGGTTGGATGCAATGATCTTGAAGGTCTCTTCCAGCCTGGTTTATTCTATTCTAGAGAATGGTTTTCACAGAGCCATAGAATTGTTTTGGTTGGAAAAGACTTCCAAGACCATCGAGTCCACCCATCGACCTTACACCACCATGGCCATTAAACCACACCCTGAAGTGCCACTTTGGTTGGAAATGATCTTTAGGATGACCAAATACAACCCTTAACACTCCCGTGTCCACCACCTAACTTAACAGACCCAAGTCCACCACCCCTAACTCGTCACTCCCGAGTCCACCACTATACCATGTCACTTGTCTCTCTCCTTGAGCCTTTAGAATCCCCACTTTAGAGTATTAATGGGGGAAAAAAACCAACCACCACCTACAGAATGTCCTCCACTCCAGCTGGGAGAAGCTCCATGCTGGAAGAAGGCTTACACTGGGGAAAAATGCAAATGCTGCCAGCTTCAAGTGAGGCTGGAGGTGAAAGGCAGCTCCCAATGTGCTACTCCTCCAGGCCATAGAATCATAGAATGTTTTGGGTTGCAAGGACCTTCAAAGGTCCTGTAGTACAAGCCTCCTGCAGTCAGAGGTGAGAGAGGTGGTAGATACTCCATCTCTGGAACCATTCCAGGTCAAGTTGTTTGGGGCTCTGAGCAGCCTGCTCTAGACTCTTCCCAGTGGTGCCCAGTGACAGGACAAGGGGCACCAGGCACAAAGTGGAAGCCAGGAGGTTTCATCAGCAGAAACTTGTCTTGAAAGAAAACAGAGTCCCAGAGCAGGCTGCCCAGAGAGGCTGTGGAGTCTCCTTCGCTGGAGAGATTCCAAACCCACCTGGGCAGCCTGCTGTGGGTGACCCTGCTTTAGCAGTGGGGCTGCACTGGGTGATCTCCAGACATCCCTTCCAACCCCCACCGTGCAGGAATTGTGTGTCACATCCTCCACACCAGCTGGTTGGAGGAGGTGAGCAGCAATTCTCCCCTCTCATCCAACTTCCATTTCCTTGCCTTCATCTCGAGGGGCTCCATTTCCCCTCAGCAGTAATTAGCCCTGTTCCACACCAGCTCATCATCATTTGGACAGTCTCCACCGAGGATGGAGGTGATGGCTGAGCGGTTCCACCCCATGGAGATGCAGGACAGCAAAGATTTGGCCTGGAGTCAACATCAATGCCCAGCAGCAGCGTGGTGGAAGCAAATCGTGGCATCTCTACAGGGATCTGTGGGTGGTTGCACAGCCCCAGGGGTGGCCAAGCTGGCTGCTCTTGCTTTTCCAAGACAAGGGTGTCATTAAAAGTCACTTGCTGAGATTTCAGCATGAATGAAGAGCTGATGGAAGCAGCAGGCATGGAGCTGGCTGGAGACCCAAGAGTAGGCTTGCCAGCTATTGAATATTTAAGCAGAAATCTTGTCAGATTCCTGTGGCCAAGCTTCTCGGGGAGCGGTTGTCCTCTGCCCTTCACCTGCCACCCCAAGAAGCTGCTGCTTTTAAGCCAAGGTTTTATGACTTCTCTTTGGCAAAGGTCAAACCTACAGCATCCTGGGAGGAAAAGGAAGACATGCTTTAGGTGATTAGGTGGTGTTGGGTGATAGGTTGGACACGATGATCTTGAAGGTCCCTTCCAGCCTGCTCTATTCTATTCTATTCTATTTTAACAATGAGGTTGGTGAGACCCTGACCCAGGTTGCCCAGAGGTGGGAGATGCCCCATCCTTGGAACTATTTCTGGTCATGTTGTGTGGGGCTCTGAGCAACCTGTTCTGATTGAAGGTGTCCCTGCTGACTGCAGGGGAGCTGGACTAGGTGGCCTTTAAAGGTCTGTGCCAGCCCAAAGGAGGTAACCTGTGCCCTGAAGGAACCATGGAATATAACGTTGGAAGGGACCTCAAGGATCATCTGGACTAAACTTTCTTGGCACAGGCACAGTCTAGACAAGATGGTCCAGCATCATGACATGTTGGAGCAAGTCCAGAGGAGGCCACAAAGATGATCTGAGGGCTAAGTGCCCTCTGCTGTGAGGCCAAGGTGAGAGAATTGGGATTGTTCGGCTTGGAGAAGAGAAGGCTCCAGGGGGACCTTCTGGTGGCCTTCCAGGGCTTCAGGGGGGCTACAGGAAGATAGGGAGAGCCTTCATCGGGGACTGAGGTGCTAGGACAAGGGGAGATGGGTTTAAACCAGAAGAGGGAGATTTAGATCAGATAAGAGGAAGAAATTAGCAACTTTAAGGGTGGTGAGACCCTTGCCCAGGCTCCCCAGGGCAGTGGTGCAGTCCCCATCCCTGGAGGGCTTTCAAAGCAGGGTAGATGTGGTGCTGAGGGCTGCGGTTCCGTGGTGACCTGGCAGTGCTGGGTTAATGGTTGGACTCCACGATCTTAAGACCTTTTCCAACCCAAACAATCCTCTGATTCTATGATCTTGGAGCCACAGCAGCTGGTGCCTTCCTGTTCAGAAGACACCTGGTGTCATAGAGTGGGAGGAGGAGGAGGAGAAATTCTCTTTTGTGTGCACTCAAGAGGAAAAGGGGATTAAGCTCCTCACCACAGCCATAATTTGAGGGCTCAGAAGTCTCATTAGCTTTGACAGGAGCTTAATTTGATTGCCCTTCGCTGGAGCACAATTTTGGTGGCCAATCCTATTAAGAAGATTTGTTTCTTTCCCAGTTTTCTTCTTCTGAAGCCAACATCTGGTCTGAATTTTATGAACCTGAACCTCTTCAAGTGCACAGTGGGGGGAGATTTTAGTGCTCTTCCCTCCCAAAACTCCTCAAACCCACCTTACTTCTCCACATTTGCTGTTCTCTTCCAAGGTGTGGCAAGTGTCTCCTGATTTCTTCCATGCTTCCTCTTTTTAGCTCATCTCCACCATGAAGGCCAAAAATTAGACCTTTTTTCTGTGCTCATCAAGCAAATATGGACCAGAACAAACAATAATGGAAGGTGTTGTCCTTAGATGAAGATTAATTCGTGGTTCCATCTCTTGTTGGAAGGTCTTGGCATGGATCTAGATTGCTGGCCAAGCATGATGGCAAAGTGAACATGGAGCAAGGGTGGGTTTGCTCTTCTAGGAGAGACTTTAAGCTGGTGGTGGCCCAAGAGGTAATGTCTAGATGTTGTCCTGCACCTTTATCCATGTTTCTCCAATCATGTAAGGTGTTTCTTGGAGTAGGTTGGTAGCTGTTGGTGCTGTGACCTTCTCCATCTCCTGGGAGTATGCTCAGAAGTAACCAACTGCAACATGGTAGATAAGAATGTGCCCCCAAAAGGCTTTTCTGGGGCTTGTCTCCTCTGAGAGGCACAAGAAATCACTCTTGTGACCCATAGGTCGTGTTTGAGGCATGAGGAAGGGCTGCACATGGAAAGGACCATGAGTGGGACAAAACCATCCATCCAAGATGGATCTACCCAGGCATGTCTCCAGCTGCTCCTCAGAGCTAGGAGTGGTTTAGGGACAGTGTGGTGTTTAGAGAGGTTCAAATTAAGCTGGAGAACACAGCCATGGAGGGCTTGGTCGTCATTCATCTCTGTGGCTGCATCTTCATGAATCCTCAAGTGAAGGAGATGATTAAGGGCATGGACAGATGGTAGCCACCACTGGTAACCCTTTGTTCACTGTTGCTGTGTTGCAGCTCATCGCCCTCTGGAGTGTTTGAGAAAGACTACGACATCTATCGGGACTACACTGCAGAAGGTCAACTCCTCCACTACAGGTAGCCAACATTTCCCTCCAACAGCAGGGCTGGGGGCTTTGATGTGGCCTTGGTGGTGAGCTGGGGGTGTGGGACCCTGGGCAGTGAGAACATGGGTGTTTCCTTCATAGTCTTCTAGTCCTCCTCCCCATCTCCTTCCCTTTGTGGTCTGTGGGGTTTAGGTTTACTGCCACCTTTAGAGAAACCCAAAGATGTATTTGGGTGGTTCTTTGAAGAAGGGACCTTTGGGTAGACCAGGAGAAAATGGTAGGGCAAGAGGAAAAGGTAGGACACAAAGAAATGGTAGGACAAGAGGAGATGGTAAGACAAGAAGAAATGGGAGGACAAGAGGAGGTGAGAGGACAAGAGTTGCTGGCCTTGGGTCCCACCAACCCCAGGAAGACTCCAGGCTGGGGCAGAGTGACTGGAAACCACCTGGTGGGAAAGACCCTGAGGGGTTGGTGGCAGTAGCTAGAGAGGAGGCAGTGT
Organism: Dryobates pubescens; assembly: GCF_014839835.1. NCBI lineage: Eukaryota > Metazoa > Chordata > Aves > Piciformes > Picidae > Dryobates > Dryobates pubescens. The sequence goes on from NC_071625.1 coordinate 4,027,104, forward strand.
GTGCCCAGGTGGCCACAAAGGCCACCAGCAGCCTGGAGTGGAGCAGCCCCAGTGTGGCCAGCAGGAGCTGGGATGGTCCCCCTGGATTGGGGGCACTGGGGAGGCCACACCTTGAGTCTTGGATCAGGTCTGGACCCCTGACTCCAAGTAGGACCTTGAGAGGCTGCAGGTGTTCAGAGAAAGGCAAGGGATCTGGGGAAGGGTCTGGAGAACTTGTGAGGAGCAGCTGAGGGACCTGGGGTTGTTCAGCCTGGGTCAAAGGAGGCTGAGGGGAGACCTGGCTCTTTATGACTCCCTGAAAGAAGGTTGGGGCCAGGTGAAGCTGAGATCTCTTGTCCCAGGCATTGGGCCAAGAGGAACTGGCCTCATGTTGCCCTAGAGGAGGTTTATGTTGGACATGAGGAACAATTTCTTCCCCCAAAGGGTTGTCAAGGCCTGGCCCAGGCTGCCCAGGGCAGTGGTGGAATCCCCATCCCTGGAAGGGTTTCAAAGCTGTGGAGATGGGGTGCTGAGGGACATGGCTCGGTGGTGCCCTGGCAGTGCTGGCTCACTGCTTGAACTTAATGGTCTCAAATTCTCTTCCAACCTGAGCAGTTCCATGACTCCATGCATGGTTCTGCTGCTGCCGAGGGTCTCGGAGGGGTTCCGGGCCAGCAGTACAGGGGTGTCTGTCCGTCCCTCACTAGCCGCCGTTTGTCCCCTCAGGACGTCCTCGCTGCGGTGGAACGCCGGCACCAAGGAGCGGATGCTGATCAAGGTGACAGATCGCGAGCCCAGCTTCCTGCTGCACCAGGGCAACGGCTACGCGCCCGAGAACCCGCCGGGCACCCGCTCTCGGCGGCCCTCCGGGGGCCAGCAGTCACCCAACCTCCAAACCTTCACCCCGGAGGCCGACAACTCTGTGTTCTTCCCAGAGAGGAAACCATCACCCTTCCTGAAGAGAGCTGAGCACGTTGGGAGCTGCTCGCCCCTCCTTGGCCGAGGAGACACCTTCTGCTCTCCTCTGCAAACCCAACACCGCAAACACTCCAGCGAGTCCCAGCCCTCCTCTCCCCGCTATGCCTACGAGCCTCCCCTCTACGAAGAACCTCCCATGGAGTACCAAGCTCCCATCTATGATGAACCCCCCGTGGACATGCAGTATGAAGCCAGTGGAAGCTACAAAGCTGGTTCGCCACAGAAGTCACCCATCAGGAAGCCTCATCCTTTCCTCCAGTCACCCAAACAAAGCTCCAACTCCCCCTACCAACAGCTGGTCCTCACCAAACAGAAATGTCCCGACCGCTTCATGAGCTTGGAGTACAGCCCCGCCGGCAAGGAGTACGTCAGGCAGTTGGTCTACGTTGAGCAATCAGGTTCTAGCCCCAAGATGAAGGCGGGTTTGAGGCACAAATATTCTCCCAACCCCATCGGTGGGTCCTACTCACTTCAACATAGCCCTTGTCTGGTCCGTGACCAACGTCTGGAGATCAAATCTGGTGACTACAGCAGCATGGAAGGGCCTGATTTCTGCCCTGGTTCTACAAGTGGCCAAGTGACCCAGGCTGAGGACTCCATGTCATGGTCCAGCCAGCAGGACACTTTGTCCTCCACTGGTTACTCGCCCTCCACCAGAAAGAGGAAAAGCCGGAAGCCTTCCTTGTCTCATGAACCCAACGCCGCCTCCACCGACGGCTCGGGGGACCGGGAGGTGTTGGGGGAGCAAATGTTGGGTGAAGAACGAGCTGCCCCGGCACCCAACAGGTCACCCATGAACCGTACCGAGAGCAAAGCGGTGGAGGCGGAGGCAGCACGGGGCTTCCCCGAGCCCTTCTTGGCCCAAGCTCGCCTGGCTTGGGAAGCCCAACAAGCTCACTACCACATGAAGCAACGGAGCAGCTGGGACTCCCAGAAGGATGGGTCGGGCTATGAGAGCGATGGTGCCCTCCCTTTGCCCATGCCAGGTCCCGTGGTGAGAGCCTTCAGTGAGGACGAGGCGTTGGCACAGCAGGAGAACAAGCACTGGAAGAGAAACACCTTTGAGAAGTTGGGTTTCCCTCAGATCCTGCTGGAGAAGAGCGTTTCCGTCCAAACCAACCTGGCTTCACCTGAGCCCTACCTGCATCCATCTCAGGTAATATCCTCAGAAGGTGTCTTCAGCACTGGGGGGCTTCACCACCAACATGGTATACTCCACCAGGTTGGGGTAGACCACACCATTTGACTTCACCATCCTTCTTAAAGCTCCTCCTTCTGGTAAAGCTGGTTTAAACCTCCAGCAGATCAAACAGGATGGTCCTCGTGGTAATCCCACACCAGGTTGGGGTAGGACCACACCATGTGGTAGCCTTCTCTTCTCCAGGCTGAACAACCCCAACTCTCTTAGCTTGACCTCACAGCAGAGGGGTTCCAGCCCTCACGTCATCTTCATGGCCTCCTCTGGACCTGCTCCAACAGGTCCATGTCTTGTGATGGAACAACATGCACATTTCTCATGCATTGCAGGAGCCACCAACCTCCTCCTGGGTATGTGGTCACTGAACAACCATGCTCTGGGGAGAAGGGGTTAACTAGGGGGAGTTGGTGTCTCCTCATCAGTACCTGAAGCCACTTGTCCTTTGCTTGGTGGAAGAAGCCACCAGCTTCTCCTGTCCATGACTGCAAAGTCTGAGGGACCAGGCAAAGGGTGTCCACCAAAGCAGCTTCTGGGTGGCTTCACTTATTCAACCACTGGTCTCCTCCCTCCTGATGCCACCAGTGCTATGACCCACCTTGGCCTTTGGTGCCCAGATGGGTCCACTTGCCCATGAGTCAGGGATTGAGGAGCAGCTCCTTGGAGAGGACATAGCTTTTGGTGTGAGCACGGGCTCACTCTTGAAGCTCTGATGGTTGGTTAGTTAGCTAGTTTGTTGGTTGGGTTGGTGGGTGGTTGGTCAGCTGATTGGTTAGTTAGTTGGTTAGCTAGTTTGTTGGTTGGGTTGGTGGGTGGTTGGTCAGCTGATTGGTTGGTTAGTTGGTTAGCTAGTTTGTTGGTTGGGTTGGTGGGTGGGTGGTCAGCTGCTTGCTTTCTTTGTTGGTTGGGTGGTTTGTTGGTTAGTCAGTTGATTGGTTGGTTGCTTGCTTTCGTGGTTGGGTGGTTTGTTGGTTGGTCAGTTGATTGGTTGGTTGCTTTTGTTGGTTGGATGGTTTGTTGGTTGGTCAGTTGATTGGTTGTTGCTTGCTTTCTTGGTTGGGTGGTTTGTTGGTTGGTCAGTTGATTGGTTGTTGCTTGCTTTCTTGGTTGGGTGGTTTGTTGGTTGGTCAGCTGATTGGTTGTTGCTTGCTTTCTTGGTTGGGTGGTTTGTTGGTTGGTCAGTTGATTGGTTGTTGCTTGCTTTCTTGGTTGGGTGGTTTGTTGGTTGGTCAGTTGATTGGTTGTTGCTTGCTTTCTTGGTTGGGTGGTTTGTTGGTTGGTCAGTTGATTGGTTGTTGCTTGCTTTCTTGGTTGGGTGGTTTGTTGGTTGGTCAGTTGATTGGTTGCTTGCTTGCTTTCTTGGTTGGGTGGTTTGTTGGTTGGTCAGTTGATTGGTTGGTTGCTTTTGTTGGTTGAGTGGTTTGTTGGTTGGTCAGTTGATTGGCTGGTTGCTTGCTTTCTTGGTTGGGTGGTTTGTTGGTTGGTCAGCTGATTGGTTGTTGCTCGCTTTCTTGGTTGGGTGGTTTGTTGGTCAGTCGGTTGATTGCTTGGTCAGTCTGTTGGTCAGTCGGTTGATTGCTTGGTCAGTCTGTTGGTCAGTCGGTTGATTGCTTGGTCAGTCTGTTGGTCAGTCGGTTGATTGCTTGGTCAGTCTGTTGGTCAGTCAGTTGATTGCTTGGTCAGTCTGTTGGTGAGTCAGTTGATTGCTTGGCTTGGCAGCCAGCACTGACACTGACTTGCCTGGATGTTGTCTCCTAGTCGGAGGACCTCGGTGCTTGCGCCCAGTTCGAGAGCAGCAGACAGACCAGGAACATGATGCCTAGTGCCAGCTGTGTCTTCCCCACCTTCAACCTACGGAAGCCCTCCTCAGAGACGGACATTGAGAACTGGGCCTCCAAGCACTTCAACAAGCACACCCAGGGGCTCTTCCGTAGGAAGGTGTCCATAGCCAACATGCTGGCCTGGAGCAGCGAGTCCATCAAGAAGCCCATGATCATGACCAACGACCGGAACGTCAAGAAGGAAGCTTGTGAGATCTTTAAACTGATTCAGATGTACATGGGGGACCGGCGGGCCAAGACGGACCAGCTCAACGTGGCCTTGGAGATCGCCACCAAAGGCTGGAGCATGCAGGGGCTGAGAGATGAGCTCTACATCCAGCTGTGCCGGCAGACCACCGAGAACTTCCGTTATGAGAGCCTGGCCAGGGGCTGGGAGCTCATGGCCATTTGTCTGGCTTTTTTCCCACCCACTCCCAAATTCCATTCCTACCTTGAAGGATACATTTACAGGCACATGGATCCAGTGAATGACACCAAAGGTAAGACAGAAACCACTGCCTGGTGGCTTTGACTTCTGCTGACCTTCCAACCCATATTATTATTTTGCTCTTTTCCTCCTCACCTTCCTGAGTCTCCTTACTGAAAGGTGGGGAGGAACTCATCCAACCAGCCTCCAGGAGGTGCCACCAGCCCAGTGGTGCCTTCACCACCAGCTTTTCCTCCCTAGCACATGGAAGTCCAGTGTGAAACAACACAAAATGAGCTTTGATGCCTTTCCTGCAGGCTCAGTGTCATCTTGGCTCTGGGTGGCCATAAGCAGGAGGTCCTTGCACTTCTCCTGGCCTCTGAGTCCTCTGTGGGTTGGGCTCTATGGAATAAAAATGGGAACTGGAGGTGGTAACTGGATGAACCTCAGGTCCAGCAGCTCCAGGATGATCCCTTCTGACCCAAATCATTCCATGGTTCTATGATTTCATGATTGTCATAATCTCCAGAAGCTTATTCTGGATTCTCAAGTAGCTTTGGATCAAAACAAGCCCCATGATGGAAGGAGAACCAGCTTGATCCCCAGCTTCCAAGATGGTTTTTAGTCATGGTGGATAGAAGAGACATAAATTTGGGCTGTTTGACCCATTGTAGGAGCTCCTCTCCTGGGCTGGACCATCCCCACTTCTTAACTGCTGGTGCCATTTCATGGGACCTGGTCTGGCAGAGGCACAGGGATGGTCAGTATCTACCCTGAGTCTGCCTGCTGGCCACCCACAGCCCAGCAGGAGGGTTGGGCATGCCTGAGTTGCATGGGTTGGTGGCATCTCACCGTGTGTGGATGATGCAGACATGGAGATCCACAAGGGCCTCTGTTTGCATTGTTGGTCAAGCAGCTTCAGGAGATGGAGCTTGAACTGCTCTGGTTGGTTTTGGGTGCCTTTTGGCTCCTCATGCACCAGGTGTGGACATGTGGAGCTACGGTGCTTCTGCTCAGCTTGAAGAATAGAGATTAATACAATTGACATGTCCATGTGTAAAGCTGTGGGGTGGTGGAGGAAGTCACAACGTGGCTGGATGTCCCAACATCCCCTGGCGTGGTGACATCTCGCAGTGGGTGGTGGGTAAAGCAGAGATGGAGGTCCAGGAGGTCACAGGTTTCCACCATTGTCTGAGAAGCCTCAGAAGAACCGCTCTGGTTGCTTTTGGGTGCCCTTTGGCTCCTCGTGAATCAGATATGGAGGACATGTGGAGCCACGGTGGATCTGCCCAGCTTGGGGAACAGAGGAGATGAACCCAAGCGAGGTGTCCAGGTGGGGTGGCTGAGGACTCCTTGGGCAGCAGCAGAGGTGTGGAGCTCACACTGGATTTAGCACATCGGTGAAGAACCTGAGGTGAGGAACAGGAGAAGAAGGTCCCAGCAGCAGAGAGGTCCTGCGGCCAGCTCCACCCCAGCAGTGCCCCCAGCTCGGCCCCGCTGGTTCCGTTGTTTCCATCCCATTTGTCTCCGTTTTCCTGCGGTTTGGCCCCGGGTTTGCCGCTGGCACTGGTGGGCAGCGATGCCTGGGGTGGCAACTGGGCCCAGCCACCTGCAGCCTTCATTGCCACCTTCAGTTCCAGTTTGGGTTCCATCGATTGTCTGTTTGCAGTTTCGTTTGCCTTTGGTTGTACCACTGCAGCTTCAGTTGCAGTTGGATCTTCCTTTTGCTGTTACTCTTTTTTCCCGTTTCTCATTTTATTCTCTGTGGTTTTTCCTTTGCCTTCAGTTTCACTTCCGCTTTTGTCTTCATTCCTTTGTAGTTCCAGTTTTGTTTTCATTTCCCTTTGTGTCCTTTCAGTTCTGTTCTCAGGGCCTTGTTTGATGACTTTGTGTTGTTCCAGGTTTATCCTCCTTTGGTTTGATGTTGTTGGAGCTGTGTTTTCCCTTTGCCATTCATTTCGGCTCCAGTTTGAGTTTAGTTGTCGGTCGTTTCAGTTTTACTTTCAGGGTGTGTGTATTCATTTTTCTCATTTCAGTTTGATTTCCAGATTTTATTGTTTTATTTTCACTTTTCATTTCTTGTTTGGTTTTTTTTTTTCATTTGCTTTTCTTTCAGCTTTATTTTCTCTTCTCTTTTCAAGTATTTTTCTTGCCATTTTTATTGTCATTTATTGCTATTTGGTGTCAAATTTATTTTCAGCTTTTATTTGGCTTTTTTTTCTTTTCAGATTTATTTTCATTTCTTTTTTTCTGTTGTTTTATTTAATTTTGTATTCTTTATCATCCAGGAGTCTCAATTTTTGTTTTAGTTTATTTGTGTTTTCAGCTTTGGTTTCCTTCATATTTTATTGCATTTCAGTTTTATTTTCAATTTTTATTTCCCTTTATTTTTATTCTCAAGTTCAGTTTCGTTTCTTTTTATTTGTAGTTTCAGTTTCATTAAGCTTTAGTTTATTTCAGTTTTCAGTTTCATTTTCCATTTTTCTTTTCCTTTATGTTTTCCAGTTTTAGCTTCTTTTCCTTTTATTTCCTGCTTTAGTGTCATTTATTTTTTTCACTTTCATTTTTATTTAGTTTTATGGCCTCCATTTATTTCCCATTTCAATTTTATTTTGCCAGTTTTAGTTTCATTTCTTTTTGCTTCTGTATTTATTTCCATTCATCTTTAGTTCATTGTCCATTTTATTTTCTGTTTTATTTTTATCTCCTCTTTTAATTTAATTTCTTTTTAATATTTTATTTCTATTTTATTTCATTTCTATTAAATTTCTATTAAATTTCTATTTTATTTAATTTCTATTTAATATTTCTTTCTATTTTCTATTTTTTTGAGTTTAAGGGGTTTTTTTTACTTCTTTAGTTTCTTTTATTTCAGTTTTATTTCCATTTTCATTTCACTTTATCTATTCAGTTTTGGTGATCTTTCAGCTTCGTTTTCCTTTTCCTAGTTTATTTTCCTTTCCTTCTATTTTTAATTTTACTTTGATTTTATCCTGATTTTTTTACTTGTTCAGTTTATTCTTTGTATTGTTGGGTTTATTTCTTTTTACAGAGGTTTATTTTATTTGGGTTTATTGCAAATTTCCTTTCTCATTGCTATTTGATTCAATTTTTGGTTTTCTTTAATTCCCCTTTTATTATTTCAAATTTAATTTTTATTTTAACTTTTTCTTAATTTTTTAATCTATTTAATTTTCATCTTCTTTTCACTGCTATTCAATATCTTTATTTTTAGTTTATTATTGATTTCCTTGTTAGTTTCCATTTTAGTTTATCCTCTTCTTGACTATTTCCACCTTTATTTACATTTCTTTTTTTGCTTTTCCATTTTCATTTTCATTTCCTTTTTTATTTTTATTTCCTGTACAATTTTTATCTCCTTTTGGGTTTTATTTCCATTTCCATTGTTCCCCCCCCCCCAGTTTATCCCCCGTGTATTTGATGTCCTCCCCCAGCCGTTTGTTTCCGTTTTGATTGCCATTGTAATTTCTGTTTCCATTTCCACCCCTGCCGTTGCCGTTCTGTTCCCGTTCCGTTCCCGCTCTTCCCGTCGCTCCCGCCCCAGTTTTCCGGCACATTCAAGAGCTCCTTGCCAGGACCCACCAGAAGAAGCCAAAATTGAGAAAGAAACCGCGAGCCCCCAGCCCGCAGCACCAGGGTAGGGCCACCACCCCCACCCCGACACCCAAACGCCCCAAAACAACCCCCCACGTCACCCCAAACACTCCAAACGGACCCCAAAACACCACAAAATTAACCCAGAATTGCTCAAAACAACCCCAAAGACATCCAAACTAACCCTAACACCCCCCAAAAACCCTGAAATAACTCCAGCTAACCCCAGACACCCCCAAATCACCCAGCTTCATCCACAACCACCCCAAAACGTCCCAAACTCCAAGGTATCCTAAAACATCACAAAATGCTCCGGAATAACTAAAACTAACCCCAAAATACTCCCCAATAATCCCAGAACACTTCAAAACAACCCCAAAATGCCTCAAACCAACCCCAAACCAGCCCCAGATCACCCAAACTAACCCCAGAACACTCTAGAATCCCCCTGTACTGGTAGGTTGGTGTCTCGCCACTTGAAGGCCCTCAGAAGCTGCCCCAGGTTCTCCTCAGTGACCCCAAGGTGGACACTCATGGTCCTCAGCACCCAGCCACCACCACTGGGGTGTGGACACCCAGGATCAGCCCCTTTCCTGGCATGCCTCAGGGGCAAAGGCTCCATGTCCCAGCTGGAACCATGAGGTTTCCACCACACGATGAGGAACCTCCTGGTGATGGTAGGGCTAGGAGCTGGAGCTGGAGAGGTGGAGGACCTCAAGAAATGGCTTCAGCAGTGTCTGCCAGTCATGGTCATTGGTCAGTATCTTCATCAACAACACAGAGGCTGGGAGCAAGTGTCCTATCAGCATGTTTGGAGGTGACACCAAGCTGAGTGGTGGGATTGACCCACCCTGAGGGACCTGGACAAGGTAGAGAAGTGGGGCCCAAGTGAAATTCATGAGATTCAACCAGGCCAAGGGCAAGGTCCAGCACCTGGGTCAGGGCAACCCCCATCATCATATGGGCTGGGAGATGAAGGTTGGAAGAGAGAAGGACCTGGAGACACCAGGAGGTGACAAATGGGACATGAGCCAGCAAGGTGAGCTCACCGCCCAAGAAAACAACCATCTCCTGGGCTGCATCCTAAGATCTGATCTAGTTGAAGATGTCCCTGCTCACTGCAGGTGGGTTGGACTAGATGACCTTCAGAGGTCCCTTCCATCCCAAACCAGTCTATGAGTGGGCACCAGATTTGAGGTCACCCAGACCTGGACATCCCCCATCTTCTGGGGTGGTCCAGAAGGTACCACCAGGTCCTTGGGGCTCTTGGCCGCAGGATGTTGGAGCATCTGCCTTGGGATGAGACTGCTGGCAGCATGAGGATGCTCCAAGGGTTCAAAGTGGCATCTCCTAGTTGAAGAACAATCAGGGGGAGGGGGCAGATGGTGAGGAGAGGGGTGAAGGTGGAAGTGGTGGCATCAGGAGGAGAAGCTGGAAGGTGGAGGGGAGGTGAAGATGGAAACATGGCCCCAAAAGCTGGGACATCCCTGCACAAGGCCACCAAAGAGGATGGAACAAAGGTGACTCCAGGGCTCTACATTTGGTGGATAGGAGGACATGGCTTCTCCAGGCTCCTGAGACTCTTGAGGAGCAAGTTGAGTTGTGAGGGATAATCCCTAGAAGGGTCCCAGGGGCAGGGGGACACCTTGTCCTTCTCAAAACCCTTCCCAAGGAGCTTCACCTTCATGGCAGGGGACAGACCACCACCAAGACCACTCATGACCTCTGCAAGACTAACCCTGTGATAACTTCATGACCTCTTCCTTCTTTCTCTTCCAGGGGTGGCCATCAGCACTTACGCCAAGTACTGCTACAACAAGCTGCAGAAGGCAGCTCTGACAGGAGCCAAGAAGGTATGGTCCAACCCTTGGGCTTGGAGAGGATGGCCACCCCACCAGCCAGGACCACCACAGGGGCTGCTGGGCTTTAGGGATGGGGTCTGGAGGAGGAGGGGTGAAGCTGGAGAGCAGTAGAAAGTGCAGCAGCTTGGGCTAGGTCTGTGGTGAGGGTGTTCTGGGCATCTCCAAGGTGGTTTGGTCATCACTGCAGGACCTCTGGGGACCTTCTAAGGACCTTCTCTATCCCACCATATATATCCATTGTGTCTGTCTCCTCTCCGTGCAACCATCCACTTCATCCATGTCTTCTCCATCCCACCACACCTGTCCACTGTGGCCATCTCTTCTCCACGTCACCACACATTCACTGTGGCCATCTCTTCTTTTCCATCCCACCACACACATCTGCTCCATCCATCTATTCTCCATTCCACCATGTACATGTCCACTGTGTCCAACTCTTCTCCATCCCACCACACAGATCTGCTCCATCCATCCCTTATCCATCCTGCCATAGCCAACCATGTATCCTGCGTGGTGGGGAGTGCCCTCCTGTGGCCAAACCACCTGCTCCACCAGAGAAGGAACCCAGAGGTGCTGGTGCCACCACTTCAACCACACTGCTTCTGATGTCCAGAAGCATCCCAGAGCCATGGGTTTTCCTCCTCCCTACACAGTTTATTGGTGTAGATGCTCCAGTGTGGCCATGGTCCCATAGCAGAGCATGGAGGTCCCACCAAGCACAATGGAAAGAGTCTCCAGGTCTGGAATCAAGATGGTGGGTGGAGGCACCTTCCCACCAGACCCTCACTGGAGACCTTGGCCAAGTTGGTTGGAGTTCACCCATAGCTCCATCTATCGTCACACCACGGGTTTGAGCTCTGCAGCTTGGCCATGGGGGTGCTGGGAATTGAGCAAGACTTTCACGTGGCTGTGAGGACACCAACCACATCTCCTGATGGCTGAGGTGACCTCTCCTCTCTCCCAGGGCTTGAAGAAACCCAACATCGAGGAGATCCGTCACGCCAAGAACGCCGTCTTCAACCCTTCCATGTTCGGTAGCTCGCTGCAGGACATCATCTCCATGCAGAAGGAGCGGTACCCTGACCGGCAGCTGCCCTGGGTGCAGACCCGCCTCTCCGAGGAGGTCCTGGCCCTCAACGGGGACCAGACCGAGGGCATCTTCAGGTAAAGCCATCTCCAGCTGCAAGGAGATCCCCCCAAGATGGTGACAACCTGCATGGAGGAAACCATAAGGAGTCACTTTGTTATGGGGCAGTTGGCCACTTCCCTATGTCTCCAGGAGTGTCTTTCTCCTCCTGTGGGCCAGAGAGAAGCCAATCAACTTCTCCTTGCTCCAAGGCCGTGAGAACTTGCCCACAGCAAGGTCATGCCCATTTTCTGGTGCCCACCAGAGTAATCTTTTCCTTGGGGTCTCCACACAGCCCCTAGCCCTACAACGCTTCCAGATGTCCCTATGGGGCAACAACCATGTCCCAACATGGCTCCATCCCCACCTGATGTCCCCTCTTGGCTTTCCTTGAGCCCCACTTGCACCAAGGAGAACCTCAAAACCCTGCAGGTGGGTCCCCATCTCTCAGTTGGGGACCAAGATCTCCTCCCTTCTGCAGAGTCCCTGGTGACATCGACGAGGTCAACGCTCTCAAGCTTCAGGTGGACCAATGGAAGATCCCCACCGGCTTGGAGGACCCCCACGTTCCTGGTAGGACCTTGGAGATCTCGTATGGGGGTGCAAGATCAGGTGCCTCATCCAGCAGGTCTCACATCTCCTCATCTTCTCCACTCCAGCCTCTCTGCTGAAGCTGTGGTACCGGGAGCTGGAGGAACCTCTGATCCCTCACGAGTTCTACGAGCAGTGCATCACCCACTACGAGAACCCCGAGGCGGCCATCGCGGTTGTCCACTCTCTGCCCAGGATCAACAAGATGGTGCTGTGCTACCTCATCCGCTTCCTACAGGTACCACCAGCACCTCCCCGGCTCCCTGGGGCCACCTCCCACTCCAGGTGCTTCTCTTGAGGTAGTTTTAGGTTCCTCAAGGTGCCCCCTATCTCCAAGAAGGCCAAGGGCATCCTGGCCTGCATCAGGAATAGTGTGGCCAGCAGGAGCAGGGAGGTCATTGTGCCCCTGGACTCTGCACTGGTTAGGCCACACCTTGAGTCCTGTGTCCAGTTCTGGACCCCTCAGTTTAGGAAGGACATTGAGACACTTGAACGTGTCCAGAGAAGTGCAACGAGGCTGGGGAGAGGCCTTGAGCACAGCCCTGAGAGGAGAGGCTGAGGGAGCTGGGGTTGTTTAGCCTGGAGAAGAGGAGGCTCAGGGGTGACCTCATTGCTCTTTACAACTACCTGAAAGGTGGTTGCAGCCAGGAAGGGGTTGGTCTCTTCTGTCTAGCAACCAGCACCAGAACAGGAGGACACAGTCTTAAGCTGCACCAGGGGAAGTTTAGGCTGGAGGTGAGGAGAAAGTTCTTCACCAAGAGAGTCATTCATCATTGGAATGTGCTGCCCAGGGAGGTGGTGGAGTCCCCATCCCTGGAGGGGTTCAAGAGGGGATTGGACGTGGCACTTGGTGCCATGGTCTAGTCACGAGGTCAGCGGTGACAGGTTGGACTCGATGATCTGTGAGGCCTCTTCCAGCCTTGGTAACTGTGGTGCTGTGATCCCATCCGCGAATCGGGAGGTCTGCTCGGTTTCTCCACCCACCTCCTCAGCCCTCCCCTTGCTCCTCCCATGCCCAGGTGTTTGTGCAGCCAGCCAACGTGGCCGTCACCAAGATGGACGTCAATAACCTGGCCATGGTGATGGCCCCCAACTGCCTGCGCTGCCAGTCGGACGACCCGCGGATCATCTTCGAGAACACGCGCAAGGAGATGTCCTTCATCCGCGTCCTCATCCAGCACCTCGACACCAGCTTCATGGAGGGCGTCCTATAGCAGCCGCCGCCCACCGGCCCCGCCCTGCCCCGCCCAGGAGTCCTCTCCCCTCCGACCCCAGCTGGGTTGAGGAGCGCAGAACCTGTGCTCCTCCAGGTTCCGCAAGGACCCCGCAGGAGGGTGCCAGGTGGCTCGTGCCCATCTCCATCCCCATCCAACTTGTCCTACGGCAGGACATGGGACGGTTCCTGAAGCCCCATGGTGACCTTCTGGCCATCTCACTGCCCGCCTCTTCGGAGGGACTGGCCGCTGGGGAGGTCTCCAGGGATAGCAGCATCCCCCTCGGGGATGGCTGATGTCTCCGGCCTGGGTGTCCCGTGTGGCTGTGGGTGGCGGCGGGTGACAATGTGGAGGACCAGGGAGGTTGGAAGAAGATGGAGGAGGAGACCCATCCAATGGGACCACGTCCCCGTCAACAGGAGCTCCACTATCTCCATTGGGGTTGGGTCTCTGGCTGAGAGCAGAGCTGTGGGGCAGCCGTGGGGCAGGGAGGACATCCAGGGCCAGGAGAAGACATCAGTGCTGAGCTGAGTTGGTGTCGAGTGCTTGGAGAACATGGGACATCATGCACCAGAGAGTCCCAGTGCCAGGAGAGACCCAGCCCCAGCTGGGGGCATCTGATGGTGGAGCTGGGTGCTCCAAGGGGTGGGTGCTGGGGGGCACCTTAGGGAGTTGTGGTTGTCCCAATCCAGGGTTGGTTGTCCACCATGGGGTGCTGGAGGAGCTGGGCAGGGACCCATCTCACCGTGTGTTGGCACCACCAGACCTGTCTCAGAACCCATCAGGTCTGCTTGGCCTTGCTGGACTCATCACAGGACACATCATCTGCTCCTGGCCTTTAAAGACCCATCCTGACACCCATCATCTCTGCATGGCCCTGCTGGACTCATCTCGATGGCCGTCATCTTCATTTGCTCCTGCCAGACCCATCTTGGCTCCCATCATCTCCTCTTGCTCCTCCTGGACCTATCTTGGTGCCCATTATCTCTGTTTGACCTTGCTGGGCCCATCTTGGTGCCTGTCATCTCCTGCTCCTGGTCAACCCATCTTGGGTCATCATTTCCTGCTCCTCCTGGACCCATCTTGGTGCCCACCCTCCTGCTCCTAGCCAGCCCATCATCTTGTTCTCCTGGACCAATGTTGGCACCCAACTCAGCACCCATCTCCAGATCCTGAACCCACCTTGGCACTCATCATCTCCTGGTCCTGCCCAACATCTTGGAGCCCCTCATCTCTGCTTGACTCTTCTGGGCCCATCTTGGTGCCCTTCATCTCATTCTCCTGGCCAACTCATCTTGGCATTCATCAACTCCTTGTCCTCCTGGACACATCTCAGTCCCCATCATCTTCTCCAGGTCCTGTCCAATCTGTCGTGGCACTCATTTCCTCCAGGTCCTGCCCAACCAATCTTGGAGCCCCTCATCTGTGCTTGACCCTACTGGACCCATCTTGGGTCATGTCCCATCATCTCCTCCTGGTCCTGTCCAACCCACACTGGCACCCATCTCCTCCTGCTCTTGGTCTGCCCATCATCTCCTGATCTTCTTAAACCCATCCTGGGGCCCATCATCTCCTCCAGGTCCTGTTCAAATCCACCTTGGCACACATCTCTTTCTGCTCCTGGTTAACTTGTCATATCCTGGGCCTCTTAGACCCATCTTGGTACCCATCATCTCCTCCAGGAGCTGCTCAGCCCATCTTGGTACTCATCTCCTCCTGCTCCTGGCCCACCCATCATCTCCTGGTCTTCTTAGACACATCTTGGCACCCATCATTGGGTCCTCCTGGACCTACCTTGGCACCCATCGTCATCTCCTGCTCCTCCTGCACCACCCACCTGACCTCCTCCCATTCTCTCCCATTCCCACCACTGGAACCCCCCCATACCCCATCTAGGAGGTGTCCCCCACCCCACAGATGCCCCCCAAGTGCCTTCAGGGCCAAGTGGGACCATGGTGGGCACCCATTGGGCAGGTGGGTGGCACCTGCTGCATAGGCACCCATCAGAGGATCGAGATCTATAGGAGTTATTAATTAGGACCCCCCCTAATTAAGCAATTTGGCAGGGGGGAATGTCCCCAAAGTGGGGATCTCCAGGATGGGGAGGTCCCTGGAATAGGGGGTCCTCAGGGTTGGGGGTCACCAGAGCATAAGCACTTGGGGGGGGGGGGCACCCAAGATGAAGGGGGGGAGTGTCTCCAGGGCGGTCCCCAGAGGGAAAAGTCCCTGGGAGGGGGAGAGGGATTGGGGGCCACCCCAAATTGGGAGTCTCCAAGATGGGGGGGTCCCCAAAGATGGGGGAGTCACCAGAATGGGTGGTCCTCAGGATTGGGGGGTACCAGAGCAGAAGCACCCCAGGGTACCCAAGATGGTGGGGTGCAGTCTCCAGGGTGGTCCCAAGAACCCTGGGTCTGAGGGGGAGGGGGTCCCTAGAGTTGTGGGGGTGGGGTGCAGGTTCATCCCCAGGGGGCTGTCTCCAGAAGGGGGAGTCCCTAAGGTTGCAGCACCCAAAGTAGGGGTCCCCAAGGTGTGAGGGGAGAGGAGTCCCCAAGGTGAGGGTCCCCCAGGTAGGAGCACCCCAGGGCTGGGGGGGTCACCCAAGGTGGAGGATGTCCACAAATGGGGGTACCCCCAGAAAGGGGGGTGGTCCCCAGAGTTCGGAGGGGTCACCCAACGCTACCTCCCAGCTCTGCTCACTGCCAGGGGATGGGGGGGACACAAAAAACACGGTGCCAGGGGGGTTCCTACTCCCCCCCCCCCCCAATTTCCAGTTAAGAAACACTCATTGATTCCCCCCAGCCCCCGTTTTAGTCCCTTTTTGCCCCATTTTGGGTTTATTTATTGTTTTAAAAGGCAGAAAAAATTCTATAAGGGACAAAAAACATCCCTCGGCCCCCCAAGATCCCACCCCGGGGGGCTGGGGGCGTGGCTTACGGGGAGGGGGGACCCTTCTGATTGGGGGCTGTATAGAAGACCCGCCCACCCCTCCCTAACCCCTCCCAAACCCACCAATCCCGGCGTGTGAATAAAGCAACGTATGGAGACGAGCCGTGGAGAGCAGCGCGTTCACTCTGCAGCAGAATGAGGGCTGGGAAGGTGGGGGCTCTGTAGGGGCATATATGGGTCACACCCCACTATGGAAGCCCGCCAGGCCATACATCCCCTACGGGGGTCTGTAGAACCCCCAGCCTGGCCATACATCCCCTGTGGGGGTCTGTAGAACCCCCAGCCTGGCCAGTGCATCCCCTGTGGGGGTCTGTAGAACCCCCAGCCTGGCCAGTGCATCCCCTGTGGGGGTCTGTAGAACCCCCAGCCTGGCCAGTGCATCCCCTGTGGGGGTCTGTAGAACCCCCAGCCTGGCCATTGCATCTCCTACGGGGGTCTGTAGAACCCCCAGCCTGGCCAGTGCATCCCCTGTGGGGGTCTGTAGAACCCCCAGCCTGGCCATTGCATCTCCTACGGGGGTCTGTAGAACCCCCAGCCTGGCCAGTGCATCCCCTACGGGGGTCTGTAGAACCCCCAGCCTGGCCATACATCCCCTGTGGGGGTCTGTAGAACCCCCAGCCTGGCCATTGCATCCCCTGTGGGGGTCTGTAGAACCCCCAGCCTGGCCATTGCATCCCCTGTGGGGGTCTGTAGAACCCCCAGCCTGGCCAGTGCATCCCCTGTGGGGGTCTGTAGCGCCCCCAGTCTGGCCATCACATCCCCTATAGGGGGATATATGGGCAACCACACGCACCCATAGACCCCCGCATGCCACAAGGGATTGTGGTTGTCTATAGGGGCACTGGATCCCTGCAGGGGATGTGTCTATAGGGGGCTCTGAGTGTCTATAGTCCCTGGGTGTCTACAGGGGGCTCTGGGTTTCGGCGGGCAACAGGTTCCAGCCGGAGCGGTCCGTCAGGGCACCACTTCCGGCGTGACTTCCGGTCCCCAGGCCCGCTACCACCATGGCAATAGCAGCGGCGCGTTACTTTCGCCTCCTTCCTAGGGCCTACGGGACGGCGGGGCCCGGGCTGGCTTACCAACAAGGACAGAGCCCGGAGCCACGGATCCGGGAGTATTTTTACTACATCGATCATCAGGGGCAGGTACCGCAACCCGAACAGCCCCGGGGCGGGCCTGGGCCCGGCCTTCCGCCCGGCCTTCCGCCCCGCGGCCTCCCGGTGCCGGAGCCGGGGGGGTCCTCGGAAGGGAAGAACCGGCTTCTGGCCGTAATGGGGTTTTGAGGGGTCTTTGCTCATTTCTTGCAGCTTTTCCTGGATGACACCAAAGTGAAGAATTTCATCACTTGCTTCAAAGGTAGAACAGCTCCCCCAGAATGACCCCAAATCGCTGATTTCCCTGCCACGGGTTTGTTCCTCCTGAGCCTTAATGGGGCTGCTGCTGTTAAGCGAGGAGTGAGCACTAGCGGAGATAGGATCCCTAATGAGGGTCTCATCTTTAATCGGGATGTAAGCCTTAATTAGAGTCTCATCCTCAGTCAAGGTCTAAGCCTTAATTAGGGTCTGATCCTTATCAGGATTAAAGCCTTCATTGGGGTCTCATCTTTAATTGGGGTCCCAGCCTTAATCCTATTGTGATACTTGACTGGGAGCTGATCCTTAACTGCAGGTTGATTGTGAGGATCCTTTATGATGCTTAATTAGTCTTATTCTTAATTGGCATCTTACCTTTAGTGAGAATATAATTGAGATCTCAGGACCCAATCCTTAATTGGGGTTTGATCCTTAACTGGGGTCTGATCTTTAACTGAGATCCAGTCTTTAATCAGGATCTGATCCTGAACTGAGATCTCAGGATCCAAACCTTAATTGGGATTTGATTCTTAATTGGATTTGATTCTTAATGTGGGTCTGATCCTCAGCTGAGATCCAGCATTAATTAGGATCTCATCCTTAATTTGGTCTGGTTTTAATTGTTCCTTAACTGGGGACTGTTGCATCACCAAATGACTCCCTAAAATGGGCCCCCACCACCACCCAACCCCCCAAACTATGTCCCATCACCAAGTAATCTCCCAGCATGGCATCCCACCACTGTAAGACCACCCCAACATGGCATCCCAGCACCAGATAACCCCCTAAAGTGGGGTCCCATCACCAAACAATGCCCTGAATGATGTCCCCCCCTCACCAAGCCCCCCTTCCCCACTGGGGTTGAATTGCCCCTGGGTGGGGCAGTTGGTGGGGCAGGTTGGTGAGGTGCCTCCACCCATCTCTCCCCTGCAGATGTGGCCTTCCTCAGCTTTTTCTTCAAGCGGCTGGAGCCCAACCGCAGCGGGCGCTACGAGAGCCACTTCCCCTTCCTGTCGCGCTGCGGCCGCGAGCGCAACTTCCTGCGCTGCGAGGACCGGCCCCTGGTCTTCACCCAGCTCCTGCCCGGCCCCAGCGCCAGCCAGCTCCTCTCCTACTGCGGCGGCGGCCAGAGCCTGGCGGTGCCCTTCCAGCCGCAGAGCCTGGCGATGGCACCGGGGAACGGGCGGCTCTACCACCCGGCACCGGCCAGAGCGGGCGGCGTGGGCCTGGTGCGGTCAGCGCTGGCGGTGGAGTGGAGCTCCTGTTTCCAGTATGAGCGGGGCCCTGAGCAGCCCCCAACGCATTTCAACTGGGAGGGGCAGCGGTACCGGCTCACCGGGGAGCTGCTGCCACTGTTGGGTGCCGATGGAGATGAGGAGACACCGGCTGTGCCCCTGGCACCGCGGCAGGGATGAGGTGGGGGCATCCCAAACGTCACCGGCAGCTTTGTGGTGAGGGGTGGTGGAGATTGGCACTGGGTCACGATGGAAGGGATGGTGGGTGCCACCATGGAAGGTGCCACCATGATGAGGTGGGTTCTGCCATGGTAGGTGCCACAGTGGTGGGGAGGTTGCTGGCATGATGGGTGTCACAGTGGTGAGGTGGGTGCCATGATGGTGGGAAGGGTACTGCCATCATGGTTGCCACAATGGCGGTATGGTGCTGGCACAGTGGATACCACCAAGGTGGGCCAGGTACTGCTCTGGTAGGTGAGATGATGGTTGAGTGCTACCGTGGTGGGGTGGATAGTGCCCTGATGAGGTGGGCACTGCCCTGGTGGGTGTTATGATGATGGGGTGGGTGCTGCTGTGGTGGGTGCCATGATGGTGGGTGGATGCTGCCATAGTGGGTGCCACCACAGTGCTGTGAGTGCTGCCATGGCACCATGGGTGCCACCACAGTGACCATAACCCCCATTAAAGACTCACTGAATTCCCCCTTGGCCGAGCTTTGTCATTTCCTCGACACCAAGAACTCCCCCGGATGTGGGGTACAGGAGGGGTTTGGGGGTGCCAAGGCAGCAGCATGGCATTCCCATGGGGTCTGCCCCTTCGCATCACCGTGGTCACCACATCACCTCCTGCCTGGTGGGAACTTTATTAACCAGAGTCCTTGTGCTGCTGAGCCAGGGTCACTGCTTGGCACACCGTGGCCTCAACCTGCAGCGAGGCACTGCCAGGGGAATCCGCGCCAGCAACAGTGAGATAGTGCAAAAGAGCACCAGGAGGAGGAGGGAGACAGCAAAGATAGGGAAGGCAAGACACACGGGGACGCCGCCGTCACCAAGCTACAAGTCAAAGTAGTCCAGGGCCCCGTGCCGAGGCAGGCTGGTGGTCCAGACAGCATCAGCTCTACCAAGCTTCACCAGCAGCTTGCAGAACTCGGCCTTGGCCGCGGTGAAACGCGCCCTGTCCACCGCGTCCTCGAAGAACCAGCCAGAGCCCGAGGGGGGCCGCAGGTGGTTGGTGATGTAGCAGTCCATGGGGTAGGGGTAGATGACGAGGCGAAGGTAGGGGAGCACCGTGGTCTTCTCCAGCAGGACTTTGAGCGCTGGCGTGGAGAAGAGGTTGCCAAAAAGCCCCAAGCACCGCAGCTGGGAACAACGGCAAATCGCCGGCAGCAGCTCGTCCAGCTGGGAGTCTGTCAGCCGGCATTCCATCAGGTCCAAGTGGAGAAGCGAGGCTGAGATGGTCTCCAGGAGCTGCCGCAGAGGTTGGAGCAGAGCTTCGGTGAAATCGTGGCCGCTCAGGTCCAGCTTCCGCAGCGCCGGAGCGTGGAGGCTCTGCCGAAGGTAGTTGAGGTCCTCGGGAAGCAGGGAACAAAAAGCCAGCTCCAGGCTTTCCAGGGGAGTCTGCAGGTCACTGCCAGGGTGAGAAGGTGCCGTGAGCTCACGCCAAAGGTGGCACAGACCCACCAATGGATTAAACCTCATCGTGGGGGTGATGCCCAGATTGCCACCCGTGTCGCTCCCCACCACGGCTCAGAAAGAGCAAGGTGAGGACCAGCTCCTCCAAAAGCCCGAGAAGGTGCCATAAGCTCACACCAAAGCTGGCACCGTGCTGGGATGGACCCACTGATAGATAAACCTCACGATGGAGATGATCCCCAGATTGCCAAAGGCAAATCCACCTGGGTCCCATCCCACCACAGCATGGAAACAGCAAGTTGAGGACCAAACCTTAATCGAGAAGGAGCTGTGAGCTCACACCAAAGATGGCACCACACTAGCATGGACCTACTAATGGATTAAACCTCATCATGAGAATGATTCCCTCATCATGGCGTGAAAGAGTGGTCAGGCATTGGAACAGGTTATCCAGGGAGATGGTGGAGTCACCATCCCTGGAGGTGTTCAAGAAACGTGGCTGTGGAACTTGGGGCCATGGTGGTGTTGGGTTGAAGGCTGGACTCTTAGAGGCCTTTCCCAACCAAGATGACTCTATGAAAAAAGGACCAACTCCACCAAAACCTTACCTGAGAAGGTACTGGAGGTTCCCTGAAAGCCTGGAAGACCCAAAGTTGAGCTCCTTGAGCCTCAACAAACTCCCCAGCTGGCCAGCGAGCCGCCGGAGGCTGGCATCCGTCCCCGACACGAACCTCCGCACATCAACGTTGCTGTAGGGCAGGCGAAGGCTGAGGAGGTTGGGGAACCTGGTGAGGTGTGGCAAGACCACGCAGAGGCCGGAGAGCCCCAGGTTGTTGAAGCGGAGATCGATGCGCCGCACGCCACAGGCGTCCAGGCAATCCAGCAGGGTCACGGTGCTGCCCACAGACAGCTCCTCGGCGTGGAAGTCCCTGCACCTGAGGCGCAGCAGGCAGGTGGCGTTGGCCTGGAGAGCATCTCGCAGCACAGCGAAGGACGTGCTGTTGACGAAGAGGTCTGTGCGGATCTCCACGCCGAAGGGCTGTGGAGCCTCCAAAGCTCCCGAGGGACCTTTCCAACGTTTGGAGCCGTGTTTCAGGTGCTCGTTTTGGTGTTTGGAGACCTCCAGACAAGCTTTGGCTAAAGCCACAGTGCTAGACCACAGGCTCATCCCTTCTGGGCCACCACGGGCTTCGTCATCCGGCAGATCCATCATGTCCAGCACCCGCAGGCAGCACCGCCTCTCGCTGAACAAGAAACCGGTGAGACGGGGGCAACCATCAGCCTCCCCCAGGCCCAAGGCAGGGTGAGGGTATTGGGTTTGCTTTCCCCCCGGCCTCACCAACCCACCGTCTTCCCACCACCAGCGCACCCCCATATCCCTCAGGAGGAAGAAAATGTCTCCTGCCCATCCTGGCAAGAGTTTGGCACCCACCTTGCACCACGATCAGGCTCCTCCAATGTCTGGTGGAGATGTGCCACAACGGCCAAGATGGTAGCTTGGACACAAAGCTTCCTTGGTACCCCTTTGGGGTGGTGCTGAAGGTGATGGTCAAGGTTAGCCAATAACCGCTGGAAGCTGAGGACTGGGAAGGGCCAAACGGCCACCAAATCCCGCACCACCAAGGTCCGGCTGTCCAAGAAGGCAGCGCTGAAGAGGACAGGGTAGAGCTCGTTGGGGAGGGTGCTGAGGGTACGGCGGAAATCGGACTCGTAGCTCACCAAGCGGCGCGCGCAGAGGAACACCAAGGAGTCCATGCTGGCACCTGGCAATGAGGTGGGGAGGACACAAGTTGCTGGTGAGGTTGGGAGGGAAGCCTTGCTCGGGTTGTGGGGTGGCCTTACGGTAAAAAACCCGTCTCGTGGTAACCCCTCAGCCAAGACATCCACACACCAAAGGGACCCATGGCAGGAGGGTAGAGACCCCCAACAAAGGGGCAGGATCCCTAACCAAACCTGTCCCTCCCATTATGGGGACACCCAACACCTCTATAATCCAGTTCCCCCCCATCACTGGGCCCCCCTAGCCCAGCTACCCCCTTACAGGGACACACCTCTCCCCCCTCCCCCCACCCCCCCCCCAACGCAGCTCCCCTCATTTCAGGGACCCTCCAAACCCAGTTCTCCCCGTACTCCCCTAACCCGGTTCTTACCATCGCAGGTACGCCCCACAGCCCCTCTAACCCACTTCCCCCCGTGACAATCGCGACGATCCCCCCCTCCCCCCAAGATGGAGATTCCCCCCCCTCCCCCCAAGATGGAGATCCCGACCTCACTCACTCCCGGCCGCTCCTAGGTTAGTCCCCTCCCCGCCGCACTTCCGGGACTACGCGATAGCTCCTCATCCCCTCTCTGTACCAATCAGAGAGCGCCATCCCCAATGGAGGCGGGCTTGACTCCGTCCCTCCCTGATGCTGGCGCTTCTCACCCTCTCATTGGCTCCGGACGTTATCCGTCAGAATTTCCCCTCTTTCCATTGGCTGAAGTGCGGCGGGAGCGGGAAGTTCGCTCTCTCGCCGCCCTGAGGCCCGGCCCCTTGAGCCTCCGTGTCCGGGGGGCTCCCGGTCCCTGAGACCCCAGAGAGCCGGCCCCGGGCTCGTTATGGCTGCCATGGAGCGGCAGCAGGAAGTAAAGGCCCTGCTGAAGCGGTGGGAAGCGGATTTCTTCCGGGAGCGGCAGAGGAAGCCCAGCCAGGTGGGGAGGGAAGGGGCTGAGCCCTTCCCGTGCTGGTGGTGGGCTCTGGGCTGCCGCCGGGTGGACTGGGGGAAGCCTCAGGGGTGGTTCTGCCCCTTCACTGGGATCCCAGTATGGTCCCTGCCTCTGCCGCGACGTTAAAGCGCAGAGAGGGTCCCAGGCAGCTCTGACCGCAGCTCTGCAGGGTTTTCCGTAGGGCTTTTCCATAAGGCAATTCCCTAAGGCTCTTCCATAAGTCACTTCCAGCATGAGCAGCAGCACCAAGGCGATCATCATCCCCCTGTGCTGGGGCACTGGTGAGGCCACACTCCAAGAGTACTGGGATCGGGTTTGTGTTCCTCGCTCCCGAAAGGACACCGAGGGGACGGAGCAGGCCCAGAGGAGGGCAGTGAAGCTGGTGGAGGGCATGGGGAACCTGGAGAAGGGTCTGGAGTACGAGGAGAAGGGTCTGGAGAACACCTGAGGAGACGCTGAGGGAACTGGAGGGGTTTGATCTGGAGCAAAGGAGGCTGAGGAGAGACCTTCTGGCTTTCTACAACTCCCTGAAAGGAGGTTGGAGCCAGGCAGGTGGTTTTAACTGATGGGACAAGGAAATGGCCTGGAGTTGCTCCAGGAAAGGTTTAGGTTGGATTGAAGGACAGTTCCTTCATGGAAAGGTTTGTCCTGGAGGGTTCTTAAAGCCATGGAGATGTGGTGCTGAGGGCCATGGTTTGGTGCTGGACTTGGCACCCTTGGGTCAAGGATTCTTCTCCTTGCAGGCTGACGTTGAGGAGGCTCCAGAGGACATCAGACGTGAGTGTCACCCCTGCCCCCGCCCAGAAAAATCTTTTGGGGTCCTAGGTGAAGCTGTGGGTGCTTTTGGGTGGGGGCCACCCCTTGTCCCAACCCAAACCCTCACCACAGAGGGGGGTTTGACATCACGGGGAGGTTCTCTGGGGATACGTCTGGGTGGGAGCTGCTGTGGTTCCCCAGTAAGGACCAGAATGTCCCCAAAATCACCCCAGGACTCTACAAGGAGTACAAGACACTGAAACAGCAGAAAGAGGAGATGGATCCAAGCAGGATCAGCTCTCCCAGCCCCCAGGAACATCAGGAGACTCCAGCCATGGAGAAGGTGCCAGAGGAATCCCCTTTTTGGGCTTTGGGATTTGTCTCCAGTAGCATCAAACCCCCTGAGATCCACCCTGCACTGGAGGCCTGGAGGGGAAAAGTTGGGATTTAGCAGGTTTGGGGGTAGAAAAGTTGGGATTGTGCTGGCTGGGGGTTGGAGAAGTTTGGATTTAGTAGGCTCTGGGATGGCAAGGTTTGGATTTAACAGGTTTGGGGTTGGAGAAGTTTTGGATTCAGAAAGATTTGGGATGGAAAATTTTGGATTTAGCAGGTTTTAGGATTTAAAAGTTCCTATCTAACAGTTTGGATTTAGCAGGGTTGGGGAGGAAAATGTTTGGATTTAGGGAGTTTGAGGATTTTAAAGTTTGGGCTTAATAGGTTTGGGGATTTTAAATCTTGGATTTAATATTTTTTGGGGGGGGGGGGATGAAAAAGTTTGGATGGCCTAAAGTTGGGGGTTTGAACGTTTGGATTTATCAGGTTTGGGGCCACACAGGTTCAGATTTAGCAGGTTTGGAGATGTAAAAGTTTAGCTTTAACAGGTTTGGGGATGAAAATGTTCCAGGTGGGCAGGTTTGGGGATGAAGAGGCTCAAATTCAACAGATTTTTGGGATGCAAAGGTTTGGATGGAACAGATTTGGGGGGTGGGTTGAAAAGGGTTTGGGGATGCAGGGGGTCAAATTTGTCAGGTTTGGGGATGCAAAGGTTTACATTTCAGCTGCTTGGGGAGTGAAAAGTTGGCATTTCCCAGATGCTGGGGTTGAATTTCAGGGTCTGAGGTCTCGTTCCAGGTGCCAGACTCTGGGTTTTGGGGTGCACACCTGAACCGCCAGCCCAGAGCCCCCAGGCCCAGCCGCCACGCCCGCGCCGTGCCCAAAGCCTCTGCCCAGTTCTATGGCATGAGGCTGAAATCCAACCTGGCAGCTGCTGGCAAGGTCAGGGATGGGTGGGACGAGCTTCCCCTCAAGCTTCCCCTCACCCTTTTTGTCCCCTCTCCTGCCAGAGACCCTCAAAATCATTCCCCTACTGCCCAAGCACCCCAGAATTGTTCTCCTCTTGCCAGAGACCCCCAAAAGTGCAATCCCACCTCTCCAGAGCTACTCAGAATCTCATCCCCCTCCTGCCCAAGCCCCTCAAAATTATTATTCTCCTGCCAGAGACCCCAAAAATTGCAACCCCCCTCCTCACCAGAGCCACTCAAAATCTCAGCTTCTTGCTGGAGCCCCCACATTGTTCCCCTCCTGCCCAAGCCCCTTGAAGTTTCCCCCCATTGCCAGATCTCCCCCCCCAAATCTCATCCCTCTTCTGTCAGACCCCCCCCCAATCATTCCTCTCCAGAGCCCCCCAGCACCTCATCCCTGTCCTACCAGAGTCCCCCCTCACTCTTAACCAGGGCTGTGGAGCACTCCCAAACCCCAGTGCAGGTCCCATCTGCTTTTGGATGTGGGGTGAGGAGCTTTGGAGGACAATCTGACCCACATCTCTCTTTCCTCCATGCCCACCAGGAGACACCTCTGACCCCAAGGAGGACCCCAGTTCCCAGGAGGACCCCAACTGTCTCCAAACTTCAGCCAGATTTGGGGACAAGTGACAAGGCCCCACCCCTGGTGCCTTCACAGAGCGAGGAAGATGAGCCAGGAGACCTTGTCCTTCCTCCCTCAGTGTCGGGGCTGGCCCCCATCATACTCACAGCAGGTTTAACACCCCCCCAGACACCCCCTCCCAGTAAATTCCAGCACCTGAAGCAGACAGTGGCACAGAGACTGGGCTCACTGGATCCTGCCTGGCTGCAGAGGTGCCAGGGGACACTTGGTGACAAAGGCACAGCGCTGGGGGACACGTTGGCGCAGGGAGAAACCAAACAGGCCCCCTGGAAGCAGGATGAAGGTGGTGGGGGAGTGATGATGGGAGACTCCACGGGGAAAAGGCCACGGGGAGATGGTGGAGACGGCGTGGTGGCACCGGCAAAGCTCCGGAGATGCTGCCAAAGCTCAACCGAGGCAGCGTTTGCTGCTGCCAAGGAGCTGAAGCAAAGCGAGGAGGAGGAGGAGGTGGTGGAGGAGCGTGTAGCAAGCCAAATGGAGAGCAAGAAGGTGCCATACCCCTCAGAGAACATCCTGGGGGAGATAGAGGAGGAGGGGGAGAAGAAGAAGAAGAAGCCCAGAGTCACCTGTGGAGCCAGTGTTGCCAGGTAGGTGCTAAAGAGCCAGCTGCTTTCTCCCTGGATCCTGCTTTGGTGTTATTTGGGGTGGGAAGGAATACATCTGGGATGGTTTTCAGCCCAATTTTCTTATTTGTCGTCATTTGTGAGGCTCCTTGTTGAGCCCTGAGGCTCCTTGTTGTCTTTGGTGGCATTTTGGGGGTGAAACATGGAGATTCTGCCCCTCAAAGCCATTCTGTGGATGCTGGATGAGGTTTGAGCACCTTTGGTTGGGAGATGACATTAAATTGGATGGGAGTGTTGAGCTGCTGCGGGGCGAGAAGGGTCTACAGAGGGATCTGCTCAGGGAAGGGTTGTCCAGGCTTAGCCCAGGCTCTACAGAGGGATCTGGTCAGGGAAGGGTTGTCCAGGCTTAGCCCAGGCTCTACAGAGGGATCTGGTCATGGAGGGGTTGTCCAGGCTTAGCCCAGGCTCTACAGAGGGATCTGGTCATGGAGGGGTTGTCCAGGCTTAGCCCAGGCTCTACAGAGGGATCTGGTCAGGGAAGGGTTGTCCAGGCTTAGCCCAGGCTCTACAGAGGGATCTGGTCAGGGAAGGGTTGTCCAGGCTTAGCCCAGGCTCTACAGAGGGATCTGCTCAGGGAAGGGTTGTCCAGGCTTAGCCCAGGCTCTACAGAGGGATCTGGTCATGGAGGGGTTGTCCAGGCTTAGCCCAGGCTCTACAGAGGGATCTGGTCAGGGAAGGGTTGTCCAGGCTTAGCCCAGGCTGCCCTGGGCAGCAGTGGAGTCCCCATCCCTGGAGGGGTGTCAGAGCCACGGAGGTGTGGTGCCGAGGGCCATGGTTCAGTGGCCGTGGTGGGGCTGGGTTGATGGTTGGACTCAAGGACCCCAGAGGTCATTTCCCACCCAGGCCACGCTCAGCTCCTCTCTCCCCAGAGCCCCTCGGCTGAGCCGCGGCAACTTCGTGCGGCTCAACCTGAAGAGCAGATCCCACGTCCGCGGCTTCGCCCTGCGCGGGCAGCGGCTGCGCAGGCAGGTGAGGGCCCGGCCCCGCCCAGAGGGCCTTTTGCTTCCCACTTATGGGACTTTGTTCTCCTTTCCTTCCCTTGGTTTCACCTTGGTTTCACCTTCATTGTCCTCTATGTAAACCTCACTTCCCTTTATTTTCTCTTTTTCCTGTGATTTCTCTTGGCTTTCTTTAAACTTCCCACTGATTTCGCCCCTCCGCTTCCCTCCTTGGCTTCCCTGTGACTGCCTTAGCTTTCCCCCCCTTGGTTTTCCCTTTGCCTTTTTCCCCTGGATTTTTTCTTTGATTTTTTTCCTTGTTTCCCCCCCCACACACCACCTTTTTCCCTTGCCCTTTCGCTTGCCTTTTCCCCTTGGATTTTCTCTCGATTTCCCATCAATTTCCTCTCAATTTTTCCCTCATTTCCCTGCCTCTTCCCTCGCAGGCCCAGAAGCAGAAGTGGCAGAGGAAGTGGAGCAGCTCTGCAGCCCTGGGCCGCAGCTCCGACCTCTGCTTCCGCTGCGGCGGTGCCGGCCACTGGGCCTCAGCCTGCCCAGGGCGAGGTGAGGAATAGCTGGGAGCAGGGAGAGCATCCTGTGGGGAGCCCTGCTGGGCTGGTGGATTTGAGGAGGGCTGTGATTCCGCCCTGGCAGGGATGACTCCCCATGTGCTGCCGGTGGAGAGCAACCACAGTGGTGAAAAGGAAGAGGAGGAAGAAGAGCCTCCACTTCCCACGCTGGAGGAGGTGGCTCGTCGGACCAACAGCGTCTGCCCAGAGCTCTCTGGTGAGGCCTGACCTGCTCTGGGAACCTTTCCCTATCCCTGTGGGAAGGTTGTGCTCCCAGGAAGTCTGCTTTGGGTTCCTTTTGGACCATTTTGCCCCTTTGGGGGTCTTTTTTAGGTCCTGTTGGACCATTTTATCCCCTTTCAGGCCACTCTGGACTCCATTTGTGGTTTTTATGCCTTTTGGGCCATTTTATCCCTTTTTTTGGCCATTCTGGGCTCTTTTTGATTGCTTTTCAGGCTATTTTGAACTCCTTTCAGACCAACTTAACTCCTTCTGGGCCAATTCAGCTCTTTTTAGATGACTTTCAGCCCACTTGATCCTTTTTTGGACCATTCTAAGCTGACTTCTGGCCGTTTTAGACTCCTTTTCGGATGTTTTGGGACACTTCGTTCACCTTTTGGGCCATTTTGGGCTCCTTTTGGGGTGCTTTTGGGCCATTTGGGGTCTTTCTGGGGCCCTTTTATCTTTCCTTGGCTAATTTAGGCTCCTTTTGGGTGCCTTTGAGGTCACTTTGGCTCCTTTTAGGCCATTTGATCCCTTTCTGGGCCATTTTGGGATCCTTTTGGGCCATTTTATCCCTTTTTTGGTCATTCTGGGCTCCTTTTAGGTGTTTTTTTGGCCATTTTGGACTCTTTTTGGGCCGTTCTGGAACAGGGTGGGAATTGCTGCCTGTGGATCCCAACTTTTCCACCTTCATCCCTGGCAGAGAGTGGAAGCAGCGGGATGAGTTTGGAGATACAAACTTACCTGGATGTGAGGAGACCAACGTATGAGCCACCTGCTCCCCCTGCACCTGTGGGGCCCCTCTATGAGCCAGGGACCATCCAAGGTGAGGCCAAGGGGCTTTGTCCCCTCACATCCCCTCTTGTCCCACCCCTACATCATATCTTTGTCCTCACAGAGACCCCAGCTGAGGTGATCAAGGCTCTGAATGCCCTGGGCTACAGCTCCTTCCGTCCAGGCCAGGAGGTAGCCATCATGAGGATCCTCTCAGGTGGGTTTGGTGTCCCCCCCATCTCCATGGAGTTCAGGATCCCTGAGAGGCAGCTGGATTGTCCCCAGGTGATGTTTCCAACCCTTGTTCTATCAGGTCTGTCCACACTGGTGGTGTTATCAACGGGGATGGGGAAGTCCTTGTGCTACCAGCTCCCTGCTTACCTCTACCACAAGCGCTCCAAATGCATCACCTTGGTTGTCTCCCCACTGGTGTCCCTCATGGATGACCAGGTACCACTTGATTATCCCAGTTTTCCCAGTCCAGCCACTTCTGGCTACACCCCATATGGGGAGGTGGTCACCAGAGACTGCTGTGGCTTCTCTTCCAGGTCTCAGGGTTGCCACCATGCCTGAAAGCTGCCTGTGTCCACTCCAACATGGCCAAATCCCAACGGGAAGCGGTGATGGAGAAGGTGAGAGCTCTGGAATCTCCAGGGGAGAACCAGGGAGATGGTCCTGGTGCTGCCATACCCCTGATCCCGGTGTTCCTGGCTCCCACAGGTGAGGCAGGGTGAGGTGCAGGTGCTGCTGCTCTCTCCTGAAGCCCTGGTTGGTGGATCAGGATCAGGATCAAGCTACCTCCCCTCTGCTGACCGCTTGCCCCCCGTAGCCTTCGCCTGCATCGATGAAGCTCACTGCTTGTCCCAGTGGTCCCACAACTTCCGGCCCAGTTACCTGAGGCTCTGCAAGGTGTGAGAGGTGGTGCAATCCCCGTCCAGAGGAACCCCAAATGCCCCAAAAGGCACCTAAAAGCAGCCCAAAATGGCCCAAACAAGCCCAAAATGGATAAAATGACTCAACAGGAGCACAAAAGGGAATGAAATAGCCTGAAAAGGAGCCCAAAAGGTGCCTAAAAGGAGTCCAGAATGGCCCAAAAAGGGATTAAATGGCTCAAAAGGAGCCTAAAATGAGCCCAGAATGGCCCCAAGAGGGATAAAATAGCCTCAAAGGAACCTAAAATGGCACAAAAGGGAATGGAGTGGCCTGAAAAGAGTCCAAAATGGCCCAAGAGTAGCCCAAAATAACCCAAAAAGAGATAAAATGTCCCAAAATGAGCCAAAAATAGCCCCTAAACAGATAAAATGGCCCCAAAGGAGGCCTAAATGCCCTAAAAGGGAATAAAATAGCCCAAATAGGAGCCCAAAATGAGCTCAAATGGGGATAAAATGGCCTAAAGGGAGCCTAACTTGGCCCAAAAGGAGTTCAAAATGGACCAAAAGGAGCCCAAAATGGTCTAAAAGCAGCAGAAAATGGCCACAAAGGTGAATAAAAAAGAGGTCAAAGTGGCCTGAAAGGACCCTAAATTTTCCCCAAAGGTGCTTAACTTCTGCCCAGGTTACCCAAAAGGAGCCAAAATGACCCTGAAATGCCCCAGAAGGCAGCTAAAAGGAGCCTGAAAGGGGCCAAAAGGAGCCCAAAATGCCCCCAAAGAGCTCAGATGGCCCAGAAGGAGCCCAGCCTGGCCCAGAGGGTCACCCTTTTCCCCCTCCTCCCGGCAGGTGCTGCGGGGCCGCCTGGGCGTGCGCTGCTTCCTGGGGCTGACTGCCACTGCCACGCTGGGCACGGCGCGGGACGTGGCCCAGCACCTGGGCATCCCGCCCCAGGAGGGCATCCCGCTGCGCTCCGCTGCCGTGCCCCACAACCTCCGCCTCTCTGTCTCCATGGACAGGGACAGGGACCAGGTGAGGTGCAAGGATGGAGATGGACGGGCCACGGCGTTTAGGGTTGGAGAAGGGCTGGAAGATGAGGGGAGGGGGCTGGAGCCAGAAGTTCTGGAGAGCACTGGGGATTTGTTGCTGCACTACTGAACTCAGAGTGGATCTTGTAGGACAGAAGATCCCAGCCCTTTGGGGGCAACCTTCAGCCCTTTCTCTGCCCACAGGCCCTCATCTCCCTGCTGCAAGGGGAGCGTTTTGGGGACCTCAACTCCATCATCGTCTACTGCACACGGCGGGAAGAGACAGTTCGGATTGCAGCACTCATCAGGACCTGCCTCCAGGGAACGGCGCTCAGGGAACCCACTGGAGCCAGGGAGCCAGCCCAGGGTGGTGCTGGGAGGAAGAAAGTGAAGGGTGAGTGCCCAAAACGAGCCCAGATTACTCCAAAAGGAGCTAAAACAGCCCAGAAGGCAACCAAAGTTACCTGAAATGAGCCCAAAATGGCCTCAAAGGAGATAAAACAGTCCCACAAAAGTCTGTAAGTAGCCTGAAATTAGCTTAAAAGGGTCCAAAAGGAGCTCAGATGGTCTGAAGTGATCCCAAAGTGTTCTGAAAGTAGCCCAAAATGGCCCGGAAGGAGACCAAAAGGAGAACAAAATGACCTGAAATGAGCCCTACATGGCCCAGAAGGCACCAAAATGGTCCAAAATTAGCCCAACATGACCCAAAAGTAGCCTGAAATGAGTTCAAAGTGGTCCAAAAGGAGCTAAATTGAGCCCAAAATGTTCTGAAAGTAGCCTAAAATGTCCCAAAAGGAGCCCCAAATGGCCCAGAAGGAGATGAAATGGTCCAAAAAGTAGCCTGAAATGGTCTGAAAGGATCAAAAAATGGCCTGTAATGAGTCTAAAATGGCCCAAAAGGAGCCCAAAATTGCCTGGAAGGAGCCCAAAATGAGCTGAAATGTTCCAAAAGGAACCCAAAATGCTCCAAAAGAAGCCCAAAATGTCCTGGAAGGCCCCAACGTGTCCCCAGACCACCCCAAAATCCCAACTTCTGCCCCATCCCACCCTCTCTTCCCACCTCTTCCCAGCCAGGAGCCTGCATCCCACCTGGTTGGCCGACTCTTACCACGCCGGCTTGTCCGCTGCGGAGCGTCGCCGCGTCCAGAAGAACTTCATGAGCGGCCACCTCCGCGTGGTGGTGGCCACGGTGGCTTTTGGCATGGGCTTGGACAAAGCTGACGTCCGCGGTGTCGTCCACTACAACATGCCCCAGAACTTCGAGAGCTACGTCCAGGAGATCGGAAGAGCCGGCCGGGACGGACAACCTGCTCATTGCCACCTCTTCCTGGATCCAGAGGTACCACCAGCAGGAGGGGGGTACCTGGGAGGGAGGTCTCCTGCATTTTGAGGAGGTTTCTCCGAGGGTTTGGAGGTCTCCTCATTGTTGTCTCACCAGGGTGGGGATCTCCACGAACTGCGGCGTCATATTTATGGTGACACGTTGGATTTCTTCACCGTCAAGAAGCTGGTGGGGAAGGTTTTTGCTCCTTGCAAGTGCCTGGAGCTGTACCAGAAAAGGCAGGAGATCATGAAGGTGAGGAAGAAGGGATGAAGACTTCTTCTTCCAAGGGCAAAGGGCTGGAGGTGAAGGAGGAGAAGGGCTTGGAGGTGGAGGAGGAGAAGGGCTTGGAGGTGGAGGAGGAAAAGGGCTTGGAGGTGGAGGAGGAGAAGGGCTTGGAGGTGGAGGAGGAGAAGGGCTTGGAGGTGGAGGAGGAGGAGGGCTTGGAGGTGGAGGAAGAGAAGGGCTTGGAGGTGGAGGAGGAGAAGGGCTTGGAGGTGGAGGAGGAGAAGGGCTTGGAGGTGGAAGAGGAGTTCTCTGGAGGACAAGAAGGGACTGGAGCTGAAGGAGGCAGGAGTGTGCCCATTCTCTCACTTGATGATGTCACACCATGCCCCTGGCAGGACAAGGAGATGGAGGACTCCAAGCTGACCATGAAGGAAGAGGAGAAGAACATTGACCAACGGATCTGCTACATGCACGAACGCACCGTCCCCATCCACCAAACCGTGGAGTCCTTGGACGTACGGGAGGAAGGTGAGGAGGAGGAACCAGCTTCACATCATGGTGGCTTGATGGGTACCAGATCATGGTGGGTGATGAGTCCTTGGTGGGTGATGGGTCTTTGGTGTCACAGGGTCTTGGTGGGCACTGGGTGTTGGTGGCTGATGGGCCTTGGTAGGCAATAGAGCTTGGTGGGTGATGGCTCTTGGAGGGAGACCCTTGGAGACTCCCATGGGACTGAAGATCCCTCCACATCTCCCGGCCCTCCTCCAGGAATTGAGACCCTCCTGTGCTACCTGGAGCTTCACCCACGGCGCTGGTTGGAGCTCCTGCATCCCACCTACTCCCGGTGCCGGCTGCAGTGCTACGGCGGCTCGCGGCAGCTGCGGGACGTGGCGCAGAGGTTGGAACCCCGCCACCTGTGGCACCACCCCCATCTGCAGCAGGTGGGATCCAGAACGTGTCTCCAAGCTGTGGTGATGGTGGATTTCTTGGTATCTTCTGTCCCTCAGCTCTCCACCTGTTGCCGTGTTCCTGGCTCGGGAGCGGCTGGAAGGGAGGGAGTGGAGCCATGGAAGCTCCTTGGAGTTTGATGTGGTCACCTTGAGTGACTCCATGGGCTGGGAGGTGGCCTTGGTGAAACGAGACCTGCGGCAGCTCCAGTGGGACCAGCGGCTGCAGAGAGGTACCTCTGGTGGGCAGCGGGGGCTTGGTGGGCACCCGGGCTTGGAGGGCAATGGATCTTGGTGTCATGGGGTCTTGGTGGGTGCCAGATCATGGTGGCACCAGATCATGGTGGGTGTTTCTGTTGCCACATCTCATTGAGCACCACCTCAACCAGCTCTTGGTGCCTTCAGGAGGTAGCAAGAATGGGAAAAGTGGGGTCCTGGTGGAGTTTGATGACCTCTCCTTCCACTTCCGTGCCTATGGTGACCTCAGCACTGATGAGCTGGACTCTGTCTGTGAGTTCCTCCACCAGCGGGTGGTGGCCAGGGAGAAGACAGCTCTTGGCCAGCTCCGTGCCTGCTTCCGAGCCTTCCGGAGGTAAGGGAAGACCAAAACCTCTGCAGCCCCATCTGTGGTGGCCCCACCCTCCCATGCCCCCCAGTCTGATACTGGGAAGGGCAAAAGGTTGACACCAGGGCACAGTGTGGCCTTCCAGACCTGGGGGCCTCACACTGAGGAGGAGGAGGAGGAGAGAAGCTCTCGGTTGAAGGCTCTGCTCAGCAACTACTTTGAGAAGGAACCTGATGGCTGTGAGGAGGAGGAGGAGGAAGAGGTGAAAGATCTTGGTGACCCTCAGGTGAGCAAATCTTTAACTGGGGAGCTGTGGATGAGTTTGGGATGAGGAAGAAGAGGGTGGTGACCTCGCAGTGTCCTCTCCTGGCAGCTAGAGGGGCAGGAGGCCCAAGTCCGGGCAGACATCCGCCACTTCCTGGCCATCCGCCCCGAGGAGAAGTTCTCCGGCAGAGCCATCGCCAGGATCTTTCATGGCATTGGTGAGCAACCTTTAGGGGAGGTCAGGTTGAGCTTCATCTCCACCACCTTCCAGACTTCTCCTAACTGGCAACTGTCCACCCCCTACAGGCAGCCCCTGTTTCCCTGCCCAAGTTTTTGGCCGAGACCGACGCTTCTGGAGGAAACATCTCACCTTTGACTTCCACCGCCTCGCCCGCTTGGCCACGGAGGAGATCTTGGCCAGCAGGTGACTCATCCTGGGGTACCACATCCTTGAGGTGCCACTGAGATCTTGGCCAGCAGGTGACACAGCCTGGGGTACCACATCCTTGAGGTGCCACTGAGGAGATCTTGGCCAGCAGGTGACTCATCCTGGGGTACCACATCCTTGAGGTGCCACTGAGATCTTGGCCAGCAGGTGACTCATCCTGGGGTACCACATCCTTGAGGTGCCACTGAGGAGATCTTGGCCAGCAGGTGACACATCCTGGAGCCACCACATCTTTAATATGCCACCTTTGACTTCCACTGCCTCATCCCCTTGGCCACCATGGAGATCTTGGCCAGCAGGTGGCACATACTGGGGCCACCATATCCTTAAGTGCCACCAGGGATGTCACCATGGGCCTTCCACCAGCTGAAGATCACATTTTGGTGGGACCAGAGACTATTTTAAAGCTGAGAAATGTGGTGTGACCAGTTTTGGGTTCATTTATGGTGCCCTCAACCACCTTCTTGACCTTGGTGGGGTTTCAGTCTGGATTTGATCAAGGAATTAATAAAAAGCCCCAAATTCACCCCAGTTCTGCCTCCCTTTTGCTTCCTGTGCTCATGGAGGATCTCAAGGACCGTGGTGGTTGGTGGATCCATCACCATGAAGGTCTTGAGGTCCCTGTTGTCACTTCACCTAGCCAGCTGTGACCACGCTGGGTGCCACGATGGCTTTTGGCACCCTGCCTGCTGGGCGGGACCTCCTTGTGGGGGACCTTCTCCCCATGGTGTGGGACCTTTTCCTGGTGGTGGGACCTTCACCTTGCCCATGGGCAGGGAGCCAAACTTGGGTGCTCTTCCCCCATCACCCAACTGTTGAGCTCCAGTGAGGCTGAAGCCCTGTTCCCACCACCCAAACCAGCCTGTTTTTCAGCACCAGCAACGCTTGGCCAACCAGAACCCATCCCAGCAGGGCTGGAAGCTGCTTTCTAAGTGGAGAACTTCACGCCCCGGCACTGGGACGCAGCGACCTTCACCAGCGTGGTGTCAGGATGGTGGTTTGAGAAGGTCACACCGTGGTAGCACCCAACACACCTTGCCAGAACCAGTTAATGTTTAAACTGGTGGAGCTGGGAGCCAGTTCTGGGTGCTGAGGGACACCAGTGCCACGCAGCTTCCTCCATCCCTCCTCCTCTTCAAACCCCTGGGGACCTTCTCCTTGTGGTTGGGACCTTCTCCTCGTGGCAGAACCTTCCTTCTCCTTGTGGTGGGACCTTCCTTCCCCTTGTGGTTGGGACCTTCCTCCTCCTTGTACTTGGGACCTTCCTTCTTGTGGTTGGGACCATCCTTCTCCCTGTGGTAGGACCTTCCTCCTCCTCATGCTTGGCACCTTCTTTCTCCCTGTCGTTGGGACCATCCTTCACCTCATGGTTGGAACATTCTCCTCGTGGTTGGAGCCTTCTCTTCACGGTTTGGATCTTCCTGGTGGTCCTCAACCACAGCCCCACTGCACCATGGCCCTGCCATGGCTTCTGCTTCTCTTCAGCAAGGTCCTGGCGCAAGATTCAGCCTCCCAAAGCTGCCTCCTCCCTCCAGTTGGTGAGTCCCACAACCCTTCCACCTCTCCAGGGATGACTCCTGGTGGGGTCAGTCCTCATCAGGACACTTTGGTGATGGGTCTCACCCTACTTTGGCAGCCTTCAACGCAGCCTTGGGGCGACCAGCCAGCCAGTCCTCGGTCTTCCCCAACCTCAGCATTGCTGCCAACGCAGTGGACGGCAACCGGGACGGCGTCTGGCACCACGGCTCCTGTGCCAGGACCCTGGTGGAACCAGAGCCCTGGTGGAGCGTGGACCTGGGTGGGCAGCGCACGGTGGCTGCCGTGCTGGTGAAGAACCGGCAGGACTGCTGCTGGCAGCGCCTGAGGGGAGCCCAGGTCCACGTCGGGGATGCGCCGGCAGAGCGGGGAAGGCACAACCCCATGTGAGCCACAACCAAGGAGGGGCTGGGGATATCCTGAGCTCCATCTCTTTCTTCCTGGCACCCCAAAATGGGGAAGGTTGGGTGGGCATCGCTGGTGCCATCGTCTCCTGAGCTCTATCTTTTCCTTCTTAGAACCAAATGAGGTCGTTTGGTGTGGGCATCACCAGTGCCACCACCTCCTGAGCTGTATCTCTTCCTTCCTGGCACCAAATGGGCATTCAACACTGCCACCATCTGATGCCCATCTCTTGATCCCCAAAACTAAACTGGGTGTTTCTGGGGCTGGTATCACCAGTGCCACTACCTCCTGAGCTCCACTTCTTCCTCCTCACCACCAAACTGGAGAGGTTTGGGTGCACATCAGTGGTGCCACCACCTCCTGACCCACACCCCTTCCTCTCTGGCAGCTGTGGCACCATCACAGACGCTGGCCCTGGTTCCCTCAGCACCGTTTGCTGCCAGGGGCTCCGCGGTCGCTTTGTCACCGTGCTGCTGCCGGGCCAGGTGGACGCCTTGGTGCTGTGTGAGGTGGAAGTGATCCTTCAGGGCTGCCTTCCCTTGCCTGGAGGTGAGGAGCTCACCAGGGAGGGTTTGGTGAGGTGCTAACTGCAACCACCAACCTCTTTATGGTGATTCCAGCCCTCAATGTGGCTCTTGGCCACGCCGTGGCTCAGTCCTCCACCATCAATGCTGGAAGCTTGGCTGCCAATGCCGTGGATGGCAATAGTGATGCCAACTGGGACCATGGCTCCTGCTCCCACACTAAGAAGGAACCAGAACCATGGTGGAGGGTGGACCTGGGCCAGCGGCACCTCGTCTCTGCCGTCACCATCACCAACCGCCGTGACTGCTGCTGGGAGAGTCTCCTTGGTGCCCAGGTCCACGTTGGTGACTCCTTGGCTGACCGTGGCAAGCGCAACCCTGTGTGAGTGGGGTCCCCAGTGATGTCCCTCCCCCACCCTGAGCATGGCAAATGGGGGCTTTGAGGTGGGCACCACCACTGCCACCACCACCTGAGCTCCATTTCTTTCTCCTGGTACCAAATGGGGCTGTTGGAGGTTGGCATCACTAGTGCCACC
Source organism: Dryobates pubescens (assembly GCF_014839835.1). Taxonomy (NCBI): domain Eukaryota; kingdom Metazoa; phylum Chordata; class Aves; order Piciformes; family Picidae; genus Dryobates; species Dryobates pubescens. The sequence goes on from NC_071625.1 coordinate 4,064,278, forward strand.
ACTTCCTTAGCCTTCCAAACACTGGACAGGGAGGTTTTGAAGTTGGCATCACCAGTGCCACCATCTTCTGAGCCTCAGCTCTTCCTCATCAGCAGTTTAATTACCAAATGGGGCATGTTTTGGGTGGGCATCACCAGTGCCATCACCTCCCAAGACCCTTTTCTTCCCTCCCAGCACCAAATGGGGCTGTTTGATCACCATCTACCCAGCTCCATCTCTTCCTTCCCAGCACCAAACTGGGAAGTTTTGGTTTGGCAGCACCAGTGCCACCACCTCCTGAGCCTCATTTCTTCCTCTTGGTACCAAACTGGGGACTTTGGGTGGACATCACTGGTGCCAGCACCTCCTGAGCCTCACCTCTTCTTCCCTGGCAGCTGTGGCACCATCCTGGACACGGGGCCGGGTTCCACCAGCACCATCTGCTGCAACGGGCTGCCAGGTCGCTACGTCACCATCATCATTCCCGGCCGTGAGGATGCCCTCGTCCTCTGCGAGGTGGAAGTGACAACACGGAGCTGTGTCCCTCCACCTGGCGGTAAGGACCCCACATCCCCCCGCTGGAAAAGAGCTGGTACGTGCCGGCTAGCCACCGGTGCGTGCCAGGCAGGCAGCGGTGAGCGCCGACCTCACCGAGCCCCTCAGAGGTGATTTGATTCTTGGGAACACAGTGGGACACGGGGTGGGGATGTCCCCAGGCTGGTGGCACAGGTGGCCACTGGTGGCGAGGAAGATGCCATCATCCCATGGCATCTCCCAGCCCAAAACTTGGCCCTGCGGCGCCCGGCGGCACAATCCTCCAGCAGTGGCGGCGCCGGCGGCGCCATCAACGCCGTGGACGGGACCCGGGACGGGCGCTGGCAGCACGGGTCCTGCTCCCAAACCCAACTGCAAGAGGAGCCCTGGTGGAGGGTGGACCTCGGGCAGCGCCGCGCCGTGGCCGCCGTGGTGGTGAGGAACCGCCTGGACTGCTGCTGGCACCGGCTGAAGGGCGCCCAGGTCCACGTCGGCGACTCCCTCGCTGGCCACGGCACCAACAACGCCCTGTGAGTGCCACCGCGCCCGGCTGCTGGGCACTCGGCTGCTGGGCACTCGGCTGCTCTGACAGCCTCAGCCTGACAGCCTCATTTCCCCCGCCCTTTTGTCTCCCCCCTCCTTTTCCCCCCCCTCCTTTTTCCCCCCTCCTTTTTCCCCCCTCCTTTTTCCCCCCTCCTTTTCCCCCCCTCCTTTTCCCCCCCTCCTTTTCCCCCCCTCCTTTTCCCCCCCTCCTTTTCCCCCCCTCCTTTTCCCCCCCTCCTTTTCCCCCCCCTCCTTTTCCCCCCCCTCCTTTTCCCCCCCCTCCTTTTCCCCCCCTCCTTTTCCCCCCCTCCTTTTCCCCCCCTCCTTTTCCCCCCCTCCTTTTCCCCCCCTCCTTTTCCCCCCCTCCTTTTCCCCCCCTCCTTTTCCCCCCCTCCTTTTCCCCCCCTCCTTTTCCCCCCCTCCTTTTCCCCCCCTCCTTTTTCCCCCCTCCTTTTTTCCCCCCTATCCTTCCTCCTATTTTCCCCCTTTTTCACCCCCTCCTTCTCCTTCCCCCCTCTCGCAGCTGTGGCACCATCACGGACACCGGCCCCGGTTCCACCAGCACCGTTTGCTGCCGTGGCCTTCGCGGTCGCTACGTCACCATCACGGTGCCAGACCGAGAGGAGCAGCTCAGCCTCTGCGAGGTGGAGGTGCTGGAGGAAGGCTGCAGCGTGCTGCCGGGAGGTGAGCGCCGCCGCCGCCGCGACGCCGGCACGGTGGCTTTCGGCGGCACCACCACCTTCACCCAATCCCCGCAGCCCAGAACGTGGCCTTGGGCCGTCCGGCCACGCAGTCCTCGCTACTGGACCCCGGTAGCGGTGCCAGGAAGGCCGTGGACGGGAACCGGGACGGCGACTGGGAGCACGGCTCCTGCGCGCACACGGCAGAGGAGCCCGAGCCCTGGTGGCAGGTGGACCTCGGCCGCAGCCACAGAGTCTACGCCGTGCTGGTGCAGAACCGCCACGACTGCTGCTGGCACCGCCTCAAGGGTGCCCAGGTCCACGTGGGCGATTCGCTGGTCGACCACGGCCGCCGCAACCCTGTGTGAGCACCACCCCCGGCCCCGCCAGCGCCTCCCGCTCTGGGACCGCGCTGGCACAGCCTCATCCTCCTCATCTCTCTCCCCATCTTCCCTTCTGTCCTTCCTGCCTGCCTTCCTGCTTCTTCCTCTCTCCTTCCTCTCCCCCTTCCTCTTTTCCCCTCTCTCCTCTTCCTCCCTGGCAGCTGCGGCACCATCACAGATGCCAGCCCCGGTTCCCTCAGCACCGTCTGCTGCCAGGGGCTCCGCGGTCGCTTTGTCACCGTGGTGCTGCCGGGCCGGGTGGACGCCTTGGTGCTGTGTGAAGTGGAGGTGATCCGGCAGAGCTGCATCCCGCTGCCAGGAGGTGAGACCCACCACAGCCCACCACAAGCCAAAACCCCACCAAACCTCCACTGCAATCCCACCCCACCTCAACCAAACCTCCACCAAACACAGCTCCTCCCAAACCCCACCATGACCAAAACTCCACCACAACCCCACTAAATCTCACAACCACACACCAGAGCCCTACCACAACCCAACCAGCACTGCACCACACTCCCACCAGCATTCCACCAAACCAAACCTCCACCCAAATTCCACCCCTACCTCCACTCAAACCCAGTCTCCACCTCAGCCTCCACCCAACCTTCATCCAAACCTCCACCCAACCCCAACCTCCACCTAACCTCCATCCCATGACCCACCAACCCTCCCCACCCCATGCTTTTGGCAGCTCCCAACGTGGCACGGGACCAACGGGCAACTCAATCCTCCACCTCCACCAGCTCCGGTGTGGCCACCAAGGCAGTGGATGGCAACCGGGACGGCGTCTGGCACCACGGCTCCTGCAGCCACACGCGGCGAGAGCAGGAGCCCTGGTGGAGCGTGGACCTGGGCGCCCGGCACGCGGTGGCCACCGTGGTGGTGAAGAACCGGCAGGACTGCTGCTGGCAGCGCCTGAGGGGAGCCCAGGTCCACGTCGGGGACGCGGCGGCAGAGCGGGGCAAGGACAACCCCATGTGAGCCACAGCCGGGGGGTTTGGGGTGGGCATCACTGGTGCCACCATCTCCCCAGCTTCATCTCTTCATGCCCAGCACCAAATCTGGGCATTTTGGGGTGGGCATCACTGGTGCCACCATCTCCCCAGCTTCATCTCTTCATCCCCAGCACCAAATCTGGGCATTTTGGGGTGGGCATCACCAGTGCCACCATCTCCCCAGCTTCATCTCTTCATCCCCAGCACCAAATCTGGGCATTTTGGGGTGGGCATCACTGGTGCCACCATCTCCCCAGCTTCATCTCTTCATCCCCAGCACCAAATCTGGGCATTTTGGGGTGGGCATCGCCGGTGCCACCATCTCCCCAGCTTCATCTCTTCATGCCCAGCACCAAATCTGGGCATTTTGGGGTGGGCATCACCAGTGCCACCATCTCCTCAGCTTCACCTCTTCCATCCCCATGACCAAAAGGGGAGGGTTTGGGATGGGCATCACTGGTGCTGTCCTGTCATGAGCTCTATCTCTTCATCCTCATAACCAAAAGGGGGCATTTGTGGTAGGCATCACCACGGCCACCATCTCCTGACCCCCACCTCTTTCTCCCTGGCAGCTGTGGCATCATCACAGACACCAGTCCAGGTTCTCTCACCACCCTCTGCTGCCACGGGCTGCCCGGCCGCTACGTCACCATCACCATCCCCGGGCGGGAGGAGGCCTTGGCACTGTGTGAGGTTGAGGTCTACGGTGTCTTGCCCGAGCTCTGAGGGTTTGTGGTGGGGATGAGAGACAGGTGCTGTGTCCCCAGAGCCACCCCATGGTGGCCACCACAATAAACACCACTCTAGCCACCAGTTGTGATGTCCTTAGGTTCCCACCAGCATGGTTATGGTCATGATGTCATGGTGGTAGGGCATGGATTCAGGAGAAGGCTTGGATGAAGGTGGCATGGAAATGGGTGAGGGCCAAAAGAACACTCTTCAGCGTAGCAGCTGGTGGCAGAAGTGACACCCTGGGGTGGGGGGACACCAAAAGGCAAGTGGGCACCAAGCCCCAGCTGGCCTCCAAAATGCAACCTGTCACCAAAACCCAACTGGGCCACCAACACCCAACTGGCCATCAAGACCCAACTGTCCCAACCTGCTTGACCCAACCCAACCTCCCAGCTCCATCCAGTCCCCTTCACCAACCCCAAACCCAGTGCCAAGCAGTACCATCCAGCCCCCAAACGTCCAACCTCCAACCTTAACCTCCCACTTCCAACCAGTTCCCAACCTCCCAGCCCCACCCAGACCTCCACCCACCCCCTCCCACCACCCAACCCAATCCATCTCTCACCATCCCATGAGCCCTGGGCACATCCCACCCACAACCCAGCCCCAAAACATCAACCCCAAGGGCCACCCACAATCATCCTCACCACCCTCCCACCACCTCTCCCCCAGCTCCCAGTCCCCAGCCCCCCTGCACCTACACCACGTGCTGGGTGCCCTCGGGCTGCCCGAACTCGCTCCCCGGGGCCAGCAGCACCCCGGTGGCCTCCAGCAGCTGCTGGCAGAAGAAGACATCAGGCTCCAGGCCCAGCTCCTGGGGACAAGGGGCAGGAAGGGCACCCTCAGACAGGGCTGGTGGCACCTCTGCCCACCATCCCCTCTCTCCCTGCGTGTCTCCAGGACACCAAAGCTTCCATGGTGTCCATAGCCCTGGAGAGCCTCCATGGCCCCAGGCTGTCTCCTGGCCCCAGGAGGGCCCACACCACTTCCACAGTGTCCCATGTCATGAGCTGGCTCCTGGCCCCAAGGTGCCTTATGCTCTGGGGTGTCCCACCTCCCCATGGTGTCCCATCTCCATGGTACCCCACATGTCCCCCAAGCCCCCCAGCCACGCCTGTGCCCCCCAGGCTGTGGTCCCCCCATGTCCCCGCGGGGCTCACCTGGGCCTGGCGCAGGGCGCGGGGCGGCAGCCGGAGCCGGGGGCAGGCGCGGGCACCGCCCTGGCCGGGCTGGCAGCGGAGGGACCCTTGGGCCAGCACCTCCTGCAGCAGCTGCCACTGCTGGGCCAGGTGATGGCACAGCCTCTGCCGCTGCTGAGGGGAACTGGGTCAGCTGGGGGGGCATGGGGAGGGACTGGGGGGAGATGGAGATGGAGCTGGGAAGGGCATGGAGATGGAGGTGGGGATAGGATGGAGATGGTCATGGGGGTATAGATGGTGATGTGGTGGGATCAAGATGGGGATGTGGAAAAACAGGCTGGGAAAGAGATGAGATGGAGATTGGGATGGGATGGAGATGGGATGGGGATGAAGATGTGGGGATGGAATAGGGATAGAGATGGAGCAGGGATGGGATGAATGGGGATGGAGGTGGCCTTGGAGGTAGAGATGAAAAGGTGATGGAAAGAACTGGGATGAGGATGGAGACGGAATAGGATGAGGATGGAATGGAGATGGTCATGGGGTGGAGATGGGGTGGGATTGGAATAGGATGAAGCAGGTTGAGGTGGGATGAGGTAGTGCTGGAGGTGGGATGCATGAACTGGGACTGGATGGGGGTGGGATGGAGATAGGGGGCGGTGGGATGGAATGGTGATGATCATGGTGCAGAGTTGGAGATGGAATGGGATAGAAGATGAATAGAGATAGAAATGAAGATGGAACCCCTGTACCATCTCCCACCTCCTCCAGGGCCTGCTGGATGGGATCCCCTTTATCAGGAGGCCCCATGAGGATGTCCAGCAGGATCCTTCCCAGGACACAGGGCCGGGGGATGGACTGTGCCAGCTGGAAGGGTCTCACCACAGCCTGCTCCACGTTCACCAGCTCCAGGAACCCCACACGGAAACCACTCCTGGTGGGGTAGGACATGGACTTTCTTCTCATCCCACTTCACCACCCACCAGCCCAAGCACATCTCTGGTCCCACCACTCACTCGCCAGCAATGCTCTTGGAGAGGGAGTAGAAGGAGATGATCTGGATGGTGGAGGAGAAGGGGGCACCCATCTCCCACAGCACCCTCTTGAACGACACGAAGGGGTGGTCGGGATTGAAGGCTCGGTCCTGCTGCCCCTGTGGCACCCAGAGGTCAGGAGAAGAGAAGGTGAAGGCCAAGGCCACCCCCCAGCACCCAGCACCAGCACCCACCTCATCTGCCAGCAGCAGGAGCTTCTCCTCGGCCACCAGCTGGATGATGTCCACCATGTTCTGCCGGCTCAGCACATGCCCTGCCAGAGGACACACCCTGGTGTCCTCCCATCCACGCTTGTGGAACCCACTGGTGTCCCCCCAGTCACACCTGAGGAGGTCCCTGCTGTCTCACATCCACACGAGGAGGAGGAGCCAACTGCTGTCCCCACAGTCACCTGTGAGGAACCCACTGCTGTCCCTGCACCCACACGTGGCAAACTCACCTGTGGGGTCCCCAGGGTTGACCACGCAGAGCACCTTGGGGTGGCACCTGGCCCGTGCCCGCCGCAGCTCCTGCCTCACCATGCCCACGTCCACAGCCCAGCCCTGCTCCTCGGCCAGTGGGTAGGGCACGGCCACCGCCCCTGCCAGCCCCGCGGCCCTGGCATGGACTGGGGGACCTGGCACTGGCACCAGCACCCCGGTGGGACACGCAGAGGTCACATCCACCAACAGTGACATCACGAACTGGGGTAAGGGATGGAGGTGAACTTGCAGGTGTCCACCATGATGAGTTGCTGAGTTCCACCATGGGGGTGAGCTGGTGGAGGTATCCACCACGGGGATGAGCTGGTGGAGCATTCACCATGGGGATGAGCTGGTGGAGGTAACCACCATGGGGATGAGCTGGTGGAGGGTTCACTGTGGGGATGAGCTGGTGGAGGGTTCACTCTGGGGATGAGCTGGTGGAGGGTTGACTGTGGGGATGAGCTGGTGGAGGTATCCACCATGGGGATGAGCTGGTGGAGGGTTCACCATGGGGATGAGCTGGTGGAGGGTTCACTGTGGGGATGAGCTGGTGGAGGTATCCACCGTGGGGATGAGCTGGTGGAGGTATCCACCATGGGGATGAGCTGGTGGAGGGTTCACTCTGGGGATGAGCTGGTGGAGGGTTCACCGTGGGGATGAGCTGGTGGAGGGTTCACCATGGGGATGAGCTGGTGGAGGGTTCACCATGGGGATGAGCTGGTGGAGGGTTCACTGTGGGGATGAGCTGGTGGAGGTATCCACCGTGGGGATGAGCTGGTGGAGGTATCCACCATGGGGATGAGCTGGTGGAGGGTTCCACCATGGGGATGCACTGGTTGTTGCACTGTGACAAGCTGGTAGGTTGCACCATGGGGTTGAGTTGGGAGAGGTGTCCACTATGGGGACGAGGTGATGGGTTGTACCATGACGAAATGGGGAGCTCTAGCATGAGAATGACCTGCTGGGGGTTCCACCATGGGGATGAGCTGGCAGGGAGCTGGTCTCACGGGGCCGCGGTGCTCACCGGGAGCATGCTGGAGGTGCCGTTGGTGAGGACGATGCTGTGGGGGTCGCTGGGGACGCCATCATCACGGCGCTGGAGGAACTGCGCCACCCGCCTTGGGACAGCCACTGCGCGGTGCTCGTGGTTGTAACCGCCTGGGCACAGGGACGGCGGCACTGACGGGCGCCCCCCAGACGCCACGGGACCACCCCGTGGCCCCCATCCCGTGATGGTCTCACCACGGATGGGACACCTCAGTGGGGTTGGCAGTGGGCACCATGTGGGGTTGGGTATCCAGCAGGTTGTGGTGTGGTACCCCGTGGGACCAGGCACCCCACAGCTCTGACTGGATACCCCATGGACCATACTGGGCACCCTGTGGGCACCCTGTGGGACTGGGCACACCATAACTCATCCTGGGCACCCCACAGCTCTCATACTGAGCACCCTGTAGGCATCCTGTGGGACTGGACACCCCATAGCTCACACTGGGCACTCCATGCGCACCCCACAGCTCATGCTGGGCACCCCATGGACCATACTTGGGCACCCTGTGTGACTGGGCACCCCATGGACACCCCACGACCCCTACTGGGCACCCCAGTAGCCATGCCAGGTCCTACCAATGTTGCCGGCTTCCATCTCCTGCAGGATTCTCCGTGCCCGGCACCGGGCACCCTCGGGCACCGCAGGGTCCTCCAGCAGCGCAGGGTAGGTGCAGGCGGCTGCAATCTGGGTGACAGGGACCTGGGCTGGCACCAGGCTGGGCACACGGTGGCGCTTCGTCGGTGCTAACTCCGGTGCCCAGCAGTACCTGGCGTAGGATGGTCACTGGTGCCAGTCCCATAGCGTGAGCGTCGTCACTGCTGCCGTCCAGGGGGCCGTCGGGCACTGGGGGTGGCACCGGTGGAACGGCTGGCACCGGTGTCCCCGGCGTCCTCTCGGCCATGGCTGTTCCCGTGGGCAAGTGCCAGGGGGTGGGAAAGGGGCGGGGAACCGGGAGGGGAATGGGGAAATGAAGGAGGGAAACTGGGAGGGGAATAGGGAGAGGGAGGAGGGAAATTGGGAGGAAATAGGGAAATGAGGAGGGGAAGTGGAGAGGAATGGGGAGGGGTACCGGGAGGGCAAGAGGGAAATGCGGCTCGGAACTGGGAGGGTTAGGGGGTGGGTAATGGGGACGGTGACTGGGAGGGCAAGAGGGGAAGGGGGCGGGGAAGAGGGAGGGTTCGAGGGGGGTATAACCGGGGGGCAGGGTGGAAGCCAATCCTGTCTGAGGAGCAGCCGCAGCCTGGGCTGGACCGAGGGCAGCGGCAGGTGGAACGGGCGGCTGCCTCCTGCCCCTCTGCTGTGGTGAGACTCCAGGAGAGCTTCATGCAGCTCTGAGGTCCTCAGCACAGGAGCGACAGGGACCTGCTGGAGAAGGTCCAGAGGAGGCCACGGAGATGGTCAGAGGGTGGAAGGACTCTACTGTGAGGCCAGGCTGAGAGAGTTGGGGTTGGAGAAGAGAAGGTTCCAGGGAGACCTTCTGGTGGCTTTCCAGGACTTCAAGGGGGCTCCAGAAAGATGGGGAGGGACTTGGTCAAGGAGTGTGGTGATAGGACCGGGGCTGATGGCTTCAAGCCGGAGAAAGGGACATGGAGACTGAGCTGAGGAGGAAATCCTGCCCTGGGAGGGTGTGGGGACCCTGGCCCAGGCTGCCCAGGGAGGTGGGAGGTGGCCCAGCCCTGGCACCACCCCAGGTCAGCTTGGCTGGGGCTGTGAGCAACCTGCTGTGGCTGGAGATGTCCCTGGGTAGGACCTGACGGACTTTGAAGGTCCCTCACAAGCAGTCTGAGGTCCTAGGAGTGGGGGTGGAGAGCTGGGGGGGAGCTGGGAGGGGCAGAGGCAATGGAGCAGGGCGCTGGGAGGGGAACAGGACCATGGGGCGGGGGAGTGGGTGGGTTAGGGGGCAGGTAACGAGCCAGAAACTGGGAGGGGAGTAGGGAAATGGTGCAGGGGAGTGGGGAGCTGGGGTGGGGAACTGGGGAGGACACTGAGGTAGGCAGGGGGTATAACGGGCCCCAGTAAGAGGGGGGCACCAGGCTGGGCAATAGGGCTGGAGCTGAGCTAATGGGAGGCACTGGGTGGATACTGGTGTGGGTGGAGATCACCTCCCTCATGTCCCCCACTCCCAGTGGTGTCCCCATGTCACCCTGCACGGACCAGGCACCTTTGTACCAGGTGCCCCCCGTACTACCCAGTCTGGCCACACACCACCAAGCTCCTAACCATTAACCAGAGCCACCTCCCCCAGTTGTCCAATGAGCCACATTGACCCATGGCCACCACCCAAATTCCAGCTCCTGGCCCGGCCATGGCGGCAGTTGGCACCTCAGGAGATGCCAGTGGCTCCCCCCCAGCTCTGCTGAACCCCAGGAGATGGCACCCACCCCTGTCCCCACTGCAGACTCTGCTGGAGCAGGCCACCACCATCGAGGAGGAGCTGGCCCAGGTGAGACCACCACAGGACCTCCAAGGGCACCCATGGCCATCCAGGGGTCACCATGGCCACCCAGAGCTCTGTGGGACCCCACAGGTCCCCACAGTCCCCCATGGCCACCTCTGGCCACCAAGAGCCCCATGAGACCCACAGACACCCAAGGTTAACCATGGTAATCCACATGACCCCCATGGCCCACCATCATCCCACCAGCCCAGGGCTCCCCACAACCACTCAGGGGTGCCCACGGTCACACAAGCCTCCATGGGAGCTCCTTCAGAGTCCTAAGGGTCACCATGACCACCCACATGGTCACTCAGAGCTTCATGGGGACCCCCAGACCACCATGGTCACAGGCTTACATGTGCAGCCATGGTCCTACACTCCACAACCACGCAGGGGTCCCCAGTGGCCACCTGTGGTCCCAGAACTCCACAGGTCCCTATGGTCACCTGTGGCTCTAGAGCTCTAAAAGGTCCTTATGGCTACCCAGGGCTCCCACAGGTCTTCATGGTCACCCACAGACTCCAAACCCCATGGGTCTCCATGCCTATGCATAGTACCAGATCCCCCCTGAGCCCCATGTCCACCCATGGCCCACCCAGACCCTCACAGGTCCCCATGGCCAACCAGAATCCTGCCATGGGGTCCTCCCTCCATCATGGGGTCCTCTCCAAACCCTTCATCTCTGTCACCTGGGATTTTGGGGGAGAGGAGAGGGGGGCATAGTGGGATGGGAGATAGTATCCCCACTGAGCCCCCTCCTGTCCCCCAGGGCCAGGACAAGCCCTTCACTGAGGTCATCTGCTGCTATTCTGGGGACGCAGCTGCCACCGGCCACCAGCCCCTCACCATCCTCCAGCAGGTAACTGAGCCCCACCTGACCCATGCTGGGTGTCCCCCAAGCCAGACATGGGGCACAGCTGGACACAGCACCCCCCTCCAGCACCCTGGGGATGGGTGGTAGGACCAGATCTTGGCCCCTCCCTGGCGTCAGTGAGGGGTTGTGACCATGGGTGGTGGCTGGCTCCATGTAGGTGGCTGCCATCTGTGCCTACCCCACGCTGCTGGGTGCTGAGGACATGCCAAGGGAGGCCAAGCGCCGTGCAGGCCAGATCCTGCAGCACCTGCAGGGTGGTAGCCCAGGTATGGTGGAGGTGGACATGTCATGTGGGGGGCAACCAGCCCTGTGGATGGCATGGGGGAGGACACTGGATTCCCCATCCCCATCGCATGTCAGCTCACCTCCATCCCATCTCCAGCCTCATCCCATCCCCATCCTATGTCCATCTCCACCCCATGGCCATCTTCATCCCAGTCCCAGTTCATCACATCCCATCTCCACCCCCAGGAGCCTACAATCTGGAGTATGTCACCGACAGGGTGGCCCCAACAGTGGCACAGTACCTGGCACGGAGGGATGGAGGCGTCCCCAGCGACCCCTGCTGCATCTTCCCCTGCAGTGGCACCGCGGCTGCCCTGGTGGTGAGTGTGGCACTGGGATGTGGTGGTGGCACCTCCATGACCATAAGAACACCAATGACCTACCTACCTGTCTGTAGGTTGCACATGATGGTGGCAACTCCATGGCCATGAGGATACCCAAGACCCTCTAGCCATGGTGGTGAGCCTGGCACTGGGAGATGGTGGTGGCATCTTTATGGCCATAGGGACACCAAGGACTTTCCAGCCATGGTGATGAGTCTGGCATGAGGAGCTGGTGGTGGCACCTCCATGGCCATGTGGACACCATAGAGACACAGAGGATCCTCCAGCCATGGTGATGAGCCTGGCACAGGGATACGATAGTGGCACCTCCATAGCTATAGGGACACCAAGGACCTTCTAGCCATGGTGTTGGGCCTGGCACTGAGATATTATGGTGGCACCTCCATGGCCATGAGGTCACCAAGGATCTTCTGGCCATGGTGATGAGCCTGGCACAATGACCTGGTGATGACACCTCCATGGCCATGCAGCCACCTAGGGACACAGTGGATTCTCCAATCATGGTGATGAACATGGCACTGGCACATGATGGTGGCAACTCCATGGCCATGAGGATACCAAAGACCTTCTAGCCATGGTGGTGAGCCTGGCACTGGGAGGTGGTGGTGGCATCTTCATGGCCATAGGGACACCAAGGACTTTCCAGCCGTGGTGATACTGGTGGTGCCACCTCCATGGCCATGAGGCCACCAAGGACCTTCTAGCTGCAGTGGCTCTTCCTGGCAGGACACCATGTCACTGTTGGTGGATGTGACCTCAGCGTGTCCCACCGGGGTGCTGGTGCCAGTGCCAGGTCCCCCAGTCCATGCCAGGGCCGCGGGGCTGGCAGGGGCGGTGGCCGTGCCCTACCCACTGGCCGAGGAGCAGGGCTGGGCTGTGGACGTGGGCATGGTGAGGCAGGAGCTGCGGCGGGCACGGGCCAGGTGCCACCCCAAGGTGCTCTGCGTGGTCAACCCTGGGGACCCCACAGGTGAGTTTGCCACGTGTGGGTGCAGGGACAGCAGTGGGTTCCTCACAGGTGACTGTGGGGACAGCAGGGAGCTCCTCACAGGTCACTGTGGGGACAGCAGGGAGCTCCTCACAGGTGACTGTGGGGACAGCAGTGGGTTCCTCACAGGTGACTATGGGGACAGCAGGGAGCTCCTCACAGGTGACTGTGGGGACAGCAGTGGGTTCCTCACAGGTGACTGTGGGGACAGCAGGGAGCTCCTCACAGGTGACTGTGGGGACAGCAGTGGGTTCCTCACAGGTGACTGTGGGGACAGCAGGGAGCTCCTCACAGGTGACTGTGGGGACAGCAGTGGGTTCCTCACAGGTGACTGTGGGGACAGCAGGGAGCTCCTCACAGGTGACTGTGGGGACAGCAGTGGGTTCCTCACAGGTGACTGTGGGGACAGCAGTGGGTTCCTCACAGGTGACTGTGGGGACAGCAGGGAGCTCCTCACAGGTGACTGTGGGGACAGCAGTGGGTTCCTCACAGGTGACTGGGGGGTCAGCAGTGGGTTCCTCACAGGTGACTGGGGGGTCAGCAGTGGGTTCCTCACAGGTCACTGTGGGGACAGCAGGGAGCTCCTCACAGGTGACTGTGGGGACAGCAGGGAGTTTCTGATGTGTGGATCATAGAATCATAGAGTTGTTAGGGTTGGAAGGGAGCTCAAGGCTCAGCCAGTTCCAACCCCGCTGCCATGACCAGGGACACCTCACACCACAGCAGGTTGCTCACAGCCACATCCAGCCTGGCCTTGAAAACCTCCAGGGGTGAGGCTTCCACCACCTCCCTGGGCACCTCCTGGGGAAGAACTTCTTCCTCACATCCAATCTGAATCTACCCATTCTGTTTGTTCCATCCCCCCCAGTCCTATCACTCCCTGACACCCTCAAAAGTCCCTCCCCAGCTTTCTTGTAGCCCCCTTCAGATAGATGGGGGACAGCATTTGGCTCCTCATGTCTGGATGGGGGGGACACCAGTGAAGCTCCTCGTGGGTGACTGGGGGGACACCAGAGAGTTTCTCATGTCTGGATGGGGGACAGCATTTGGCTCCTGGTGTGTGGCTGGGGGGCCTCCAGTGAAGCTCCTCATGTGGATGGGAGGACACCAGGGTGTGTCCTCTGGCAGGGCATGTGCTGAGCCGGCAGAACATGGTGGACATCATCCAGCTGGTGGCCGAGGAGAAGCTCCTGCTGCTGGCAGATGAGGTGGGTGCTGGGTGGGGGAGTGGCCCTGGCATCCACCTTATCTTCTCCTGACCTGTGGGTGCTGCAGACGGAGCAGGACCGAGCCTTCGATCCCGACCGCCCCTTCGTGTCGTTCAAGAGGGTGCTGTGGGAGATGGGTGCCCCCTTCTCCTCCACCATCCAGATCATCTCCTTCTACTCCCTCTCCAAGGCACTTGGGGGGTGAGTCTGGATCTCCCCAACCCCTCCAGACCTTCCAGAACCTCCTCTTTCATGTGGCTCCGTTCATCTCCACCTCCAGAGGTGGTTTCCGAGCAGGTTTCTTCGAGCTGGTGAACATTGACCCAAGTGTCCTCAAGGGCTTCTACACCTGGGGGCTGTCTGTCTACCCCTGCATCGTGGGCCAGGTGATGCTGGAGACAGCCCTGGACCTTCCACTGCCCACCGAGGCTTCCTACCCTGACTGGGAGGAGGTAGGTGACACTGGGCCCCTCTGGGTGCCGCTGAGAGCTGTGGGACCTGCGGGTGGCAGGAGGTGGTGGTCCAAGTGGTGCCCCTAGCATTCTATGATTCTGTGATCTCCATCCCCATCCCATCTCCAACTCTACCCCATGCCCATCTAGTCCCCATTCATCCATTCCTTCCCATCCCATTTATCTCACCTTCATCCTCATCTCATTTCAGTTCCATTCCATGACCATCCCAACCCCAGCTCCATTTCCTTCTCTATTCTCATTCCATCCCATCTCCATCTCCTCTCCTCTTCCAGTGGCACCCCAGCCCATCTCCATCTCTACCTCCATGACCATCTCCATCCCCTCACAGTTCATCTCCATCCCCTCACAGCTCATCGCTATCTGCTCTTCATCTCCATCTGTTACCTCCATGGCCATCTTCATCCCCAGCCTGTCTCCATCCCATCTCCATCTCCACCTCCATGCCATCCCTCCTCCACCTCCCTCTCCCATCTCCATTCCCATCCCATCTCCACCTCCCCCCAGTCCCTCCCCATGCCCCCCCAGCTGACCCAGTTCCCCTCAGCAGCGGCAGAGGCTGTGCCATCACCTGGCCCAGCAGTGGCAGCTGCTGCAGGAGGTGCTGGCCCAAGGGTCCCTCCGCTGCCAGCCCGGCCAGGGCGGTGCCCGCGCCTGCCCCCGGCTCCGGCTGCCGCCCCGCGCCCTGCGCCAGGCCCAGGTGAGCCCCGCGGGGACATGGGGGGACCACAGCCTGGGGGGGCACAGGCGTGGCTGGGGGGCTTGGGGGACATGTGGGGTACCATGGAGATGGGACACCATGGGGAGGTGGGACACCCCAGAGCATAAGGCACCTTGGGGCCAGGAGCCAGCTCATGACATGGGACACTGTGGAAGTGGTTTGGGCCCTCCTGGGGCCAGGAGACAGCCTGGGGCCATGGAGGCTCTCCAGGGCTATGGACACCATGGAAGCTTTGGGATGTCCTGGAGACACGCAGGGAGAGAGGGGATGGTGGGCAGAGGTGCCACCAGCCCTGTCTGAGGGTGCCCTTCCTGCCCCTTGTCCCCAGGAGCTGGGCCTGGAGCCCGATGTCTTCTTCTGCCAGCAGCTGCTGGAGGCCACCGGGGTGCTGCTGGCCCCGGGGAGCGAGTTCGGGCAGCCC
Organism: Dryobates pubescens; assembly: GCF_014839835.1. Classification (NCBI taxonomy): domain Eukaryota; kingdom Metazoa; phylum Chordata; class Aves; order Piciformes; family Picidae; genus Dryobates; species Dryobates pubescens. The sequence continues at coordinate 4,079,587 of NC_071625.1, forward strand.
GAGGGCACCCAGCACGTGGTGTAGGTGCAGGGGGGCTGGGGACTGGGAGCTGGGGGTGGGAGGGGGTGGGTGGAGGTCTGGGTGGGGCTGGGAGGTTGGGTTGGGTCAAGGAGGTTAGGACAGTTGGGTCTTGGCCACATGGGCGTTGGTGGACAGTGGGTGTCTTGGTGACCAGCTGGGTCTTGGGGGCCCATTGGGTTTTGGGTCTGGCTGTGTCTTGGGGGCCCAGTTAGTCTTGAAGGCTAAGTTGGAGCATGAGGAAGTCCCTACTGGGAGGACTAGGGGGCAGAAGGTGTTGAGGACCTCAGGGTTTGGCCAACAGTGGGTGGTTGGGGGGACAACAGACCTGGGGTAGGAGAAACCATGTCCTCCCCTTGCCCACCCCCAGGGTGTCACTGCTGCCATCGGCCACCACGCTGGTGCAGGTTCTTCTGGCCCTCACCCACTTCTATGCCACCTTCATCCAAGACTTCTCCTGAGGAGGGGGTGAGCCACCCCAGCCCTGTGTCACCCCTCAGTCCTATTAAAGCCTGTAGATGCCACCATGCCCCTTGATGGATCCATGTCACAAGTCTGGGGGGGGTGTCTCAACCCAGCCCTGGTGGGGCAGAAGAAGATGCCCGTGGGTGGTCAAGCAGGATGGTCACTAACCTTTTATTGCTGGAGTGAACGCTGGGGGTTCCCCCCAAACACTTGCTGTCTCCTGAGGGAACTTAGGGCCAGCAGGGTGGGGGGACACCAGCCCCAGGACAGGAGGAGTCCTCATGTCCCACCCAAAAGGCATGAAGAGGTTGAAGGCACTTGAAGACCACCAAGAACATCCCGGGGCAGGGGTCCAGCCGGTAGCACCCAGGGCTTGGTGGGGGTGCTGGGGGAGTGATGTTGGTGTTAGGAGAACTCCTTGACAAACTTGGTGTAGAAGCTGCTGAGCTTCTCCAGCAGGACCTTGAGCTTCTCAGTAGGTGGCAGGATGGTCATCCTAGGGGTACAGGAAGGGAGTAGAACCAGGGTTGGGTGGGGGGACAGCACCTGGAGCCCCATCTCTCCATCTGTGGCCATAAACAAGTCCCTCACCACCTTACACCCAACCCACCCACGGAGCACACAAGCCCCTCTCCCTGCTCCACCAGACCTTGGACCCTCCTTCCCCAGCTGAAGGCAAAGGTCTTGGAGGTGGGAGTCCACCTCCCTATCTCCATCTGGGACCTACAAGAAGTTTCTCACCGTCCTTCACTCAACCCATGCAGACCTGAGTCCCCTGTGTTCCTCCAGACCTTACACCCTTCCCCCCTCCCCAGCTGAGCACAAAGCTGTTGGGGTTGGTGCCCAGCCCCATATCTCCATCTGGGATGCTCAACCCCACCCCTGCCCTAGCACCCACCGGAAGTGGAAGGTGCCCTCTTGCTGCCCGAAGCCGCTGCCTGGCACCACGCAGATCCCTGTCTCCTCCAGCAGCTTCATGCAGAAGAACATGTCTGGGGCTTGGCCCTGCTCCTGCAGTAGGGGCCTGGGCTCAGCACCACCACCAGCTGACCTGGGTGGCTTCTCTGGAGCTCGGACCCAGGGGTGGGGCTGGGCTCAGCATCACAGGGCACGGAGGACATCATGGATCACCTGCTGGGACTCATCTTGGGCAACATTATGGACACCAGGACGGGTCTTGGCCAGCCCCACAGCACCCAGGACTCATCTTGAGCAGCCCCCATGGCCACCAGGACGGATCCCACCCAATCCCAGGGACACGAGGGACGGATCCCACCCAACCCAGTGGCCCCCAGGGACGACAGCCACCAAGCCCCACAGCCCCTGGGACAGATCTTACCCAACCTGTGGGCCCAAGGAACGGCTCCCATCAACCCCCTGTCCCCCAGGATGGATCCCACCCGCCAGCAGGTGCCCCGGGGGGCGGCAGGGCAGGGGCACCTTGGCGGCGGCGCAGGCGCGGGGCGGGAGGTGGATGCGGGGGAAGGAGTACATGGCGCCCTGCACCGGGTTGCAGGAGATCCCGGGGGTGCGGTTGAAGATCTCCTGGGTCAGCTGTGCCTTGTGGGCCAGGTTGCCAAGCACCTCCTTCTTCTCCTGCCAGGACATCCAGGCTGGGGACACTGCCAGCCCCAGCACTTCCCAGCCTCCCCCTCACCCCATCCCATTCAGTGTCGTCCCAACACTATCCCTATCTGCACTTCATCCCCATCCCAACTGTCCTCGTCTTCATCCCATTCCCAGCTCCATCCCATTCCCATCTCATCTTCATCTCCATCCCATCCCTCCTCATCCTCATCCCATTCCCATCCCAATCTCCACTCTCATGTCCCTCCCATCCCAACCATCCCCATCTCCATCCTCATCCCATCTTCATTCCCATCCTGGCCCATCTCATACTCATCTTCATCCTACCCAATCTCATCCCAGTTCATCTCATCCCTTCTCTATCCCCATCCTCATCTTCACCCCCTCCACATCTCCATCCCCATCCTCATCTTCATCCCATCTCCCTCCCCAGCCTCATCCCATCTTCATTCCCATCCTGGCCCAATCTCATCCTACTTCATCTCATTCCATCTCTATCCCCATCCTCAGCTTCATCCCCTCCACATCTCCGTTTCCCATCCCAGTTCATCTCATCTCCAGCCTCATCCCATCCCCATCCCATCCCCATTCTCACAGCCATGAAGAGTTCATATGATGGCTCCCCAGGTTGTGGTGGATCAACGACGGCGTCCAGCAGGATCTGCCCTGGCACTGGTGGACACAACCTCACTGACACCAACTTGGACAGCTGCTGGTGGACCTCAGGGTCCATGTTCACCACCTCCACATAGCCACCACGGAATCCACACCTGGCATGGACATGGCCCATGGTGGTACCAACCACAACCCATGGGGTGGGAGGATGTGGGTGGGACCCTGTGAGTGGAGACCCACAGACAGACAAGAAACTGCCAGGCTGTGGTATCTTAAGTCCTCTGAGACCCACACGGCTGTGGCATCACTATCTCCACCCCTAGGATCCATGGGGCCATGGCATCACCATCCCCAATCCATGGTGAGACCCATGGGGTGGTGTCATCATCACCTTCACCCTAAGGGATCCATAGGGTTGGAGTATCTGTCAGGGGGCTATGGCATCATCTCCTCCATGGTATGCAACCCATCAGGTGGTGGCATCACCACCCATAGGGCCACAGCATCACCATCTCCACCCCATGAAGTGGTGCCATCACCATCCTTGCACCAACCCTTGGACCCATGGCTCAGGTGATCTCCATCCCCATGGCAGCTCTGTGGCAGCATGAGAAACTGTGAGACCATGGCCACCCACCCCTGAGGTGACAGAGTCAAGGACAAAGTGGGACTCACTCTCCCATGAAGCCCTTGGAGATGGAGTGGAAGGACGCCAGCTCCACCGCCTCTCTGTATGGTGGCCCCATCTCAAACAGGACCTTCTTGAAGGAGTGGAAAGCTGAGCCCTCGGCATAGATGTTGTCCTGGTAGACCTGGGTGGTGGGAGAGGACAGTGAGGAGTCACCTAAGGGATCACCCCGAGGGTTGGGGGACACCCTATGGGTGCTCCTCACCTCGTCAGCCATCAGGAAGAGCTTCTCCTCATAGGCAAACTTGATGACATCCTCGATGCACTGGCGGCTCTGGACCTGCCCTGAGGGACATGGTGGTGTGGGACAATGTGTGGCTGCCACTGGCAGCTCCAGTTCCCATACTGGTGTGATTCTGGGGGAGCCCCACTTTGGGGGCTGGGTTTGGGAGGGTTCCCAGTAGAGCACTTGGAGGTCCAGTCCCAGCACTGGGTGGGACTGGCTGGGCATTGGGGGTCCTAGCAAGTTACTGGAGGGGTCCAGTCCAACCTTGGGGTTCCAATTCCAGTCTTGGATCTCACCCCATCCCAGGTGTCCCACCCCAGGTGTCCCCATCCCAGGTGTCCCATCCCAACCCGGCTGTCCCAGTCCCATTCCACGTGCCCCAGTCCAGTCTTGGGGTCCCAGCCCAGTCTCAAAGTCGCAGTCCAAGCCCAGGGTCCCATTTCCAGCCCCCAGGTCCCATCCCAACCCGGCCACCTCCACCCCAGCCTGGGCGTCCCTCCGCGCGGCGGGGGCCGGGGGCAGGTACCGGTGGGGTTGCCGGGGTTGATGATGCAGAGGACGCGGGGGCAGCAGCGGCGCCGGCCCTCGGTCACCGCGCGGCGCAGCTCCGCCACGTCCAAGGCCCAGCACTTGTCCTCGGCCAGGTAGTAGTTGAGCTGGACAGCGCTGAGCTCGGCGATGGCTGCCGAGTACAGGGGGTACTGAGGGATGGGCACCAGCACCCCCGTCCGGGTCGGACCTTCCCCGGCCACCAGCAGCTTCAGGATGCTCTGCGGGGCGAAGGCGGCACAGAGACGGCATGAGGAACGTGGGGGGAGAGGGTGGGGCGGGGTTAGAGAGGGCTTGAGTGCGGGGAGATGGTCAGTGAGGGGTGGGGTGAGGGGGAGGTGGAGCTGATGGGCATGGGGACAGGGTGGTGGCATGGAAGGGAGAGGGAGGTCATGGGGACGTGGTGTGGAGTGGAGACATCGTGGGGATGTGGTTGGTGAGGGCATGGGATGGTGTGGAGATGAAGGTCATGGGGACCAGGGTGGTGTGGGCATGGGGACAATGAGGGGGACAGTGGTGGCATGGGGTGGTGTGGAGATGGAGGGCATGGGCACCGCAACATGGGGATGGTATGGGCATGAGGGTGCCAAGGTCATGGGGACAACATGGGAACCCCGTTGGTGTGGGGACAAGGACACTGTGGGCATGGGGACAGGGATGATGGGGGCATTGGGATGGCATGGGGACAGCGTGGCCATGGGGACAGGGACAGTACAGGGAGCAGGGAGCTGGTGCAGGCCCCACAGAGGTGTGGGGACAACAGGGAGGAGGTGTGGGGCCACCATGGAGGCATGGTGACACCCAAGAGGAATGGGGACACCAAGGAGACATGGGGATACCAAGGAGGAATGGGGACGCCAAGGACACATTGTCCCCAACACCATCCCCTCATCCTTTTGGCGCTGCCAAGTCCATGGGGCTGGTGCCAACCATGGCACAAAGGTCCCTTTGTGGGCTCCCAGCGTGGGAACGAGCCCAGGGTTGGTGGCAGGCAGCCCAGGGGAGGCTGGTGACAAGGAGGAGGGGGGATGTCACCGCACCACGATGGCATCGCTGGCGCCGGTGGACAGGAAGATGTCCTGGGCCTTGGCGGCGACGCCGTCGCGGCGCTCGATGAACTTGGCCACATGCCCCCGCACCAGCTCGATGCCAGGGCTGGCGCTGTAGGAACCTGGGCAGAGGGGACAGGAGGGAGGTGACATGGAATGCAAAGAGCTGTCCCCCAAGGCGTCCCTTTGGGGCCCCCTTCTGCGTCCCCGGAGTGTCACCCACCGGCGCTTTGGCCGCCGCAAGCTGCCAGCAGGCGCCGGGCGCGAGCTTTGGCGTCCTCGGGGATGTTGGGGCTGGCCAGGAGCTCCGGGTACAGACACAGGGCTGCCACCTAGGGGGCGGTGGCACCTGCTTAGTGGTGCCTCGAGCGTTAGGGTGGCACCTCAGAGGTGGCAGCGAGGGCCGCGGGCCCGCCCCCGGTACCTGGCGGAGGAAGGTGATGGGCTTCTGCCCCATGGCGTGGGCGTCACCGATGTTGGCTTTGATGACCTCGGTGAAGGGCTTGGGGACACCCTGCGGGGACAGGGAAAGCGGTGGGGACATGGGGACAGGGGTGAGGGCACGGGGGGACAGGGGCAAAGATGAGGCAGGAATGGAGACAGGGTCAAAAAGAGGATGGGGACAAGGATGGGGTATGGGGACAGGGACAAGGATGGGGAGAGGAACAGGGACATGGGTCAGGGACATGGGTCAGGGACATGGGTCAGGGACAGGGACCAAGGGATGGAGACAGGGGCTGCAGACAAGGACAGGAAATGGGGACAGGGACAGGGATGGGGACAGGGACAGGCATTAGGATTAGGACAAAGACAGCGACAGGGATGGGGACAGCGACGTGATGAAGGACAGGGATGGGCACAAAGAGGGGGTCTGGGACAGTGGTGGGGACAAGGGACAAGGACAGGGTCAGGGCACGGAGACAGGGACAGGGGACTGAGATGGGGACAGGGACAAGGATGGAGAACAGGGTCAGGGCAGAGGACAGGGATGGGGATGGGGACAGGGACAAAGTCAGAATAGGGACAAGGACATAGATGGTGACAGAGACAGGGGTCAGGATCCAGCCCCCCTCAAACCCGGCGATGCCAGCACTGTGTGGGGGTGGCACCTCCAATGACACCACCCTCGCGTCCTCTGGTCTGGGGTGGCTGTGACAGGGAGACTCTGGGGACAGCTGGGACACTGGGGACACCAGGAGACATGGGGATCCTGGGGAGCCCAGGGATAGCTGTGACAGGGGGGCGCTGGAGGCCTCAGGGGTAGGTGGCACAGGGTGACACTGAGGCCATCAGGCACACTGGGGACCCAGGGCTCCCAGCTCTGAGGTGACTGTGGTCACCTCCCACCCGGCCCTGGACACTGGCCACCGCCACAGGACTCTGTCCCTGCCTGGCACCATGTGTCACCCTGTCACCTGCTGCCACCGCTGCCGCTGCTGCCACCCCTGTCACCTGCCCAGAGGTGCCCGAGCCGGGCTGGGGGTGCACCCGATGTGGGGGGGACACACACCTGGAGGCACCAGTGGGGGTCCCACAGCACCTTGAGGTGACGCAGGTGTCCCCGAGGGTGTTCCCCAGGGTGACCCCACCCCCGTGGGTGTCACTGGTGTCCCCAGGGCTGGGTGCCAGGGACAGGGAGTGCCCGGATGAGGCTGGCACTTTGCCTCGGGGGCGGTGCTGGAGGGGTGCTGGGACACGCCCCTGTCCCCCACGGGACACCTCTAAGGGACACTCCCACCCATGGGACCACCCCCAGCACCCAAGGGACCCCCTAAGGGACTCCATCATCCATGGCACCCCTGCTAGCACCCAAGGGACCCCCAAAAGACTCCCTCACCCATGAGACCTCCCCCAGCACCCAAAAGACCCCTCCCAGCACTCAGATGACACCCGTGGGACCTCCCCCAAGGGACCCCCCACCCATACGACCCCCCCAGCATCCGTGCCCCGCCCCCCCCCCAGGGTGACACGGCCACTGAAAGGACCCTGCCAGCACCCACGGGACCCCGCCCCCATCAGGCACTCTGCCCCCAGCACCCATATGACACCCACGGCACACCCCAAGGGACCCCTCCAGAAGCCAGGGAACCCCCCCCCACGGAACCCCTCCACCCATGGCACACCCCCCCAAGGGCCACCCCCGCCATGGGGACCCCCCAAGCGACTCCCCCCAGCACCCATGGGTCCCATGTGGCCGTGGGAAGGTGACAGGTGGGTGCAGAGACACGAGGTGGGGGGACTTGGAGACAGGAGAGGGGGGCAGTGGATGCCCTGGGGGGGTCCCCAGCTTGGGGGGGCCCTAGGGAGGGTCTCCGTTAATGATTTGGCGGGGGGGGTGTCTCTGGGTCTGGGGGTGTCCCAGGGTCTGGGGGTGTCCCAGTTCGGCTCTGGGGTGTTCCCGCTCTGGGAGAGCTCGGCAGTGAGGGTCCCGGTTTAAGGGAGGGGGCTCCGAGGTCTGAGGGTACCCTGAGGGGGGTCTCGATTTTGGGGGTGGCCTGGGGGCCTCCGGGACTCCCCATTAGTTTGGGGGGAGGGGGCTCCGGCTGTGTGGCCGCCCCGGGAGTGGGTGTCCCAGTTTGGCACTGGGGTTTGCCCAGCCTGGGGGTGCCCGGCAGCGCGTGCCCCGGTCTGGGGGGGGGTCCTGGGACGGGGGGTGCCGGGGGGCAGGGGCGGTTACCTGCCGCAGGTCCTGCTCCAGCTGCAGCGCCCGGGTGACGATGGGGCCCCGCACGGCGTACTCCACCAGCCGGATCGCGGGGTTCATGGTGCCAAGCGTCAGGATCCGACCCCCCTGGGTGCCCCCAGCTCTGCCCGCTTGGGCCCGCTGCTGCGAGCCCGCTGCCGCCGCCATCGCCATGGATCTTCTCTTCGGGATTCTGGGGGGCCGGAGACTTTGCAGCGCCCGCATCACAACCCCCCCGCCCCCCCCGCCGAAAGGAACCGCGGAGCACCGGGCACCGATTGGGCACGGAAGGGGCAGAGCGATACCAACACCCCCACGCACACCCCGCTCGCATGGCACCGCCCCGGGCAACGGGCACCGGCACCGGGAACGCCCCGGGGGCATCGGGGCAATGGGAACTAAGACCGGTACCGGCACCGAGCGCTGGCACCGGGGGCAACGGAGGCAACGGGTGATGGGCACCAGAACCAGTGCCAGTTACTGGCACCAGCACTGGGAATTGGCACTGGGAAGCGGGACCAGATACTGGCACCAGTATTGGGTACTGAGTACTGGCGCTGAGCATTTGGCACCGGGACAATGGGCACGGGATCAACTGGCACAGGAACTGGTACCAAGTACTGGCACTGAGACCTGGTGGAACCAGCATCGGGTAGTGGCAGCAGTATCAGGCACTGGCACCGGCTACCAGGACCGGGTACCAACGCCACTGTTGGGTACTGGCACCGGGTACCAGCACTGAGACAACGGGCACGGGGGCAATGGGCACTGGAACCAGTACTGGGTACTGGCACCAGAGCCCAAGTGCTGGCACCGAGACAATGGCCGCTGAGGGCTGGCATTGGGACAGCAGACACTGGGGGCAAAGGGCACTGGGACCTGTACTAGGTACTGGCACTGGGACCTGGCACAAAGAACCAGCACTGTGTACTGGCACCAGGGGCTGGCACCAGTAACAGGTACCAGCACCAGCAGTGGGTACCAGCACAATGGGACCAGGGGTCTGGTACCAGGACAGGGCACCAGGGGCAATGGGGACAATGCACAACGGGCACTGGCACCAGTACTGGGAACTGGCACCAAGACCAGGCACTGGACCCTAGAAAATGGGTACGGGTGGCTGGCACCAGGATAAGGGACTGGAACTGGGCACTGGCACCAGGACAGGGACCACAGAGCTGCGGGCAGTGGGTACCGGGTACTGGCATTGGTATTGAGTACTGGCACCGAGACAAGAGTCACCAGGGGCTGGCACCAGCACCGGGTACTGGTACTGGGTACTGAGCACTGGCACCAGGACAACTGGCACCAGGGGCTGCTAGCACTGGGAGCAGGACTGGGCACCGGGGCTGCACCGGGCACTGGGGTAACAGACACGGGGGCTGGCACCAGCAGCAGGTCCCGAGTGCTGGCACCGGCCACTGGCACTGGGCAGCGGCTCCTGGGAGCTGGCACCAGGCAGCAGGTCCCGGGACTGGGCATGGGCAGCTGTCGCCCCCCTGCCACCTCTGGCAGCTTCAGTCCCGAGGGTGTACCCTGGGGGACCCCCACGGAGTGTCCTACATGGGGTACATGGGGACCTGAGACGGGGGGACAGGAGGCACGGGGGGACAGAAGGACACAGGAGGCACCGAGGGACAGGGGGACAGGAGACACGGGGGGACAGGAGACACGGGGGGACAGGGGGACACAGGAGGCACGGGGGGACAGGGGGACAGGAGACACGGGGGTACAGGGGGACACAGGAGGCACCGGGGGACAGGGGGACAGGAGACACGGGGGGACAGGGGGACATGGGACACGGGGGGACAGGGGGACACAGGAGGCACCGGGGGACAGGGGGACAGGAGACACGGGGGGACAGGAGACACGGGGGGACAGGGGGACAGGAGACACGGGGGGACAGGGGGACACAGGAGGCACAACATGGGGACGTGTTGGACCTGAGACAGGACACGGGGACAGGGGACATGAGGGACATGGGGATGTGGGGCCACACGGGACACGGGTCCCACGGGGCTTGATGACGTGGGGACATGGGGGACACAGGGGACTGGCGCCACGAGACGCGGGGGTCCTGGGGACATGGGCGTGACCCACGACAGCCCCCTGGCGGTGGTGGTGGTGAACGAGACGTGGGACTGGGACCCATGGAGACAAGTGTAGCGAGGTCGGGGGGACACACAGCCCCCCAGACCCCCATATTAGCCCCACATCTACCCCATAGCCTGTTCCATAGGCCCTATATCTGCCCCACACCTGTCTCACAGACCCCATCTCTGCCCCACACATCTCATAATTGTCCCATCTCTGCCCCACAGCTGCCCCATACCTGCCCAGCAGGTCCAATACCTGCCCCAGCTGCCCCCAGCTCCATAGCTGCCCCCCACGTCCCACACCTGCCCCATTGATCCAATACCTGCCCCACCTGCCCCATACCTGCCCCACTGATCCAATACCTGCCCCAGCTGCCCAACAGGTCCAATACCTGCCCCAGCTGCCCCATACCTGCCCCACAGGTCCAATACCTGCCCCATCTGCCCCATACCTGCCCAACAGGTCCAATACCTGCCCCAGCTGCCCCATAGCTGCCCCACTGATCCAATACCTGCCCCAGCTGCCCCATACCTGCCCAACAGGTCCAATACATGCCCCAGCTGCCCCATACCTGCCCCACTGATCCAATGCCTGCCCCAGCTGCCCATAGCTGCCCAACAGGTCCAGTACCTGCCCCAGCTGCCCCATAGCTGCCCCACAGGTCCAATACCTGCCCCAGCAGCCCCATACCTGCCCCACAGGTCCAATACCTGCCCCAGCTGCCCCATAGCTGCCCCACTGATCCAATACCTGCCCCAGCTGCCCCATACCTGCCCAACAGGTCCAATACATGCCCCAGCTGTCCCATACCTGCCCCACTGATCCAATGCCTGCCCCAGCTGCCCATAGCTGCCCAACAGGTCCAATACCTGCCCCAGCTGCCCCATAGCTGCCCCACAGGTCCAATACCTGCCCCAGCAGCCCCATACCTGCCCCACTGATCCAATACCTGCCCCAGCTGCCCCATAGCTGCCCAACAGGTCCAATACCTGCCCCAGCTGCCCCATAGCTGCCCCATAGCTGCCCCACTGATCCAATACCTGCCCCAGCTGCCCCATAGCTGCCCAACAGGTCCAATACCTGCCCCAGCTGCCCCATAGCTGCCCCACTGATCCAATGCCTGCCCCACAGCTGTCCCATACCTGCCCAGCAGGTCCAATACCTGCTCCATGGCTGCCCCCCAGGTGCCCCCCGGCCCCACTGACCCGCTGTTTCGCGGCGCCTCCGCTGCGCCCCCTAACGGCAGCAACGGTCACTGCGTGGGGCCACGCTCCGAACCAATCAGCAAGAAACGGTTGGCCTGGCTCCGCCTACCTAGCGCTGATTGGCTGGTGCTGCTTGGGGGCGGGGCGTCGCAGCGGACTGCGGGGCGGTGGGGCACGAACGGCCCCATAGGGAGCCCTGCTGCGGGGAACCCCATAGAGAGCTTTGCTATAGGGTGCCCCATACAGAGCCCCCCGTGAGGGGTGCCCCATAGAGAGCTTGGCCATAGGGTGGCCCTCTGAGAGCCCCTGCCGTGGGGTGCCACACAGAGGCCACCACTGGGGGGTGTCCCCCGCTTTTCCTCCCAGAGAGCTGGGGGTCCCAGCCCCATGAGTTCAATTCCAGTCTGCTGTGGGTCCCAGCCCCACACATTCCTCCCCAGCAGGCCATGGGTCCCAGCCCCACACAACTCCTTCCAGCATGCTATGAGTCCCAGCTCCGTAAGTTCACTGCCACTCCCCTGTAGGTCCCAGCCCCACATGTTCTCTTCCAGGCTGTTATGGGTCCAGCCCCATACAGTCACTCCCACAGAGCTGTGGCTCCCAGTCCCAAGAGCTCCCTCCCAGCATTCTGAGCCTCCCAGCCCTACATCTTCTCTTCTAGGCCACTCTTTGTTCCAGCCCCATAAGTTCACATCCAGGCTTCTGTGAGTCCTCAGCCCCACATCTTATGGCCTCCCACAGCTCCCAGCCCCACACATTCCAGCCTCCTGTCCCCTTCCAGTCTCCTGTGGATCCACAACACTTACAGGTCCCAGCCCCATAGATGTTCTTCCAGCCTCCTGCAGTCCCAGCCCCACATGTTGTCTTCCAGGCTGTTATGGGTCCAGCCCACACATTCCCTCCCAGCCCCATATCTATGGGGCAGCACCCTCCTTATCTCCCCCCCCCAGCCCTTCAACCACCACCACCACAACCCCTCCCTTCCCTCCCCGCCACTGCCACAACCTCATTTCCCAGCCCCACAGCGCTATGGGACTGAGCCCCCTAACTGCCCCCTTGCCCTCTGCCCCACACCTGCTCACCTCCTTCCGTGGGGCAGGGATCTATGGGGCAGGGACACAGCAACAACAACCCTGTGACCTTTAAACCACGGAGCAGCAGCTGCCACCTCCCTAAATAACTGCAGGCGGCAGCTGCCGGTGCTGCCCCAGGCTCAGCACCACTCCTGTGGGGCAGAGACCCCAACAAGGGGCACCCATGGGTGCTTGGGGGGGGGGGTGGGAGGGGCACCTACGGGTGCTGGGAGGGGGCCAAAATAGTGCTGGTTTGGTTTTGCAGTGCAGTGAAAGATGAGGAGGCAGCAGCCATGGGGAAAGAGGCACTTTTTGGGGTGAAAAAGGCCAAGAGAGGCCAAAATTTCAGGGGAAGAGGGCACCCGTGGGTGCTAGAGGGTGGGGGAGTCACCCTTGGGTGCTATGGAGGGGTGGGAGTCACCTATGGGTGCTCAGAGGGGGGTCAAAATGGGGCTGGTTTGTTTTTGACCCAGAGTGAAAGAAGACAAAGAGGAGGTGATGGTGAAAGAGGCCAAAAATGTAAGGGGTGGGAGTACCCACGGTTGCTATAGGGGTGCAGGGGCACCCATGGGTGCTGGGAGGGGGCCAAAATGGGGCTGGTTTAGTTTCACAGCACAGGGAAAGATGAGGAGGAACCAATGGTGAAAGAGGCCCATTTTGGGGTGGAAAAGGCCAATAGATGCCAAAAACTGGGGGGTAAGGAGACATCTATGGGTGCTAGAGAGGGGGGGAGTTCACCCGTGGGTGCTGTGGGGGGTGAAGGTCACCTAAGGGTGCTGAGCAGAGGCCAAAATAGGGCTGTTGTTTGCCCTGTGGTGAAGAAAGACGAGGAGGCGGCGGTGGAAGAGGCACTTTTTGTGCAGGAGAAGGCCAAAACAGGCCAAAAATTGGGGCGAGGGAGCACCCATGGGTGCTATAGGTGTGTGTGGAAGAGGCACCCATAGGGGCTACAGGGGGGTGGGGGTTACCTGTGGGTGCTGGAAGGGGTCAAAATGGAACTGCTTTGGTTTTGCCGCGCGATGAAAGAAGACAAAGAGGCGGTGGTCAGAGGCACTTTTTGGGGTGAGAAAGGCCAAAAGAGGCCAAAAATTAAGGGTGTGGGGGGCACCCACGGGCGCTCACATCACCTTACAGCAGCGCTGCTTCTGTGCCGGCGGCTCCTCGGCCGGCGCCGTCAGTTTGAGGAGCGGAGGCTCGCCGGCGCCATCCCCGGCGCCACCGGCGACACCGGTACCGCCAGTGTCACCCGTGTCGCCCCTGCCCATAGGTGTGGCTGCGTCCCCTCCAGGCAGGTGCTGGAGCTTGGTGGCCGCGCGGTGCCGCTTGAGGTCGGGGAGGGTGGCAGGCAGGTGGTGGCGCGGCGCTGGATCCGGTACCGGGTGAACGGTGGCGCCGGTGCCAGGGCCGTGGGTGCAGAGCGCGGAGCCGTTGCGGGGAGGGGAGGGGGCCGGGGGGTCCTGGAGGGGGCACAGAAAGAGAGTGGGAGGCAAATAGTGGCTAGTGGGAGCTATATGGTGACATGCATCGTGACAGGGGGACCCCTATCGTGACCATCAGGACCTGAATGGCAATGGTGGGACCTGAGTTGTGGCCACCAGCACCCAAACCGCAATGGTGGGACCTGAGTTGTGGCTACCAGCACCCAAACCGCAATGGTGGGACCTGAGTTGTGGCTACCAGCACCCAAACCGCAATGGTGGGACCTGAGTTGTGGCTACCAGCACCCAAACCGCAATGGTGGGACCTGAGCTGTGGCTACCAGCACCCAAACCGCAATGGTGGGACCTGAGTTGTGGCTACCAGCACCCAAACTGCAATGGTGGGACCTGAGCTGTGGCTACCAGCACCCAAACCGCAATGGTGGGACCTGAGTTGTGGCTACCAGCACCCAAACTGCAATGGTGGGACCTGAGTTGTGGCTACCAGCACCCAAACCGCAATGGTGGGACCTGAGCTGTGGCCACCAGCACCCAAACCGCAATGGTGGGACCCGAGTTGTGGCCACCAGCACCCAAACTGCAATGGTGAGACCTGAGTTGTGGCTAGCAGCACCCAAACTGCAATGGTGGGACCTGAGCTGTGGCCACCAGCACCCAAACCGCAATGGTGGGACCCGAGTTGTGGCTACCAGCACCCAAACCGCAGCTGGTAGCACCTATGTTGTGATGGTGGGACCCATATCGTGATGGTGGGACCCGAACTGGATCCAATGGGACCCATGTGCAACCATCGGGACCTAAATGGCAATGGTGGGACCCAAACCACGGTCGCCAGGACCCATGTCGCGACCCCTGGGACCCAAGGCCTGGGGGCCAGGCGCTGGCATGGTGCCGGCTGTGCCCCGGCTCGGCAGGCCCGGCGGCGGTGACTCACAGCAGCAGCAGCAGCAGCAGCGCGGCGCCGCAGCTCGGCGTCGGTCTGGCCGTCGTCGTCGTCCTCGGCGCTGTCGCGCCGGGCGGCTCGCTGCCAGACGATGGCCTCCCGCTCGTGCTCCCGCCGGTACAGGCTGGAGCGCTCCGAGACGCTCACCCTCCGCACCACCTTCCTGCCACACACCCACACGCCGCCCCGTGGGGACGCCAAACATCCCCCGAGCCTCAGCCTCCACACCAACCCCCTCAAAGTCCCAACCTTCCCCCTGCCCATGCCCCCCAGTGCCAGGTGTGTAGCCAAATATCCCCCCAGAAGGCCACTTTCCCCACCAGACATCCCCCCGGGTGTCGAACATCCCCTCCAAATTCCCAACTTTGCCACCAAATATCCCCCTAGCTCAAATGCTGCCACCAAACCCCCTCAAAATTCCCCCATTTTCTGCCAAATGTCCCCTGAGCCCCCAGTCTGACACCAAATATGCCCCAAAGTCCCAATTTTTCCGCCAGATACCCGGCAAAAATCCCCATTTTCCTGTCGCGTGTCCCTCCGAATTCCAATGTTCCCAGCAAATATTCCCCCAAGCCCCAATTCTGCCACCAACCCCTCGCAAAGGTCCGATTTTCCTACCAAATACGTGCTCAAATCCCAATTTTCCCACCCAATTCCCAGTCTGGCCACCAAACATCCTCCCAGAATCCCAAGTTTCCCACCAAACATCCTCCCAAATCCCAGTTTTCCAAGCAGCTGACCCCCTGCAGCACCTCCCCGGCGAGGGGCGGCCAGGAGACGGCTCTGGTAGGCTCCGCACGGCGAAGCAGCGGTGACGCCGCCCCCGCCACCCGCACCACTCACCCGCGGCTGCCGGCGCTGGAGGTGCGGCGCTGGAGGAGGGATTTGTGCCTGTGGTGGGACCTCATCACGGCCTCGTGCTTGTGCTTCAGCTCCAGCAGCTTGGCCCTCACCTCCTCGTCACCGCAGACATCTGCCACGAGGAGCCGGGTGGCAAACCGCTGGCACCGCCGGCACCGCGAGCCCACCCCACCGTGCCACCGAACTCACCCAAGGGGGTCTCATCCAGCACCGATTTACCGTTGAGATCGGCGCCATGGGCCACCAGCAGCTCCACCATCTGCACCTAGAGTGGCCGAAGATCACAGAATCACAGAATGTGAGGGGCTGGAA
This sequence comes from Dryobates pubescens, assembly GCF_014839835.1. Taxonomy (NCBI): domain Eukaryota; kingdom Metazoa; phylum Chordata; class Aves; order Piciformes; family Picidae; genus Dryobates; species Dryobates pubescens. The sequence goes on from NC_071625.1 coordinate 4,095,397, forward strand.
GGGACCTCAAGAGCTCACCCAGTCCAGCCCCCCCTGCCAGGGCAGGAGCACCTAGAGCAGGTCACACAGGAACTCATCCAGGCAGGTCCTGAATATCTCCAGAGAGGAAGACTCCACAGCCCCCCTGGGCAGCCTGTTCTGTTGTCCTTGACCTCCCTGAACTCCAAGGAGGTCTTAGCCTTCCTAGTAGCCTCCCTACATCCTCTGACAACTGTCCTCCCGAGTGGCCAACCCCTCCTTTCATGATCTGAGGACTCTATTCTTCCACTTGAGTTTGCTTAGCAGTTCCCTACTTAAGCATGCAGAGCTCCCAGCTCCCTTTCTCCGTTTCCTACTCTTCAGGATGCTCTGATCTGGAGCTTGGACGAAAAGGTCCTTGAATGTTAACCAACTGCCTCCCAGTACCCTGTCCTGGGAGATTTCCCTTAGCAATTGCCTGAAAAGGCCAAAATTGGCCCTGCTGAAATCCAGCCTTGTAATCCTGCTTGATACTTTCTTCCTACCACACAAGATCCTGAACTCCACCATCTGGTGGTCACTGCAGCCAAGGCTGCCCTCAGCCTTCATTGCTTCAACCAGTCCCTCCTTTTGGGTATCAGGCCCTCTCCTCGTTGGTTCCTCCAGCGTTTGCACCAGGAAATCGTCACCAGTGCGCTGGAGGACCCTCCTGGGCCGTGGCTGTGGAGGCCTTCCAGCAGATGTCTGGGTAGTTCAAGTCGCCCACGACACGCAGGGCCCGTGAGCGAAGGGCCGGGGGCTGGCCGCGGCGCGTGCCACGGGCGGCACCGGCGCTCACCTGTCCCCAGCAGGCCGCGGCGTGGAGCGGCTGCCACCCGTCCTCGTCCCTGCTGCCGACGCTGGCCTGGTGCTCCAGCAGCAGCTCGGCGGCCTCCGCGTAGCCGTTGGCGGCCGTGATGTGGAGCTGCCAAAGGAACGAGGGGCGGTGCCACCAAGACGCCCCCCAACCACCTAGGGTGGTCACAGGGCACCAAATATCCCTCCAAATCCTGACTTGGGGCACCCCGTATCCCCCCAAATCCCACCTTTTCCACCAGATGTTCCCTCAACACCCCAATTTTTGCCAAACCCCCTCGAAATCCCAGCTTTCCCAAGAAATATCCCCCAAATCCCAACTCTGCCAGCACACAACCCCCCCAGATCCCAATCTTGCCACAAAAAAATCCCCATTTGGCCCCCAAGCCCCCTCAAAATCCCAAATCTCCACCAAACATGTGCAAATACTCCAAATTTCCATCAAAGATCCCCCAAAACCCCAAATTTCCCACCAAATATCCCCCCCCCCCCCAATCCCGGTGTTTCCAAATCCCCCCTCAAACTCCCCTCTTTTCCTGCCAAATCTTCACTGTACTCCAAATTTTTGCCACCAAACTCCTTCAAAATCCCAATTCTCCTGCCTCAAGCTCCCCTTTTTTCCCTGCTGGGATGTTTGAGGCCCCCTTGATACCAGCCACCCCCATCCCCACCCCTCCCGGCGCCGCCCCCCCACCCTACCAAAGTGGCTCCGTGTCCTCTCGGCGCATCCAGATCAGCTCCAGCTTCCACCAGCTGCCCGATCTCCACCATCATCTCCCTCTCGGTGGCCCCCCGAGCCTCCTCGATCTTCTCCTGGGTGATTCCTGGTGACAACGAGGGGGACACACCGGGGGTGTGCCACCAGGTCCTCGCCGTCACCACGGTGCCGGTGCCGGCGTCGGTGGGGGCGGTGCCGCTCACCCTGCTCGGCCATGGCGCTCTCCAGGCAGTCCAGGGTCAGCTCGTCCTCGCAGAGGTCGTAGGGCATGTTGCCGTCGGAGTTGGTGGCCAGAAGATCGGCACCGCTGGGGGCGGGGACAAGGGGCGGCGGGTCAGGGTCAGCGCGAGGTCCCCGCCGGTGGCCCCGGCCGCACCCCCGGTTACCGTTGGATGAGGAGCCGGACCAGGTGCAGGTGGCCGCAGGTGGCGGCGGCGTGCAGCGGGGTCCAGAGCTCGCTGTCGCGGGCGTTGACGTCGGCGCCGGCATCCAGCAGCACCGGCACCACCTTGCCTGCATCGTCGATGCAGCACTGGGCAGGGAGAACCGGCAGCGCTTACCGGGAGGGACCGGCAGAGGGAAAGCGTCCCCAGAAGCTCCCCCCGCGGGGATGGGCACTGGGGACAGCCAGCCGGGGGGAGCTGCACTGGGCTGGTGGCATTGGCACCGGCGCTGTGCCAGGGCTTCACTGGGCTGGCACTGGAACCAGCTCCATGCCAGGGCTTCGCTGCTGTGGGACCAGCACCAGCTCCATGCCAGGGCTTTACCGGGCCAGTGCTGACACCATGCCAGGGCTTAACTGTCTGGCATCAGCACTATGCAAGGTCTTTGCAAGGCTGGCACTGGCACCATGCCAGGGCTTCACTGGGCTGGCACTGGAACCAGTTCCATGGCAGAGCTTAACTGGAGTGCACCAGCACCAGTGCCATGCCACAGCTTCACCAAACTGGCACTGGCTCCACACCAGGGCTTCACCAGGCTGGTACCAGCACCAGCTCCATGCCAGGGCTTTACTGGGCCACCATTGGCACCATGTCAGGGCTTTACCATCCAGCACTGGCACCACGCCAGGGCTTTAATAGGATAGCATCGGCACCATGCCAGGCTTTATCAAGTTGGCACCGGCACCAACTCCTTTCCAGGGCTTCACGTGGCTGCCACTGGAACCAGTTCCACACCAGAGCTTAACTGGAGTGGCACCGGCACCAGTGCCATGCCAGAGCTTAACTGGAGTGGCATCAGCACCAGTACCGTGCCAGAGCTTAACTGGACCAACACCGGCTCCATGCCAGGGCCTTGCTGAGCCAGCACTGGAACCAGTCCCACGCCAGGGCTTCACCAAGCCAGCACCAGCACCAATTCCATGCCATCCTGGTGCCAGTACTGCCACACTGGTGCCATGCTGGTGTGCCCTTACCTGGTGCAGGGCTGTGAGGCCATCCTCGTTGCAGAGGTCGGGGCTGATCCCGCTGGCCAGGAAGTGCCGGACTGGGGAGGAACAGGGAGGGGTTAGCCAGGATCCTGCTGGCACCGCAGTGCTGGCACCTTGGAGCATCCCACCAGGGTGCAACCAGCACCTTTGGAAAGAAAGCACCACCCAGGAGCATCCCACCAGGATTTAGCCACCACTTTGGCACGGGCAAAGGCTCCAGAACCGACTCCAAGGGGCTGGGTGGTTTTGGAGGGATATTTGGCAGGAAAGGTGGGATTCTGGAGAACAGGTGGTGGCAAATTGGGATACTGAGGCATGCTCGGTGGAAAGTCGGCATTCTGAGAGGGTATTGGGCAGAAAGCTGGGATCTTGAGGGGACATTCTGTGGCACAACTGGGATTGGGGGAACATTTGGCAGGAAAATTGGGATTGGGGGGAGCTATTTGGTAGTAAAATCGGCATTTTGGGGGGGCTTTTGGGCAAGAAAACTGGGATTTTGGGGACAACAATTTGGTGGCAAAACTGGGATTTGGGGGGACAGTGGGAAAATTTTCACCTTGAAAATTCCCCACTGGGGGAGGTTTTAAGGGGTTTGAGGTCCCAGCAACCCCCAGCCCCCAGCCCCCAGCCCCTACCTTCCTCAGCATCATGCCGGGCGGCCGCCTCCAGCAGCTGGACGCTGGCAGGGAACGTCACCCTTTTGGTGTTGCCATCGCTCCTCTTCCTCCTCTTCCTCTCAGCTCCCACCTTGGATCCCTGTGACTCCTTCTCAGCCTGGGCCCATTTCTTGAGCTGCTGGGCTCGGCGCTTCTGGGCGTGTTTCAGCCTCTCCGGGGTGCTGAGTCGAGCCACCGCCGGCATCTCCGCCACCAGCTCCGGGTGCTCCGCCATGGCCGGGGATTTGGCCAAAGGATGGAGCCAATCCCACTGGGAACGGAGTATGGAGTTGCCAGCTCCTCCACCAGCATCCCCCCCCCGGGCAAAAGGGGGAGGTTTATTCCTGTATCCCAAAGCTTTGCCGTGGCGGCACCAGCGGTTCGGCGGCCTGGGCTGGGTGTTTCGGAATCATCTCCCACAGTTCCAATTCCTGGCGTTTTCCAACCCGAAAAATCCCTCCCCAGAAGGGTGGGTGGAGGGCTTGGTTAAGCCACAGAGGGGCTGACCCCGTCCTGGCAGCTCAGAGTGGGCTGGATCTGCTCAGCAACGCCGGATCCGAAGCCAGGGAGGAGCGCGGCTGGTGAAACACCTTCAGACTAATCCCCGGTGCCTGTTTGCTGCCGAATTGTCCCGAGGAGCTGCAGCCTTCCCGCTTTCTGCAAGTGTTTCCTGGTCATCCAGCAGCCAGCACCGCTCCGGAGGCACCGAGGAGCAGATAATCCGGCTGGGAATGCTGCCGGAACAGCGGCAGGTTGCTGGGATGAAGCTCTGCCCTGCCCTGGTTGTGGTGGGATGAGCTGGAAAAAGGAAAATGGTTGAGGGAAGAGGAGAAGCTCGGCACAGGCAAAGGGATCCCGGCACAGCCCGGTAACTGCCGGCTGGCTACGGTGAAACCGGGAGAACCTCGCCCCTGACGCCGGCATCGCCCGGCGGGCAGGGCGGGCCGGGCAGGAAAGGGCAGATTCCGGCAGAGCTGCGCTTCCCAAAGCCGCCTCCGAGGGCGAGCGGCCGCGATTCCAGCGGGCAAAGTCCGCCAGCAACATTCCTGCACCTTAATCCCCGCTGTAAATCCCCAAGGAACGCCGGCCGGGCCGAAGCCGACGGTAAATCCGCGGTGGGACTGAAGGAAAAGGGGTCACCGGGATGCTGGGATCGGCTTGGGAATCCCACCGACCGTGGCTTGGCTGGGAATGGCTCATGGAGAAGGTGGGAAAGTGGGGCTGGCAACTTCGGCCCCCGGATTTGGCATTGCCCAAATGTCCCCCCAGATATCTACCCTAAATACACCCAAAATCTCCCCAAACGCACCAAACAGCCTACAAAAGTCCCCTCAAAATCACCCACGCAGCCCAAAACTTCCCCAAAACATGCCCTAAATCCCCAACAATCCGCCCAAGGACCCCAAAAATCTGCCAAAACGCCCTGAACGTCCCTCAAACAGCCCAGGGGCCTGTCCTCAGGTTCCCCTTAAGGTGATCCCCATGACCCCAAATCCTGCAGGAGGGCATCCCCAGAGTCATGTCCCACCTCCCCCCCCCAAAAAAACCACATACATGTCCTCATATCCCAAGGGGGACCCCACACTGCCAGGCTTGTCTTCAAGGGGGTACCCAAGTTCCCGAGTCCTATGGGCTAGGGGAAACCATGACCAAGCCTCCCACTGAGGGGACCCCCACACTTAGGGAGGAAGGAACTGTCCCCCGGGTCACCCCCGAGGGGACCCTCATGTCCCCAAGTGGCCTCTCCTGGCCTCCAAAGAGCCCTCCTGGTCCCAAGCGTGGCCCCACAACACCCCCCAGATACTGGAGTATCTGTCCCCACAGTCACCCCAAGGGACCTCCATGCCTCCAAGTCCCCCAGAAGGACCCACTTAGCCCCAGGCTTGTCCCCAAGGCCCTCCCCGGCCTCAGTTCCTGCCCCAAGACTCAACAGCCCGTATGGGCCTGTCCTGGAGGGTACCACCACACCGGTTCTTTCCCATGGGGACCCCCCCAGCCTCGATTCTGACCGCAAGACCCGCCCGCGGCTCCAAATCCCATTCCATGGAGTCCCCCCCCAGGCCCGATCCTGCCCCAGAAACACCCCCAGGCACCAGTTTCTGTCCCCAAGCCCACCCCCAGCCCATGGAGGCCTGTTCCGGGTGGTCATCCCCAAACTCCCGACCCATGGAGCCCCCCTTAACACCGACTTTGTGCACAGGACCCCCCTCGGGCCCAGTTCCTGCCACCAAGACCAACCCCAGCCCGCGTGGGCCTGTCCCGCGGAGTCCCCGCACTTGACTTCCTGGACTCCGCACTCGACCCTCCCCCAGCCCCGATCCTGTCCCCAGACACCTCCCTGCACCCCATTCCCGGTTGCTGGCCTCCCCCGAGCCATACCTGCCGGTATCGGGGCCGCGGCCTTGCCCGTTCCTGCCGCTGCCCAGGGCGGAGCCGCCGCTGCCGCTCTCCATGGCAACGAATGACACTTCCGGTTGGTACCGGAAATGAGCCTGCCTAGGGCCGGAGGAAGGTAGGCACGTTCTGTGGTGCCATCTTGGGAGTGGCGCCGGCGGCAGCGGGGACGGCCACTCCCAAGATGGCGGTGGGTACCGTAGGGCGCGGTGTCGCCGTCTGGCGGGGGGAGGTGGGAAAGTCATCCTGAAGTCGGTGTCACCTCTGGGGCTGTCCCCAAATCCAGTCCCCGTGCGCCCCCCTACCCAGGCTGGTGTACCCCAAGACCTGTTCCCGAGTCCCTGCTGTGGGCTGTGGTGGGGAGAGGTCGGGATATGGGGACAAGGACATGGGACCAGGAGTTGAGAGACATGGGGACAAGGGGCGGGGACACGGGGACGGGAGGTGGGGACGAAGGACGGGGTAGGAACATGGGACAGAGGGTGGAGATAAGGGACTGGAGGTGGGGACAGGGCGTGGGGACAAGGGGGTGGAGACGTGTGTCCCCACGTGTCCCGCGTCCACTTCACGTGTCCGCGTCCCCTCCGTGTGTGCCCATGCCTCTTGCATGTGTGCCTGACCCCCACGTGTCCCCTGCCGTGCAAGGCGCCGATCCCAGTGCTCCCAGTACAGCCCAGTCCCGCTCGCGCTGCGTGGCGGCCAGCACAGTGCAGCCCCAGTATAACCCAGCTGGCCCCAGCACCGCAGCCCAGCACTCCCAGTACAGACCAGTGCTCCTGGCATGGCTCCCGGGCACGGCTCCCGAGCACACCAGCGTTACCCACTCCACCCTCGTTCCCAATCCCAGTCGCTCCTCGGCTCTGCTAAACTCGGGGGTCGCTGTTCTGCTGCTTCCGCTCCCCCCCCCCCCCCCCCCCCCCCCCCCCGCCGGCTCTCCCCGTCGGGTCCCCGCAGGGCAGCGACACCAAGGCGCCGGGACCGGGACCCCCCGGGGCGGGCGGGGGTTGGGAATTAACTGGTTCTGGTGCAGGTGGGATACTGGTCTGTGCCTCCAGGGCTCCCAGTACTCCTAGTTCCACCTCCCAGCTGTTTCCAGTAGTCCCAGTGCCCCCCGGGGGACCAGCCTCACAGTCCCCCGCAGCCTGCAGGACTTCCATGCGCCCAGTTCCACCACCCCCAGTCCCAGCGCTCCCAGTTCCACCACCCCCAGTCCCAGCGCTCCCAGTCCCACCACCCCCAGTTCCACTGCTTCCAGTTCCAGCACCCCCAGTCCCAGTGCTCCCAGTTCTACCACCCCCAGAGCTAGTGCTCCCAGTTCCACCACCCCCAGTCCCAGCGCTCCCAGTCCCACCACCCCCAGTCCCAGCGCTCCCAGTCCCACCACCCCCAGTCCCACTGCCTCCAGTTCCAGCACCCCCAGTCCCAGTGCTCCCAGTTCTACCACCCCCAGAGCTAGTGCTCCCAGTTCCAGCACCCCCGGTCCCAGTGCTCCCAGTCCCACCACCCCCAGTCCCAGCGCTCCCAGTCCCACCACCCCCAGTTCCACTGCTTCCAGTTCCAGCACCCCCAGTCCCAGTGCTCCCAGTTCTACCACCCCCAGATCCAGTGCTCCCAGTTCCAGCACCCCCGGTCCCAGTGCTCCCAGTGCTGCAGCTCCTTTGTCAGCAGCGCTGTCACCTCCAATGCCATCACCCTACTCCCCGTGCCCCCAGTTCCACCACCCCCGGTCCCACCACCGCCGATCCCAGGGCTCCCAGTCCCATCCCCCTCCCTATTCCCATTCCCCCCCAGTGTCGCCAGTGCCTTTGTTGTGCAAAGTCCCCGAAGTCGCCAGCCCGGCTCCGGCGTCGCCCCGGGGGGGAACACACGACACCGGGAGGGGGGGTGACAAAGGGGACAAAGGTGAGAAAGGTGACAAAGATGCTTGCCCCCGGCCACGGGTGTCACCACCTGCTTTTATTGGAAGGGGGGGGTGGTGAACAGCGTCACCATGGAGTGGGGAGGAGGGGACAGGGACACTGCGGGGTGACAGGCACATGGGAGGGTTACAGGGACACGGGGGCCACACACAGTGGTCGCTTCTGGGGGTGACAGGGGCATGGGGAGAGAGGGCACGGTAGTGTCACCCTGGGGGGGCGAGAGGGACATTGTGGGGGGTGACAGTGGTGTCCCCATGGGGAGAAGACACAGTGGGGGGGTGCTGGAGCCCGGGTGGGGAAGGTGACAGTGACCTTGTAAAGGCGGGGGAGGTGAGGGATGTTTGGGTCCTGGGGGGAAGGAAGGGTCAAGGTGATTTCTGGGCGCTCATGTGTGCAGCCCCACCCCCCATCCTTGCCAGCAATAGTGGGACACACTCCCCCCAGTTCAGTTATTAGGGGGGGTGTCACCCGTGGAGGGCAGGGGCTACAATGTCCCCAGGGTGGATCAGCCAAACATCAAAGATGCTTTTGTTGGGAGGGGGCATAGTTTGGGCCCCTCCCCCACCTAATTCTGAATCTGGGGATGGGGGGTTGCTGGGAGGGGGTCTTGGGGGAGGTTCAGAAGTGGGGGGGGTCAAAACCCCCCAGTGAAAAGCGAGAAAAGGAGGGGAGGCACTGGGGGGGGCCACAGCATTGGGGGCCACGCTGGTGCTGTACGAAGTGGGGAGCTGCCCCCATAACAGTGGGGGGACACTGGTTTGGGAACCCCCCTTGGAGTGACAACTGGAGGAACTGGACCCTCCTATAGGGGGAGGGGGTCGCCAAGGTGGGGTAGGGAGGTGAAGGATGGGTGTGGACCCCCATAAATTACCCCCGGAAGGAGGCTCCTCGGGTGATGGTTTTGAGTGGGAGGCTTCAATTCGGGGCTCCCCCTTGGGGTTGCCACTGGGGGCACTGGACCCCCCTATGGCAGGGGGTAGCCAGGGTGGGGTAGGGAGGTGAAGGATGGGTGTGGACCCCCATAAATTACCCCCGGGGGGTTGGTCCTCAGGTGATGCTGACGGTGGGGGGGGTGTCTCTAATTTCCCTCCCCCCTCTGAAAAATCCCCCAATAAGGAGGCGATGGAGAAAGGTGGTGGAGGTGGAGGCGGTGGGGGGGATGAATTTAAAGGGTTGGGGGAAGGTTTAGGAAGGTCGGGGGGGGGTTTAAGTCCTTGCAGGGGGTAAGGACGACCCCGGAGAATAAACGGAGCCAAATCCCGGACGAAACAAGTGTCCCCCCCCCGCGCCACAGCCGTGTTTTGGAGGCGCAGGGCTGCGGGGGGGATGCGGTTCACATCCACCGTCCAGTAATTGCCCTTGGCTTTGGGCTTGCTGGGGTCCTTCAGCACCTACCCCGGGAGGGAACAGAAAATGAAGGACCCCTCCCCGTAATTGCTACAACCCCTTGGGAGCGGGGGGCAACCGGACCCCTTATTTGGGACAAAGACTGCCCCCGAATTCAGCTGGAGCGTTCAGGTATGGGGAGGGTATGGAGTGGAACCTTCCCCCTCCTCCCCTTTCAAAACTGTCCCTCGGGGAGGGTGACCCCCTCTCCCCCCCCCCCCCAAAGCGGGACCCCCTCTCAAAGTGAGACCGACAGCCCCCCTCAGATTTTGCCCCCCCCCCCCCCAGCACCTGACTCACCCCAGGGATCTGCAGGCCACCCCCAGTCCCACTGCTCCCAGCTCTATCACCCCCAATCCAGTGCTCCCAGTTCTATCCCCCCAATCCCCTTCTCCCTAATCCCATCATCCCCAATCCCACTCTTTCCCCAGCAGTCCCACAACCCCCCCTGTCCACAGTCTCATCCCCCCTAGTCCCACCCGAGGGCGCCCAGTTTTGCTGTGTCCCCCTGCTAACCCTCACACACACAGTACCCTCCAGTACATCCCCATCCTTACCAACGCCCCTAAGGGGCTCCTCTACCTCTTTCCAGACCCCCCCAGACCCCTCCACCCCAAGGACCCCTCCCATCCTCTTCCCCCCCAATCCCCTTTCCCATCCCCTTTCCCCCTACTATTCCCCCCCCCCAAGACCCTTACCTCAAGGGACCCCTCCACACACACTGAGGAACCCTCCTAACTTTTGCTCCCTCCCCCCCCAGTTTTAGGGACTTCCCCCCAGACCCTAAAAGGTCCCCACACACCTTGGCAAAACAGGGGTTACAGGAGAGGTTGTGCCGCACGGAGTCCTTCCAGCCTTGGTACCCTCCCCCAAAAAAGGGGAAGAGGCTGCTGAGCTCCTGGATGATCTGGGGGGCGGTGTCGTAATTGATTTTGGGGGGAGTCACCCCCTAAATACCCCCCAGTCTCCCCCAAACAACACCCAAAAGCCCCTACCCCAAGGATTTTCCCGTCAAACCCCTCTGAGAGCTCCCAAATTGATCCCCCTCCCCGCAATTTTAAATGGGAGGCTACGACCCTCCCAACCCCTCCATCGTGGGGAGGGGGGTCCCAAAATTAAAGCTGGGGGGGAAGGGAAGTGACCCGACAGACGACAGAGGCGACAGAGCGACAGACCCCCCGGCGCCTCTCAGCTGCTCCCCCGCAGGGACATTTGCACCAGCACCAAATTCCCACCCCCCACCCCTCCCGCCCCGGGGATCCTGGGGAGGGGGTCCAGAGGGGGTTTTTGGGGTCTGGGAGAGATCCCAGAGGGGGTGATGGGGAGAGGGGGGTCGCGGATGAGGTCTGGGGGTGTCTCATGGGAGCTCGTGTGGAGGAAGGGTCCCGGGGGGGGTCCCTGTGTGGGGCTCCCGCGGGAGGTGATGGCGGGATTTGGGGGTGTCCCTTAGGGGGCCCGGGGGGTGATTGGGAGGGGAATGCCGGGGGAGATCTTAGTGGGGGGTTCCAGGGTGGGTGGTGGGGTGCAGAGTCCCGAGGAGGTTTAGGGGAGGTGTCCAGAGGAGGGTGGGAGAGCGGGGGGGGGTCCCAGGGGGGCTTGTGGGGAGGAGGGGTCCTGAGTGTGGAGGGTTGTGGGTCTCGGGGTGGCGGGTCCTAGGGGAGGTTTTGGGGTGGGGAGGTTCTGGAGGGGTGGGGGGTGTTCTGAAGAGGAGGGTCCCGGGGGGGAAGGGGTCCCAGTAGGAAAAGTGGGAACTGCTGGGAGGGAGAGTCTTAGTTTGGGGGTTCCCGTTGGCCCAGGGTTGGAGGGTGAGTTCCGGAGGAGGTCGTGGACGTGGGGTGGTCCCGGTACCTGGGCGAGCTTGAGACGCTGTCCCGGTGCCGCCTGGATAACGAGGGCGATGAGTGCCAGGTAGGAGTAGGGGGGCTTCGGGTGCCGCCGGTAGCGCTGGGGGGGGGGCCGGGACCCCCCTTGGGACCCCAACCCCCGGGACCCCCCTCCAGAAACCCCCCCCCGAGATCCCCCCACTCGGGGGGGGGCTGAACCTGAGCCCCGAGGTGCTGGAGGAGGAAGAGGAGGAGGTGGTGGTGGTGCTGGTGGCATGGCCTGGGGCCGGGGGGGGATGGACTGGGAGCACTGGGGAGGGGCTGGGATGAACTGGAGTGGGGTGGGCTGGGCTGGGGCGGGCTGGGGCTAGGATGGGGATGGGACAAACTGGGATGGGCTGGGATGGAGATGGGATGAAATGGAGTGGGCTGGGGTGGAATGAGCTGTGATGACGATAGGACAAACTGGCCTGGACTGGCCTGGGGTTAGGACGAACTGGAATGGAGCTGGGATGGACTGGGGTAGGCTGGGATGGTCCGGGTTGGGAAGGATGGGGATGGAATGGGAGTGGGATGGGACAAACTGGGCTGAGAGACATGGGATGGGGCTGGGATGGAGATAAAATGGAGCTGAAATGTACTGGAGTGGGCTGGAATGAGCTGGGGTGGACTAATAAAATGGAATATGGCTGGGGATGAACTGGACTGAGAGGGATGGGATAAACTGGGATGGGATGGGGTAGGAGGGAGCTAGGATGGACTGGAGTGGGGTGAGATGGGGCTGAAGTGGACTGGGATGGAGCTCGGGTGGGTGTAGGCTTAACTGGGATGGGTCTGAACTGAGCTGCCCCGGGCAGCCCTTGACCCGAGTGACCCTTCCCAAGCTCAAGTTCAAGTTCCTCCTGCCACTGGCTCAGGGCCGCCGCAAGCAGCGATCCAGAGTGGGAGGTACTGGGGGGAATGGACACCGCTCCCCCGGGCCCGCCTTAACCGCAGGCCACGCCCTTGCCACGCCTACCCACCCAATAGCCACGCCCAAATCCACCTCTCTTGGCTCCCTGGCTCCTTTCCCCGCCCTCCGTCTCCTACGGACACGCCCACCCCCGCGCCCGCGGGGACCCGCCCATTTCCCCGCCCACTCACCCCGTGACCACGCCCCATCCTTTATCCCATTGGCAGATCCTTACCTTGTTCCCACCCCTCCCCCGGCTCCGCCCCCAGCCGCCGCGAGCGGGCCGGAAGTGGCGGAGCCGGGAGCGCGGGGACAGGCCCGGGGGGTCGCTCCCCGGCCCTGCTCTTCCCGCCTCGGTGTCACCCTCCCCCCCAATGGGTGCTGCCGGCGGGGCCTTGTCCCACGCGGTGCTGGCCGCTGTCTGCCTGCTCTGTGCCCAGCGGGCCCGGCAGGTCAGTGCTGAGGGGGCTGGGCGAGACTGGGGAGTGAATGGCGGGCGTCGGGGCACCAACTGGGGCTGGAACCGGGGCCTGGAACCCGGCTGGGGACTTGGGACTGGCACCCAACTGGGGCCTGGGGCTGAAAGTGGGACTTGGCCTCATACTCAGTGGGGACTTGGGACTGGCACCCAACTGGGGCCTGGGACTAGGCCGGGTATCCAACTGGGGACCTGGTATCAGGACAGAGCCTGGCACCCAGTGGGGGACTTGGGACTGCACCCAACACCCAGCTGGTTCAATGTCACCCAGGCAGTCCTGTCCCCCCAACAGGTCCTGTGCCACCAGGTCTGTCATCCCTGTACCACCTACCCACGCCACCATGTCATCTCTGTCCCCTCTCTCTACCAGGTCACCGAGGGCCCAGCCGCTGGCTTCCTTCTGCAGGCCTTGACAGCTGCCAGCGATGCCCTGGCACCACTGTGGTCTGTCGTTGTCACCAGGGGAGGTGACAATGATCCTGACCCTTTCCCTGGTGTCTGGATCTCAGCCATGCTGGCTCAACCTTTGGTGGCCTTCGGCTTCCATCGCCTCAGTGGTGACCAGGCCACTGCCAACCTGCTGTTGGGAGGTGCCACAGCGCTGGCACTCATCACAGCTGTCACCACCAGCACTGGCACTGCACGGGCACCAGCGGAGGGACACTTGATGGCTGCTCATGCTGTCACTTTCCTCACCACCTGCAGCCTCCTCACTCTTGCTGGCCTTACTGGCAATGGCACCGCAGCCCTGGGCGGGCTCCTGGTGGCTGCTGGCCACCTGCTGCCAGCACCTGACACCCAACAAGTGTGGCATCCATGGGTGCTGGCAGCGGGGAATTTGGCACTGGAGAGGGCACTGAGGGTGCAGAAGCTGGGTGTGGAGTGAGCCATGTGGCACCGTATGGCACCATGAGGTGTGTGAGGAGTAAAGTGCCATATGGTGATGGTTCTGTGCCTGTGGGGTCATTGTGGGTGTGGGTGCCACTGTGGGTGGCACCTCAGTAGGGGTGTCAGCCTCAGGTCTTTAGGGTAGCATTCTGCAGTGGGGGACTCTATCGTGGCATGCTGAGGCCCTTGGGATGGCACCATGGGATAGGGGTTCTTGGTATGACACCCTGAGATCCTTGGCACAGCACCCTGATGTGGGGATTCTTGGTGTGGCACCCTGAGGTTACTGGGATGGCACTTTGGGGTTCCTGGCGCAGCACCCTGGGGTGGGGGTCCTTGCGATGGCACCCCGGGATCTCCGGGGTGGGAGTCCCTTGTCATGGCACTCGGAGGTCCTTGAGGTGGCACCGGGCTACACCTGCCCGTAGTGGTCGGTACTGGGCCACGCCGGGCAGCGCTCGGCGCTCCTCGTCCCGCCCCCTCCCCCAGACCACGCCTCCTTTAGGCCCCCTCCTTCCATTGGCCCTCAGTCGTGGCGTCACACATCTCCCGTCCCTCCCTTTTCCCCCCTGCCATGGGCCGGCTCTGGCGTTGAAGTTTGCGACTCCTGGCCCGGCAGGGGGCGGTAGGAGGGAGGAGGGGGGCGTGGCGGCGTCTCCGACGTCCTCTCTCATTGGTTACTTTGCCTCCGGTACTGCCTCCCGCGGGCGGTGATTGGCTGTGAGACTGAAGGGCCGGGAGGGCGTTTCCGGGGGGGGGGTGAGAAGGGAGGGAGGAGAGGGAGGGAAACAAGATGGCGGCGGTGGCGGCGGCGGGGTGAGGTGACGGCGGCGGGGTGAGGTGACGGCGGCGGCGATGATGTCCGGGGCAGAGGAGCGTGAGGCCGGTGGGGGCCCGGCCGCCCCCTCCGCTGCCCTCCCCGGTCCTGCAGCGATAGCAACGGGGGCTTCGGGTGAAGCGGGAGGAGCTGAAGAAGCGGCGGCTTCACTTCTCGGTGGGGCCCGGCCTCACGGTGAGGCGGGAGCCGATCCTGACGCTCCACCTAAGAAACGGTTAAGGGCAGCGGGAACCGGCTCAGGTGGACCTGAGGGGGCAGCGGGTAGCGTGAAGCTGGAGGAGCGGCTCTACTCCGTCTTGTGCTGCACCGTCTGCCTCGACCTGCCCAAGGCCTCGGTCTACCAGGTACGGCCGGGCCCCGCGGCACCTCCCCCCCCCCCACACACACCGGGGCCTTAGCGGCGGCTGCCACCACCCATCCCCTGGACTACCTCGTCCCTTCATCGGTCACTGATCCCAAGGGAGGGTCCTGACTTTCCAGGGCCCCTATGACGGTCACCGACACCCCGGCAGGATCTTACCGGCGGGCACCAACCCTCCCCCCCAAACCGGAGACCTTATCGGCGGCAGCCCATCCCCCCCGGGGGGTTCTCTGTCCCTTCATCAGTCACTGACACTTCTCTTGGTGCTACCTTTTCCCCTCATTAGACACCGACAACCCTCTCCAGAACCTCTTCGACCGACATTGACTCCACCTCAGGGCCTTACCCGCGGCCACTGAATCCCCCCGGGGCCTCTTCGTCCCCTCATCAGCCACCGAACCCCACCGCGGGGCATTCCCGGTGTGGACTGACCACTCCCCTGAGGGCCACCTCGTCCCCTTATCAACCACCAAAATCCCTTCCACCCCGGAGCCTTATCTGTGGTCATCGACACCGCCCCCTCCCACCCCCGGGAGGAAACTGGGGGTCCCCGTTTATCCCAGTGTCTCCCCTTCCCGGTTTATCCCAGTTTGTGCCACTCTAGGGAGGGGATTCCCCTACCCACAGTTGCCGGGGTGGGGGTGGGGGCGCGGGGAGGTTTAGCATCTGCTCCACCGGCAGCGCTCCCCCTCTTCCAGCAGCACCAGTTGGCCCTCCGTACTGGTAGCTTGGTGTTCCACTGGCAGAGCCCCCCCAGTCCCAGTCCTGGTATCTCAGTGCTCCACCAGCAGAGTTCCCCCCACTCCCAGCAGCACCAGTTGCCCCCCAGTGTCGGTGCCAGCACAACCACAAAGCTCAACCCTTCGGCGCTCTACCGACTTTCCCAGTCCCACCAGTACTGGTGCTGGCACAACTGGTGTGGGGGCCACACCCCTGCTCCATTTGGCGGGGGGGGGCCCCCTAAGATGGCCGCTGGTGTGGGGACGGTGAACCCTCCCCCCCACCCTCCCCCCCCGCCGCGGTGAGGGCTCGGCACCGAGCCGGGGCCGGCGCTGCCAAACCGGCTCCGGGTGGCCTTTGGCGTCGCCTCCTCCTCTTCCTCCCTCCCTCTCTCCTTTCCCCCGGCACTTGGCCCCCTCTAATTAGCGCTGACGAAGGGGTGATTAAAACCGGGAGCGGCCCGGCAGTGCTGGGAACTCACCGGGACCGTGCCGAGCTGGAATCCTGCAGGTTGTGTTTAGCTGGGCTTGAGCCCAGTGATGGATAATGGGACCAGTTTAACTCCTGGTGCTCATCCCAGTGGAGCTGGGATTGAGCCGGGTGATAGGACCAGCTGAACTCCCGGTGCTTATCCCAGCAGAGCCAGGGTTGCTCCTGGTGATGCCTCGGCGCCGGTTCTGTCGCCGGCATGGGGGCGGTCCCGGCCCCGCGTGGAGCTGGACCTGCGGCTGGTCCTGGCTGAGCGGATCCACGCTAATCCCCGCACCACGCTCCGGCTCTCCCCATCCCGTTGGAAGATTAAAGCTTTTCCCAGTAATCCCAACGGCTGGAATTCAGGGTGTGCCTCCCCCCCTGCCCTGCTCTGTCACGAGCTGCTGGGGGTGACACCGTTCCAACCTGGAGCACTCCAGCTCCCTGCTGGATTCCAGGGAAGGGTTTGCTCCCCTGGGCCGTGAATCCACTGGCAGGATCTTCTGGATCCATGCCTTAGATGGTCACAGTTTCCTCCTGCCCTTCTCTGGCCTCTCCCGGTGGATTTGGTGCTGCCTTCACCAGGATCACACACGGCCATGAGAGCGCCAAAGCTCTGGCAGCTTTGGTTGCTTGTGGAGCTGCTCAGTCCCTCTGGATTTTGGGATGGGGTCACCACATCCTAAACTCCATTTGGAGGTGATCTTGGCTCCACCAACCTTCTTGGTATCAGTGTGGCAGCCAGGGAACATCCAGCCTTTGGGATTTAGGGGGATACAGGGGAGTGGGGGACACATTTTCCCTCCTGTTTTGGTGGGATTCTCCTTGTTCCCTGCTACTGGATGCACTTGGGAAGCTCTTTCTGGGGCTGGTTTTGGTTGTGCCAAGTCCTTTGGTGGTGGAGAGAGCAGCGGGATGGGGTTGGCAGCAGGATGGAGATTCCAATGGGATGGCTGGAAAGGAAGAAGGGGGAGGTTGGGTTGAAGCTGGGATGAAGTAGACAAGGCCAAGGTGGGCTTGACTGGGGGCATCCATGTGTTGAGGTGGACCTCTGGAGCTTTGGTGGTGGAGGGAGCAGCAGGATGGGGATGGCAGCAGGATGGGGATGGCAGCAGGATAGGCATTCCCATGGGGTGGCTGGAAAGGGAGGTTGGGATGAAGCTGGGATGAGGTAGACAGGGTCAGGCTGGGCTCGAGCAGAGGGATCCCCGCGTCGAGGTGCGGTTTTGGCGAGAGCTCGGAAGCCGCGGCGCCTGCCTGCTGGCACCGCTGGGTCCAAAGCCGACCTTGGCAGGGTTGGGGTTGCGGCGGCGCCGGCTCCAACGGGTGTCTGTTCCCTCCTCTCCAGTGCACCAATGGGCACCTGATGTGCGCCGGGTGCTTCATCCACCTGCTGGCGGACGCGCGGCTGAAGGAGGAGCAGGCCACCTGCCCCAACTGCCGCTGCGAGATCAGCAAGAGCCTCTGCTGCCGCAACCTGGCCGTGGAGAAGGCTGTCAGTGAGCTGCCCTCCGAGTGCGGCTTCTGCATGCAGCAGTTCCCCAGGTCCCTGCTGGAGCGCCACCAGAAAGAGGAATGTCAGGACAGGTAAGAGAGCCTTGGGTGAGGGATCGGCGTTGCTGCTGGGGGTAGGGAGAGCAGGTGGCGCCGGGGACGTCTCTGCTGGGGTTTGTGTCGGGAGCCCACCGCTGAGGATAAATTGTGTTGAGGAGGCACCGCTGGGGCGACGCCGTGTCCTTCAGCACCACATCTCCACAGCTTGGAAACCCTTCCGGGGATGGGGACTCCACCACTGCCCTGGACACCCTGGGCCTGTGCTGGGCAAGCCTTGAGGGGCAGAAATTGTTCCTCATGGCCAACCTCAGCCTCCCTTGGTGTAACTTGAGGCTGTTTTCTCTTGGCTCAATGCCTGGGAGAAGAGACAAACCTCCACCTGCCTCCAGCCTCTTTTCAGGGGCTTGCAGAGAGCCAGAAGGTCTCCTCTCAGCCTCCTTTGCTCCAGACCAAACTCACTCAGTTTTCTCAGCTGCTCCTCACAAGTTCTCTGGACCCTCCCCCAGCTTTATTGCCCTTCTCTGGACACCTCCAGCCCATCAAGGTCCTTCTTGCAGTGAGTGGCCCAAAACTGACCTCAGGACTCCTGGGGATGGCCTCCCCATTCCAGGGGGACCATCCCTGCCCTGCTTCTGCTGGCCTCTTTCTGGCTCTCCAACTCCTTGACAGGAGGTTGGAGCCAGGTGGGGCTGAGATCTCTTGTGCCAGGTGTTAGGCCATGATGAACAAGCATCAGATTGCACCAGGGGAGGTTCAGGTTGGCCATGAGGAACAATTTGTGCCACTGAAGGTTGGCTAGGCCCAGCCCAGAGCAGTGGTGGAGTCCCCATCCCTGGAGGGGTTTCAGATCTGTGGAGGTGTGGTGCTGAGGCCCACAGTTTGGTGGTGCCCTGGTAGTGCCGGGTCTTGTGTTTGGACTCATGAGCTTGAAGGTCTCTCCCAACCAATTCCATGGTGAGGCCTTGTCCCAGGCTGCCCAGAGTGGTGGTAGATGTCCCATTGCTGGAACCGTTCTGTGTGAGGTTGGTTGGGGCTCTGAGCAACCTGCTCTAGTTGCAGATGTCCCTGCTGACTGCAGTGGGGTTGGATGAGATGACCTTTAAAGGTCCCTCCAACCCAAACCATTCCACGATTCTCTGATTTACTGGTTCCAAATTCACCAGGTGTAACCAGGTGGCACCAGGAGTAACCAAGGGACACAAGGAGTGAGTTTTGGCCCATCCCTACTGCCAGGACAACCAGATCCATGGTGGTTCCCTGGTGGTGTCATGATCTGGTGAACTTTGAGGGCCGTTTTCTCCTTCCCCAGGGTGACCCAGTGCAAATACAAGCGGATTGGGTGCCCCTGGCAAGGTCCTTACCATGAGCTGTCGGTGCATGAAGCCGAGTGCACCCACCCCACCAAAACTGGCAACGAGCTGATGGAGATCTTGGATGAGATGGACCAAACCAGGAAAAAGGAAATGCAGCTCTACAACAGCATCTTCAGCCTGCTCAGCTTCGAGAAGATCGGCTACACAGGTACCGCCACGCCACCGCTGCCCTCACCGGCCCCTCCACCCTTTCCCACCCTGCCAGAAGCCTGGCTTTGGGCTCACATGGTGGAGTCTGGGTTCCACCATGGGGATGGCTTGGGTTCCATCATGGTGAACCTCTGGTTGGAGGCCTCACTGAGGGTTCAAAACCAAAGCCGCTGTCTCACTTGTGGTGTTTTAGCTGTCACTGGCAAAGCACCGGTGCCACCTTCCTTTGCCAAAAGGTTTTACCAAACTCTTGTCCAGCTCAATATTGCTTGTGCCACAAGTGCTTGTGTTGTTGGCGTGGTGGTGGTTGTGGTGGTGCCATGGTGTTTGGCACAGTGGGTTTGGTGGCAGTTGAAGAATTGGTGCCATGGCAGTTGTATTGGTGCAGCCATAGTTGATGCCACCATGGTTGGTGGTGTTATGGTGGTTGTGTCGGTGTCATGGTGGTTTTCTTGGTGTCACCATGATTGGGGGCGTCGTGGTGGTGGCATTGGTGCCATGGTGGCTGCTGGTGGTGTTGGTGCTGTGGTGGTTTTCTTGGTGCTATCATGGTTAATGCCATGGTGGTTGCCTTGGTTCCATGGTGGTTGATGGTATCGTGGTGTTTGTGATGGTGATGTTGGTTTTGTCGGTGCCTTGGTGGTTGCACTGGTGGTGATGTCAGTGCTGCAGTGGTTATGGTGGTGCCATGATGTCTGGTGGTGCTGTGGTGGCTGTTGGCACCATGATTTGGCTGGTACGTGTGTGGAAAGCCCAGTTGGAGCTGTCAGGTAAACCAGAGCTCATCTCAGTACACCAAGGCTACAACCAGGCCTGGAACTGCCACCAGAGACTGGATTTGGCTCAAAATGCCAAACTGGTAGCAAATGGGGACTGGAGCTGGAAGAGTTTCCTTCTCTGCTCTGGGTGGAGGCACTGGGAGGGCACCACTGGGGTGCCAGGCTATGTCTGGCTCCGATATCGCTCTCACAGACGTGATCGGGGATCTGGTGACAGCAGCTCCAGCTGTTTGGTGGCTGGCTTGTGCCAGGCAGCTTGGCAGCACTCCAGACTCTTGAGTCCAGCATGCCAGGGCTCAGTACTCGTTAAACTGGGTACCTCAGTGCCCAGCTCCTTCCTGAACCCCTGTGGCACTGAACTGGGAAGCTCCAGGGCTGTGTCACCGGGCGTCGTGCCCTGTGGTGGCGCTTCACCCCTCTGCTTTGGAACCTGATACCAATAAATTCTGCCATGCCACCAAAACTCTGTCCTGTCTGTCTGTCCCATTGCGCTGTCAGGTACTGGCAAAGCCTTTTGGTAGCTGCTGGTGGTTGCTGGCACACCACAGGACACTGTAAAGCCTTTTGGCAACTGATGGTGGCTACCAGTCACAATCAATTGCTGGGAAAGCCTTTTGGTAGCTAGTGGTGGTTGCTGGCACACCACAGGACACTGGCACAGCCTTCTGGCAACTCGTGATGGTTGCTGGCACACCATAGGACACTAGAAAGCCTTTTGGCAGCTGGTGGTGGTTGCTGGCACGCTGCAGGTGACTGGTAAAACCTTTTGGCAGCCAGTGGCTGGGAGCTGCCCCTCTTGGCACCATCTCTCATGCCAGGTGGGTTGTGTCACCTCATTGAGTTGAGTCATGGTGCTTTGGAGTGGCAGCGCTGGGTGTTCAAGAAAAGCCTGGATGAGGCACTCAGTGCCATGGTCTGGTTGATTAGATAGAGTTGGGTGATCAGTTGGAACTTGATGATCTTGGAGGTCTCTTCCAACCTGGTTGATTCTGATCCTGAACTTCGGTGGTGCCGACAGTAAGAAGGGAGCTGCGTAAACATGAGGAGAGGTTCTTTTCCCTGTGAGGGTGATGGGGCCCTGGGACAGGCTGCCCAGGGGCGTTGTGGAGTCTCCCTCTCTGGAGACACTCAAACCCGCCTGGCTGCGTTCCTCTGTAATCTGGTACAGGTGCTCCTGCTCTGGCAAGGGGGGGTTGGACTGGACGAGCTTTCGAGGTCCCTTCCAGCCCCTGAGATTCTGTGATCCTCCTTGCCCGAATCTGCCCATTTTTGTGGTGTGTTGTTTCTCTTTCTCGTGTGTGTGTGTGTGTGTGTGTCTCGCGCTGCAGAGGCGCAGTTCCGCCCGTACCGCACCGACGACTTCATCACGCGGCTGTACTACGAGACGCCGCGGCTGACCGTCCTCAACCAGACCTGGGTGCTGAAGGCGCGGGTCAACGACTCGGAGCGCAACCCCAACCTCTCCTGCAAGCGCACCCTCTCCTTCCAGCTCATCCTCAAGAGCAAAGTCAACGCCCCCTTGGAATGTTCTTTCCTCCTCTTGGAAGGACCCTACGACGACGTCCAGATCCGCCCCGTCATCTACCATTTCATCTTCAGCAACGAGAGCAACGAGACCGACTACATGGCGCTGCCCATCGTCGATTCGGTGGAGTGTAACAAACTGCTGGCGGCCAAAAACATCAACCTCCGCCTTTTTATATTCCAAATCCAAAAATAGGACTCTGATAGAAACCCTCCTCCTCCCCCCCCGACATCCCCCCCACTCCCCCCCCGACCGGTGGATCCTCGCTCGGTCCCACAGGGATTGAGAGAAAAGGGGACGACCCTTTTAACAATGGAGGGAAATCTGCATGTGATGGTGATGGTGGCGGCTTCTCCTTCCAGTAACCAGCTGCTGGTGGTGACAAAAACATCGATTCTTGGTGGTGTTTATTCCAGATCTGAAAACAGGACTCGGAAATGACCCCTCCCACCACCAGATCCATCTTTGGTGTTACCAGGATTGATGGAAAAGGGGAAGAACCCCTCAGAATGGAGGGAAATCTGCATGTGATGGTGATGGCGGTGGCTTCTCCTTCCGGTAACCGACTGCTGGTGGTCAAAAAACATCAGTTCTGGGTGGTTTGTGTTCCAGATCGACACATGGGACTCAGAAATGACCCCTCCCACCATCAGATCCATCTTTGGTGTTACCAGGATTGATGGAAAAGGGGAAGAACCCCTCAGAGTGGAGGGAAATCTGCATGTGATGGTGATGGCGGTGGCTTCCCCTTCCAGTAACCAACTGCTGGTGGTCAAAACCATCAGTTTTTGGCTTTTTATATTCTGAATCCAAAATCAGGACCTTAAAGTGACACCCACCCCACCATTGGCTCCTCCTTTGACATCATCAGGATTGAGGGAAAAGGGGGTTAAAAACACCTCAAAAATGGAGGGAAATCTGCATGCGACAGCGGTAACCGCAGCTTCTCCTTCCAGTAACTAATGGATAGTGGTCAAAACCCATCAGTTTTTGGCTTTTTATATAATAAATCCAAAAAATAGGACTCAAAAATGACCTTCCCACTGTCAGATCCCCCCCCTTGGGTGCCGCCAGGACTGATGGAGAAGGGGGAAACCCCCTCAAAACGGAGAGAAATCTGCATGTTGTGATGATGGCGGCTTCTACTTCCACTAACCAACTGCTGGTGGTCAGAAAAGAAGAGTTTTGGTGGTTTTTTTTTTTCCTCCTATTTTATTCCAAATCTTAAAAACAGCAGTTGAAAACAGCCTCCTCTCCACCATTGGCTCCTCCCTCGGTGCCACCAGGATTGAGGGAAGAGAGGGGGAAAAAGAAACGCTTCAGAAATGGAGGGAAATCTGCATGCGACGGCGGTAACAGCGGCTTCTCCTTCCGGTAACTTAACTGATAGAGGCCAAAAACCATCAATTTTTGGCTTTTTATATAATAAATCTAAAAATAGGACTCAAAATTTAACCACCACCCCCCTCCCATGCTGTCCGGTCCTCCCTCGGTGCCGCCGGGATTGAGGGGTAAGTGGGGGTGGGGGGGGGGGTGGGGGGGAGAACCCCACTTAAAATCAAGAGGAATCTGCGTGGAACGGGGCAGCTTCTCCTTCCAGGAACCACCTGCTGGAGGCCAAAAAACCACCCATTTTTGGCTTTTTATATTTTAAACCCATAAGAACAGGACAAAACCCCCCCACTGCCAGACCCTCCCCCACCGCCTCAGCAGCACCACGACTGAGGGGAAGGGGGGAAGTCGCCTCAAACCTGGAGGGAAAGCTTCATGGGATAGCGGCAGCGGCGATGGTGGCTTCTCCCGGCGCGGTGACGGCACCGGGGAAGGGCTTGGGGGACCCTGGGGGGGGAGGCGGGGGTGTTGGGGCCAGCGGCTCCTGCGGGTGTTTTACTGTTAGAATAAAAGAAAATGGGGAATTTTCCAATTCTTTGGGGGTTTGGGAAGGCTTCGAAATGGCTGGGGGGGGGGGAGTGGGGGGTGGGGTGGGGGTGGGCAGAGAGCTGCGCTGGCAGCGGGAGAAAGCGTGGGGAAGGGGAGAGGTGAGCGCTGGGAATGGGGGTCTGGGCAGAACTGGGGGTGGTTAACCAAAAGTGGAGGGGTTGAAACCAAAAATTGGGATTTTATTTTACTTTTTTATGTGTAGCCCCCAGATTGGGGGGGGGGGGTTGCAGTCCCCAGGTGGGGAGGGGTTTAGATAAAGAGGTGAAATCAGGGAGGGGGGTGGGTTTAAAGGGGAATTGGAGGGGGAAGGGTTTTAAACCAGAGTTTGAAGGTTTGTGGGGGGTTTTAAATCAAAATTGGATTTTTATTAAAACAAAAAATGGGAAGTTTTGAAACCCCAAAATTGGAAGTTTTAGAACCAAAAGGGAAGGATTTATTCCCCCCCCCCCCCCAAATTTGGTGGGTTTTAACTAGAATTTGAGGGGGGGGTGTTTTACCAAAATTGAAAGGATTTTTGCCAGAATTCAAAGGAATTTAAATGAAAGTAGGTGGGTTTTAAACAGAAATGGCAGGGCTTGGAAGGTGGTTTTCCCCCAAATTGCATTCCCCCCCCCCCCAAGATTAGAGGGGTTTTGGGTTTTTCCTCAAAATTGGAGGTTGGGGGGTGTGTGTGTTTCCAAAAATTGGAGTTTTGTAGTTCCCTTCCCAAGTTTTGTTTGTTTGTTTTCTCCACAAATTGAAGTTTTTTTCCTCCTCCCACTCCCTCTTAAATGTTTTTGTTGTTTTGGGTTTTTTTTTCCCTCCAACTTGTGGTTTTAAAACTAGAATTGGAGGAATTTTAAGCAAAGCTGGGGTATTTTAACTGAAAATGGAAAGATCTTTAACTGAAATACCCAAATCTTGTGTAAAAGTCCCTGTTTTTTTCCATCAATTTTATTTTTCCCCACTACACTTTGATAGTTTTATTTTTTACCCAAAAGTTTGCCCCTTCTGAACCAAAATTGTGGAGTTTGTGTGAACCAAAAGGGAGGGTTTGGGGTGAATTTTTGGGTTTCCAAACTGTGAGGAGGGTGGTGGGTTTTTTTGTAACCCCAACTTGGATAATTTGTTTTCTTTGCTTTTGAGTTGGGTTTTGGTTTTTTTTTACGCCGAACTGCTGGTCCCTGGGGGGTACTGTGCTGGGTGCAAGGGCAGTTACTGGGTGCAGTGGGGCTGAGAGGGGAGCAGGATGCTGTGGGCGCTGGGAACTGCTGGAGTGCAGCAGGTGATACTGAGTAGCACTGACAGCTTACTGGAGGGTACAAAGGGGTTACTGGGACCAGTGGGCGGTGGGTACTGGGGACCAGTGGCAGCCGCTGGCTGGGACTACAGACGACTGGAGGTGTACTGTGAGCAGCAGTGAAAACAGCAGCTGAGGGAGGAGGGGACGCCGCGCCTCCCGTGATGCTTCGCGGCCGTCCCACCACACCTCCCATCGTCCTCTGCGGTCAACTCACGACGTTTGCCGCTGTGCTTCGATGAGTTCCGGCCACACTTCCCGGCATCCCTTCCGTCCAGATGCGGG